>NC_137786.1:110823198-111063198 GCF_963383645.1 Muscardinus avellanarius | reverse complement strand
TTTTTTTTTCTTTATTTGGGATTTTTGTTTGTTTTGCTTTGTTGTCTCACAATGTCGCTAGTTCTTTTTATTTTATTTTTATCCTTCATTTTTTCTCTTTCTTATTCCTTTTTTTTCTTTTGGTTGATTTTTATTTTATCTTTGATGTACAAATGTTAGCTGTTATATCTTTTTTGTTACTTTATTCCTATTTGTTTGCTCCCTCCCCCTATTCCTTTTACAAACTTCCTCACTCTAGCCTACCTACTCTCTTCTCTCAAAACTTTTTTTTCTCCTTACTGTATCTCCTTTTTAATATTCAAGGTATTTCATATCTCCATACTTAAATACTCTAAGAGTCCTACTATCTAACCTTCTCTCATTCTCAACCAGATACTACCTTAGTATACTTAAATTCTTACTCAACCTAATCATATTCTTCACCTTACCCGATTCCTGTACCCATCATTCCAGCTCCTCCCCCATTACCCAAACATCACCATTGGAAAAAACACTGCTTACCTGCTGACACCTCTAAATTCCTACTACTGAGACTGGATTAGACATAATACCCACAAAAGATGCCAATACATCAGAAAAAGGAAGCCTGAGAACCTTGAAAATATGAGAACTAGGAATAGTGAAGAAATATGAATACTGACCTACAAGAAATGCAAGGAGAATTCCAAATCCTGGTCTACAATATGATGAAAGGCCTCAAAGCAAGTGTATAGGAAATGAAACAGGAAATGGAGACACTAAGAAAGAATCAGAAAAAGGTCTGGAATAAAATGAAAGATCAATAAATAAAATGAAGACAGCAGTAGAAAGAAATTCTAGAAGATTAGATGAAATGGAAAATAGAATATCACAGAAGACAGTTCATTCAAAACTGAAAACAATTCAACAGCATACAGAAGTCAGTACAGCAACAAAACCTAAGCATCCAGCAACTATGGGAAAATATGAAATGTCCTAACTTACAGATAAAAGGCACTGAAGAAGGGATAGAGGTACAGACCAAGGTCATTCGTAATCTCTTTCTAGAAATAATTTCAGAGAATTTTCCAAACATGGAAAGAGACTTGGACTTACACGTTCAGGAGATATACAGAACACCATTAAGACAAGATTAAAGAAAGACCTCTCCACGCCATGTAATAATAAAAATGACCACCATAAAGGCCAAGTAAAGAATCGTAAAAGCAGTGAAAACAAAAGAACGGGTGACATACAGGGGCAAAACAATAAAAATCACCCCAGACTATACAACCCAAGTCATGAATGCCAGGAGAGACTGGTACGATGTGACCCAGACCCTGAAAGAAAACAACTTCCAACCAAAACTGCTATATCCAGCAAAATTATTATTCAAAATTATTATTGATGGAGAAACAAAAGTGTTTCAAGATAAGCAGAATCTCAACAAATTCATGAATTCAAAACCAACACTAGAGCTGGGCATGGTGGCACACACTTGTAATTCCCATGCTTGGGAGGCAGAGACAGGAGGATCACGCAGGTTTGAAACCAGCCTTGCTGGCTTAAGAGATCCTATTTCCAAATAAAATAGGAGTATAGCCCGGAGGTAGAAGAGCTCCATCCCCAGTATCACCAAAAAAATGAAAATAATAAAGATAATAAAAACAAATAAAAAATCCAACATTAGAGAAAATACTTAAGGAAATAAACCATAAAGAAGAAAAAAGCAGACTTCAGAACCAGAGAAGAGATGAAGTTGATCAGTGGGGAATCTAAATTAAGAAGAAATAACATTATACCCAACAGAAGATAGAACACAAATAACAGGAAACAAAAATCATATTTCAATAATAACTCTGAATGTCAAAGGACTTAACTCACCAATCAAAAGACATAGACCGGCAATGTGGATTAAAAAACATAATCCAAATATATGCTGTTTGCAAGAAACTCACAGCCAAAGACATTCATAGACTGAAACTGAAAGGATGAAAAAAGATATATCATGCTAATAAATACCAAGAACGGCAGGGATAGCAAAACAGATATTCAGCAAAACAGACTTTAAGCTAAAACACATCAGAAGAGACAAAGCAGGGCACTTCCTTTTATTAATAAGAACAATCCACCAAGAAGATATAATGATAGTAAATGTTAATGCCCCAAAGGAGGGTGCAGGCACATTTGTAAAACAAACCCTCCTGGACATCAGATTTCAAATAAACCCAAATACAATAATATTGGGAGACATCAACATACCTCTCACACCACTAGATTGACTTTAAGGGCAAAAGATGAGTAAAGACTCTTTAGAACTAAAGAAAACTATAAACCAAATGTACCTAACAGACATATACAAAATATTTCATCCAGAAATAGTAGAATACACATTCTTCTCTGCAGCCCATGGAACCCTTCTCCAAAATAGATCGCATCCTTGGCCACAAAGCAAGCACCAGAAAATTCAAAAGACGTAATATAATTCACTGCATCTTTTCAGACCATAATGGAATGAAAGTAGAAATCAACAACAGGAAGACCAAAACAAACTATTTAAATGCATGGAGATTGAATGATACACTATTGAACAACGAATGGGTAAGATCATAAATAAGGGGAGAAATAAAAAAATTTCTGAAATTAAATGAAATAGAGACACAACTTACCAAAATCTATGGGACACATTGAAGGCAGTGTTAAGAGAAAAGTTCAAAGCATTGAATGCCCACATAAGAACAGAGTCACCAAATAAACAACCTAATGACACAACTCAAGGACCTAGAAAGACTGCAACAGTCTAATCCCAAAGCCAGCAGAAGGCAGGAAATTATTAAAATCAGAGAAGAAATAAATAAAATAGAGAACAAAAAAAATTCAAAGAATCAACAAAACAAAAAGCTGGTTCTTTGAAAAGATTAATAAGATTTACAAACACCTGGCCAACCTAACCAAAAGAAAGAGAGAATTAACTCAAATTATTAAAATCAGAAATGTAAAAGAAGACATCACCACAGACAGTGGAGAAATTCAAAGGATTATCAGAAACTATTTTGAAAATTTATACTCCAATAGACTGGAAAACATGGAAGAAATCGATAGATTTCTAAGCACATATAACCTACCTACACTGAACCAAGAGGACATAATAAGCCTAAACCAACCAATACCAAGCAAAGAAATAAAAACAGCAATAAACATTCTGGAATCAAAGAAAAACCAAGGCCCTGATGGGTTTCCAGCTGAATTCTACAAAACCTTCAGTGAAGAATGAATCCCAATACTTCGCAACTTGTTCCAGGAAATTGAAAGAGATGGAATTCTCCCAAATTCCTTCTACGAGGCCAGTATCACATTAATCCCAAAACCAAATAAAGATACTTCAAGAAAGAAAAATTACAGACCAATATCGTTGATGAACATAGATGCAAAATTCTAAACAAAGTACTAAACAAAACACTAGCTATATGCATTCAAAACCATATCAAGAGAATTGTACACCACGACCAAGTTTGTTTCATCCCAGAAAAGCAAGGCTGGTTCAACATACACAAATCAATACATGTTATTCACCACATAAATAAAAACTGAGAACAAAAACCACATGATCAGCCGGGCGTGGTGGCACACACTTGTAATCCCTGCGCTTGGAAGGCGGAGACAGGAGGATCGTGCAGGTTCTAAGCCAGCCTTGCTGGTTTAAGAGACCCTGTTTCCAAATTTAAAAGAATATATAAAAATAGGTCTGGGAGTATAGACCAGAGGTAGAAGGGTTCCATCCCCTGTACCACTATATATATATATATATATATATATATATATATATATATATATATATATATATATATATTCTCCACAATGAAAGAAATAAAACAATTCCATTCACTATAACCTCAAAACCAATAAAATACTTAGGAATAAACCTAACCAAAGATGTAAAAGACCTCTACAACAAAAACTATAAAACATTAAAGGAAGAAATGAAGAAGCCCTTGGAAGATGGAAAGATCTCCCGTGCTCATGGATAGGCAGAATAAATATCATCAAAATGGCCATTCTGCCAAAAGTAATCTATAGATTCAATGCAATTCCTATTAAAGTACCAATGGCATTCTTCATAGATCTAGAAAAACCAGTCATGAATTTTACATGGAGAAAGAAAAGACTCAGAATAGCCAAAGCAATTCTCAGCAATAAGAACCATGCAGGAGGCATCACAATCCCAGACTTCAAATTATACTATAGATCAGTAGTAGTAAAACCAGCATGGTCTTAGCACAACAACAGGCATACTGACCAATGGAACAGAATAGAAGATACAGAAACAAACCCACACACCTATAGTCAATAATCTTTGATAAAGGGGCCAAACTCATACGCTGGAGAAAAGACAGCCTTTTCAATAAATGGTGCTGGGAGAACTGGCTATCCATTTGTAGAAAGATGACACTAAATCCTTACCTCTCCCATGCACAGGAATCAACTCGAGATGGATAAAAGACTTAGTAAATAGACCAGAGACTCTGAAGTTATTAGAGGAGGGCATAGGCTCAACACTCCAACATACAGGAACAGGCAGTAACTATTTCAACAAGACCTCCAAAGCACAGGAAATTAAAGCAAGAATTAACAAGTGGGATGGCATCAAACTAAAAGGTTTCTTCTCATCAAATGAAACCATCAAGAACCTAAAGAGAAAGCCTACAGAATGGGAGATCTTTACCAGCCACCACTCTGATAGAGGACTAATCCAGAATATACATAGAGCTCAAAAGACTCCACACTAGCAAAACAAATAACCCAACCAAGAAATGGGCAACTGAATTGAATAGACACTTCACAAAAGAAGAGATACAAATGGCCAACAGATACATGAAAAGATGTTCAACATCACTAGCCATCAGGGAGATGCAAATCAAAACTACACTGAGATTCCATCTAACCCCAATCAGAGTGGCAAGCATAAAGAAATCAAATAGCAACAAATGCTGGCAAGGATGTGGGGAAAGAGGAACTCTTTTACACTGTTGGTGGGAGTGCAAACCAGTTCAGCTGCTATGGAGATCAGTGTGGAGATTCCTTAGAAAACTGGAAATAGATCCACCATTTGATCCGACTGTACCACTACTGGGTATCTTTTCAAAGGGGTTGAAATCAGAGAACTACAGTAACATATGCATACCCATGTTCATAGCAGCACAATTCATAATAGCCAAAATATGGAACCAACCTAGGTCTCCATCAACAGATGAATGGATTGCAAAATTATGGGAAATACACACGATGGAATTCTACTCAGCTATAAAGAAGAACAAAATCATGTCATTTGCAAGAAGATGGAAAGACCTGTAGAACATTATGCTAAGTGGGATCAGCCAAGCACAGAAAGAGAAGGGACTTATGTTTTCTCTAATATGCCCAAACGAGGGAGAATTAGGAATACCAGTGGGACTCCAGATAATGGAGGGGAGACCTCAGCAAAGCTAGAATGGAAGGATAGGAAAAGAAGGCTGAGGTTGATTAATGGAGGAGCTACATTCGAATATATGTAAAAATATGAATATAGCATGGTTAACCTGGACATTCATTGTTGGGAGTGGGAAGAGGAAGCAGGGAGTGGGAGAGGGCACCAAGCACAGTCTGAATATACACCATTTTCAACATACTCCACATAAAAATAAAAAATTAAAAAATGGTTGAGTCAAAAAAAGAAATAAAAACTGAAACTGAACAGAAGTTAATAACACACGCATGATATCTAAGATATATCTAAAGCAATAATCAGAGTAAACATAAACTTTTAAATTCTTAAACACAAGCCGGGCGTGGTGCTGCACGCTTGTAATCCCTGCACTTGGGAGGCTGAGACAGGAGGATCGCACAGGCTCGAAGCCAGCCTCGGCTATTAGTGAGACCCTGTTTCCAAATAAAATATAAAATAGGTCTGGGAGTATAGCCCAGAGGTAGAAAGCCTCTGGGTTTCGCCCCTAGTACCACAAATAAATAAATAAATAAACAAATTAATTAATTAATTCTTAAACACAGGCTACCACTGAGCTACATCCCCAGACCTTTTTATTTTTTGTTTTGAAACAGGATCTCTCTAGGTTTCTGAGACTCTCGATACATTGCTGAGGTTGGCCTTGAATCTGTGATCTTCCTGTCTCAGCCTCCCAAGTACTGGGATAACAGGTGTGGTACCATCATGCACAACTCCCAGAAAACTTTTTCTGTGTGTGTAGTACTGGGGATTGTACCCAGGGTCATTCTACCTCTGAGCTACACCACCAGACCAATTTAATTTTTATTTGGAAACAGGGCCTCACTAAATTATGGAGGGGCTCACTAAGTTGCTGAGGCTGGCTGAGAACCTGTGATCCTCCTGTCTCAACCTCCCAAGTACCATGTTTACAGGTATGTGCCACTACGCCTACTCCCATACAACTTTTAATGATAGGAATAGATGGACCCTCCCTTAATATGATAGAACTTATTCTCAGTCCGCTGGGCGTGGTGGCGCACGCTTGTAATCCCCGCGCTTGGGAGGCAGAGACAGGAGGATCACGCAGGTTCGAAGCCAGCCGCGCTGGCTTAAGAGACCCTGTTTCTAAATAAAAAAGTATAAAATAGGTCTGGGAGTGTAGCCCGGAGGTAGAAGGGCTTCCAGGAGCCCCAGTACCACACACACACACAACAAGAATATATTCTCAGTCCAAAAAAGCACCGTGTGTGTTTGTGTGTGTGTGTGTGTGTGTTTGTGTGTGTGTGTGTGAGAGAGAGAGAGAGAGAGAGACAGACAGACAGACACACAGACAGAGAGACAAAGGACTAAACTCAGAAGCATTCTACCTCTGAGCTACACCCCAACCTTTTTTATTATTTGTTTTTGACAGTCTCACTAGGTTACTGAGAGTCTTGCTAAACTGCTGAGGCTGGCCTCAAACCTACTATCCCCTCCTGTCTCAGCTTCCTGGGATTAGAGTAGTGTGCCACCATGCCCAGGTAAGTAAGTGTCATTCTTTTTTATTTTTTGCAGGTCTGGGGATGGAACCCAGGGGCATTCCACCTCTGAGCTACACCCCCTGCCCTATTTTTTATTCTTTATTTTGAAACAGAGTCTCACTAAGTTGCAGAGGACCTCATTAAGTATCTGAGGCTGTCTACAAACCCCGATCCAAAGGTCTCAGCCTCCCAAATGTTGGGATTACAAGCATGCCCCATCACACCCAGCTAGTATCAGTCTTTATAGGAAAACATGAGAAAAATCCTCATTGACGTCAAGAATAAGATAAAAAAAAGTCAACAGCATTATTATACAAACAATTAGAAAATAATATTAAAGGATCCCATTTTAAATGATACAAAAAAGTCACATGAGTAAACTTAAAAAGATGTATAAATTCTATATGCATGAAACTTTAAACCACTACTAAAAATAGATGAACCCTATTATATTAAAAATATTTCTCTGTATGGCAATAAAAACCAACCAGAAAAGTCAAATGACAAATTGTATTTGCAATATATATTTTCTTAGCCTAAAATAACTCCTACACATTAATAACAAAAAAATTAACTAAGCTGGGCATGATGGAGCATGCCTACAATCCCAGTATTTGGGAGGCTGAGACAGGAGGATCACAGGTTTATAGCCAGCCTCAGCAAATCAGAGAGACCATGTTTTAAATTTTAAAAATAGAGCCGGGCATGGTGGCGCGCACTTGTAATCCCCGTGCTTGGGAGGCCGAGACAGGAGGATCACACAGGTTCGAAGCCAGCCTCAGCTACTTAGTGAGGCTCTCTGCAACTTAGTTAGACCCTGTTTCCAAATAAAATATAAAGCAGGTCTGGGAGCACAGCCCGGAGGTAGAAAGCCCCTGGGTTCCATCCCCAGTACCACCAAAAATAGAAAAATAAATAAATAAAATAAATTTTTAAAAATAAAAGTGCTCAAAGAATGCCCTGGGCTCAATCCCCGGTTCCACAAAAGAAAAAAAGATCAACCACTCACTTTTTTAAAAGAATGGATAAAAGACACAGATAACAATAAAGAAATTCAAATGGCTCTGAAACATAAAAGCTGCTCAAGTCTCACTCATTAAGAAAAGCACAAATCAAAACTAAAATCTACTCATTTGACAAAGATCAAAAGTCTGAAGTCAGGCACAGTGGCCCATACCTGTAATCCTAGTACTCGGAAGGCTAAGATGGGAGAATTTTAAGTTTGAGGACAGCTTTGGCAACTTATAAAAAGGGCACCCCTAAATTCAATTATACGATCACCACACACACACACACACACACACACACACACACACACACACACCAAGTTTGACAATATTCTGTTGGTGAAACTATAAAAGAAAAGGTACTCTCATACACTATTTGTGAATGTACACTAGTATCCCATGGAAGTCAATTTAACAATGTCTACCCCAATTAAAGATGTCCATACCCTTAGAAAAAAATGTCCATGCCTTTAGACCAAACAATTCTACTTCTAGGAATCTGTCCTGCAGACACACATACATAAATTAAAAGAATGAGCACTGCTCACTGCTTCTATCTAATAGCTTCGACTTGAAACAGCCAAACATTCATCAATAGGGAAATGATTAAGCAAAATATATGTATATATTTTTATAAATATGTATGTTTATAAATATATATTTTATTAAGATTATATATATATATGCATGCACTGGAATACTCTATAGCCATTAGGGAGAATGAGGAAGCTATTTATCCTCTTACATGGAAATAACTTTAAGATACATTACTAAGTGGAAAAGAAGATGAATAAGAAATCTATGGATTGTATACAAAAGGAAAGAAACGTTAAATATTTATATTTGCATTAATATTTCTAGAATAATAATGCAAGAATAATGCGGGCAGCAGTGAATGATGGGATGGAGTGGAGAGTAGGAACTGGATAATTATCAGGAACAGAAAGAGACTTACTATACTCTTTGGTACCTTTTGAATTTGTAACACGATATACTTGATCACTTTTTTAAAATTAGTGTGAAGATATACTGAACAAACCACGTGAAAGGAGTCCCCACTGCAGAGAGCTGAGATACTGCGATGTATGTAATATGGTTTGCATTAAAATGTTTTGGCTCACGTTAACTTCTTAACATATGCCTACCTGTGTAGGTGGGTTTTTAGTGCCAATTTACAGCATAGTTTGTCTATGAGCCACGTTCTGTTGAGCCACGGCCATTTCAAACAAACATATGGCCAACAAATAACATATAATGGCTGATAATAGTTTCAGTCTTTCCTCTATTGCAAATTACAAACATTTTATGAACAAGTCAATGAATACATGATGAAGTATGACTTTTTAAGTCACTCCGCCATTTTAAGGAATGTAAGTCGTACAATCACAGTAAATTGGGCCAATGAAGTTTGTCATTTGGAAATCTCCAAACCATTAGCAATTAAAGATTTTTCCATGAACCCCAAATCAAGTATTCTCTTGGAACTTTAATTTTTCTTAAAGTTCCTTTTGTTTCGTTTCATTCCATGGAACTATGAAAGACTATCAGATGCACAAAACTAAAACAAAAATCCTGTATCAATCTGTGAAATGTTTACCAGCACCCTGAACGCAAAATGCAGCTTGAGTCCAAGTAACATGTATGATTTATTAAAGTTCTAAGACTGAACTTCTAGCACATATTTACAATACGAATCTTTCATTACTCAGAGCAATTCTCTTTGATATATGTTCTTTAAATCAGCTTCCTTTTATATTTTGATTATAGGCTATTCTAATTATGTACTAAAAAAGAACATATCTCCCACTAAGAAAATGAGCACCAGCTACTCCAAAGTAATTTCCCCAGGACAATCTCCATTAAGCCTCTAAATACTTCCTTTACTAATTCAATGAATTAGAAGTCTATTGTTTACGAATCACCTTTATGTTTGTAGGCCTATAACCCTTCTTTTATAAAACACAATTGCTATGGAAGGAAATGATATTTATGTCTGATTAGAAATGAAAACACTATTACATAAATCAGTTTGGGCATTTCTTCACGTCTTGAAACATGATCGGCAATTTACTCTAATTGGTGATCAAGGAAACTATCTTGTGATCAATTAAAGTAATTACCAGATTCCGGCAACACAACCTACCTTAATTTCAGCTAGAGTCTGCACTTCTTCAACTTTAATTAAAAATAATGAAAATTATTAAGCAAAATGCAAGGCAATATCATTGCCAAGCACGCACATGTCATAGGACAAGACCTTCCCCTGGTGTTGGTGACTTCTCGATCATATAAACACTGCTCTGTGCACTGAGGAAAGGTATTTTTTGCCCCAAAATATGATTACATGTTTCACCACGACTTCCACATGAAAAATACTGTTACTGTTTTAGCCACTGCAAATGAAAACGTCAGATGTTAATTTTCAGACAACACCAGAAAAATCTCAACCAGAATTGTGAGGAACAGATCCAACCAAAAAAATATTCTTCATCCATGCCTCCCCTCGACTATGGGCTATATACTTTGAGCCTAGAGGTCAACTGCAGAGACAGGATCAGAGACCTGGGTTCAATTTCTACTTCTACCATTCACTAGCTATGTGACCTCAGGAAAGTTGCTTAACCTCTGAAATGTGCTTCCATTTCCCCATAGGTAACTCATGTTGTATTCTGTAAGGTTCTCCTGGCACTCTGCTAAGCACTCAGTTAATGTTAGTGATAATTACTGCCACAATACTTTAATATTACAGTGCCTATTGTCTATTGTCTGGAAAAGAGTTCTTTCCCCAACCTAACAGAAGACTAACCTGAAGTCTAACAATGTGGCCTTTGCAAAGCTAAGAAAACCAAAAACATCTTTAGAACTGTTTCTCTACGTGGGTGTCAGCACAGGAAGATTTCTTTGTGGAATGGTGATCTGTCTGTGAGCTTTTTAGCTGAGCAGGTGGGTATGTCTCCCTGAGGACCAATTCTTGGAAAGTCCACTGTATGTGTCTGGGGAAAGACACAATCCCACCAATGTTGAACCACCAGTCAATCTGCCCTCTACCTGATCCACAACGCAACTCAGTATTTCCAGTAAAGGCCAAGAACATCCAACTGGAATTGAACTGGCTTTCCCAAACACTGGAGACAATGTCCACAAGCCACTGAGAGGGCACCCTGCTCCACCACACCCTAGCCAGCTCCCCCTCACCCATGGTAATAAGTACACCACCTGCAAGGTAGCATGCTCGCTTCTAACCTTTTCCTTCCAAAGTTGTGTTCACAGACCATAACATTTTAGAGGCTTTAAAAAAAGTTCTTAAGTCTTTTTGTGTGTGTGTGGGGGGGGGGTCTGGGGATGGAACCCAGGGGCATCTGACCTCCGAGCTACACCCACTGCCCTATTTTTTATTATTAATTTTGAAACAGGGTCTCACTGAGTTGCAGAGGGCCTCACTAAGTAGCTGAGGCTGTCCGCGAACTGGGATCCTCCAGGCTCAGCCTCCCGAATGCTGGGATTACAAGCGTGCGCCACCATGCCCGGCTAAGTCATTATTTTTGATAATTACTATAATATCCTAAAGAGCCAACTAACAAAACACGGTAGCTCTTTAGCTAATGACATGATACCATCTTCAATATATACACTCTTAAAAGAAAAAAAAATCAAAGTACAAAACAGTTTTCCTTTATAGAATTAGGGCTTACAATTACATTAGTAAGTTCTTCCTAAATTTCCAGACTAGGAAAGCTCCCCTTTGATACAAGTCCACTCGAGGTCCACTCTTCCCCAAGTGGCAGAGTTTAATCAATATAAACATTTTTATATACAATTTTACCCAAGGCCCTTCATTTCCGTTCCATTTTTAGTGAAAGTGCTCTAACTAGATAGATTTCACAGAGCTGATGTGTGCCAAAAACATTCTGGCCAAGACAATCTATTCCCTGAAAAGACACTAGTCATTTCCGAATTCCTCTGAACATAAGTTTAAATTACATTTTCCCCTCTCTTCATTAGCTACTACTGAGCAAACCAACTGCCCAGTCTGATTATCTGCTTCTTGAATTTCTCACAATCCTTCAATTTTACTCTTTTCGAATCAGCACATTTCACTAGTTTTCTGTCTACTCTTTCCCTGTAAAGCAGACCAAAACACTGGTTTCAAAACCGCCCCAAGAGAAATTCTCCAGAGAAGCCACTTACCAGAGTTGCCTGAAGTTCAAAACAACTTCTGAAGCCTGGCTGGTCACTGGGCTGCTCTGGGCTGCTTGTTATCACCAATCTGCTGTCTTAGAAAAATCCTGTTGGAGACTTTCTTCCCTAATCTAGCAATAATCCAATTCGTTAGCTCTCAAGGTCTCCTGAGCTGAGAGGTACTGCAAAGATTACCAAATTTTTTCATTTGTTTTAGCATTCCTTTAAGAACTAGAATTTAAACTCCTTGGTATTTTTATCATTATAAAATTTATAAACATTCCACATCATATAGAAAAAATACCTCTAAGCCTCTAATTCATGCACCCAGACCATTAAGATACATAGAATATCTAACCAAATACATTTTAAAAACCTGAATAATATGAGTCGGGCATGGTGGCGCACGCTTGTAATCTCAGCATTCAGGAGGCTGAGGCCAGAGGATCTTGGTTCGCAGACGGCCTCAGCTACTTAGTGAGGCCCTCCGCAACTTACTGAGACGCTGTTTCAAAATAGAGAATAAAAAATAGGGCAGGGGGTGTAGCTTGGAGGTCGAATGCCCCTGGATTCCATCCCCAGACCCACAAAAAACCAACCAAACAAACAAAAATCTTGAATAATATGCAGAATGGCAGTCTGCTCCCTAGCTTTTCTTCTTTATAATCAACTGGCTCCTTTCAAGAGCACAACTACTACTAACACTATATAATTCCAGTTTATATCTGACATTAAACTGTCTTGCCCTGTCATCAGGCTAAAGAGAATCTTAGTGCATCCACCTTTAAAGAGAAAAAAAAAAAGGGGGGGGGCAAACAGGTCTCTGCTCACACTGGGACATGGTACACTAAAAGCCAAGACCCTGTAGCCACAGCCACAAGGGCAGAGGAAAGGAACAAGGTCTCAAGGCAAGCGAAACACCCACTTCCCTGTCATCTGTAGGGACAAGGGTGGCAGGGCTCAAAAAATATTTTGAAGAAACAAAGTAACATCTAATTTGGCTTATGGTACAATAAATACATTTTCTATAAGCAGCATACAGTTTGTAAAATAGGATGTCATCCCACTTTACAACACCAAGTATCTGAAGATAAGAAAGAGTTCAGCATTATTTGAATGTATAACTGTATCTAACTATTTACAATTATAATGCACCAATAAAATGTTTAAACAGAGGTCTGCAAAACATCTATGAATTCAAATGTATCCTTTCTTTTACTGAATTTTAAACTGGAATCAGTCCCCTTGTAAGAGTTTTAAGCACAGTTTCTGTAACATTTGCCAATATTTTCCCTAAGAAAATACATAACCCAAACAGTGAGCACTACTGAACGTCCTGATAGCTCCACAGAGGACAACCTGTGACAGACAGTGGCAACGCGTCACTAAGGAGAAATGCCCGCCAGACCCTCAGTTCAGAAACCCGCGCCAAGCAGGAAGCAGCCGAGGAGAGAGCATCTCCGAAGCTGTCTGTGTTTATTTGTTTCAGAGTGCGCGCACAGGCGGTGAACTTGGAAAGTCCATGAACCTGTCTTCAGATACTGAGCTGAAGCAAACCACAAGTACATCCAGAATTTATCACAACCTGTTATGATGAGGCTTAAAGAGCGTTAAATTCTTACCCTTCTAGATTGAAAGAAGGGACTTTTTTGTTTTAAACAGTATTACCAAATAATTAAAGAAAAATCTCTGGGTTTAAGGCCACATCCAGAGTAAAGAAAGTGGAGCACTTACTCTAGTTTTGGTATCAAGGATTCACAAGTCAGGAGGGGGCATCATATCCTGAAAAATGCTTTCTCGGCTACACCTCAGTCATGGTGCTGAGTGAACCCGAGGCGCCCTCGCCTCTCCCGCCTCTGGAAGTGAGCAGGCGGCATCAAGCGCAGAGCGCCACGCACACACAGCGCCACGCACACAGAGCGCCACCGCGGGACACAGACCAGGTTCCGATCTGCTTGAGTCTTAACAAAGTAACTGTGTGCCATTTTTTTAATTTAGAAAATCTGTTCTCTGTAGCTGAACTTGGCTTCACCCCAAGTACAAATGAAAATTTATACACCTCTATCAAAAATTCACAGATAATGCTAATCACTCAGAAAATAGCAAAGAGAGGAAACATTTAAAAGAATAAAGGTTTCAGTCAATTCTTTCAACACTCCTATATAAATTACCTTAACTTCAGATGTTGGTATAGTAGGGTTTTTTATTTTAAGTTTTGGTTTTGTTTTATAATTCACAATATGTTGAAAGAAAAAAGTAACTGTTTTCCTGAATGTCTATCAGTAAGAATGTTTGTTCTCTTCTTCTTGGAGCAGGCTCGTCTTTGGCTCCACCACAGAGCTGTCCCTTTCTCCATCAGGTGAGGCTGACAGGCAGGCCGCGCGAGAAAAGCTCCATCTCTGCGCGGAGACGGCTCAGCTCCGTTAGCCCAGCACAGGAAGGGGCTGTCATGAAACCGGCTCTGAAACATGAGGGCGTCACATCCTCATGTGATGGAGTGGGAGCACTCTGCCGTTTCATGCAACTGCTCTGGAGAGGCTTCTCTTTTGTTTTTTAAAAGT
This sequence comes from Muscardinus avellanarius, assembly GCF_963383645.1. NCBI lineage: Eukaryota > Metazoa > Chordata > Mammalia > Rodentia > Gliridae > Muscardinus > Muscardinus avellanarius. The sequence continues at coordinate 111,048,491 of NC_137786.1, read as the reverse complement.
TTATTATTTCATATCTTATGCAAATCATACTTTATATATTAGGCTATAATATTTGAGAAAAACTCAAAGTGAATTAAAGGCTTCAATAGCCTTGCCAAAAGCACTGTGATTTTCCTATAAAAAAATTATTCCAATTTGTTGATCTTACATAGGATGAAACATACTGTAACAATCTTCATAATTTATGTCCTGTTGGGACACAATGATTTAAAGTAACATAATACAGAGCTGCATCGCAGCTAATCTAAACCACCTGACCAGATAAACACCAGCTTCCCTTCTCTCTTCGGCAAGGGCATTTCTGTTTATTGTCATATCATTTCCTCATTCTAGGAACATGCAGAATGAACATAGCCAACCTGCATTTCAGGGGGAGGCTGGGTCGGCCTTTCCCATGTCAGGAGGTTTGTGAGCACACAGGTACCAGTACAATGTCAAGGGCTCACAAGACAGAAAACAATCCAAGAATCCCACCCTCAAAATCATTTACAGTGAAGCAAATATAGATCCATCCGGCACAGTCTGAACCTAGTGTAGCACTGAGCCATAGTCTTTTGGGTTGCTTTGTTTTGTTTTTGTGTGTGTGTGGTACTAGGGGTTGAACCCAGGAACATTCTACCTCTGAGCTATCCCACCAGCCCTGTTTTCATTTTTATTTTGAAACAAGGTCTTGCTAAATTGATGAGAGTCCTTGCTACTTGCTGAGGCTGTTCTTGAACCTGTAATCCTCCTGTCTCAGTCTCCCAAGCACTGGGATTACCACCACATCCTTGATTGTTTTTTAGTGTCACTGAAAGGTAATTCTTTAAAATATATTAGGAGGCTCACTATGAACCAACATTTTATGTTTCAATCATGTGACTTGCTGACAGGAACTCACAATTTGATTGACTAAACTGAGATGCCCAAATAACCAGTGTATTTTGGGGTGAGGCATCCTGGTGGAGGAAAATGACAGAGTTCAGTGTGGCACTGGCCATGTCCATTTCTGGAATGCAGCTGCAGAGGCAGGTCTCAAATTGCCAAGTTCCTCTGAGTTCTAAATCCCTTTACCCTCCTCACATATGCAAAACCTTACTAGGCACAGTGAGCTTTTTAGGGGAACTTGAGCAAAGGGTTTAAAGTTTCAATCGGGAAAGAAAAAGTGCAGGAACATATGTGCATTCAGCAGATAACAATTCACTGAAAACATTTTAAATCAAAACAAAACGCCTGTCTGACCAAATTTTTATAAACTTGGTTGGGGAAGAGGAAAACAAACAATTGTTTAAGGGTGGTTTCAAATACTGCTCTCTGCTGTTACTGAGAATTTTCAAAGCTTTTCATGCTCCATTGGAAAAGGCTCTGCTTCACAAGCTGTTCTGTTCTGTCCTGCCAAAGAAATGGTCTGATACACTTTATTACAAGTTTATCAATTTGCTTACCCAGGCAAATATATATAATTTTCTTTGCCCAAAACAACCAGTGTAAAATAGGACTCCTCCCCTGATGCAATGAGATTACTAAAACCAAGAAGCAGCACGTGCCAGGCGCTTGCTCTCCAGCTCCACTGCTGTCTGCCCAACCCAGTTCAACCAGTTCCTGAGCTCAGAGCCTACCCTAGGCCACCAGACCAACACCATTTTTCAGTCTCTTGTGGATATCTGAACAGAAATGAAGATGGCAAGTAGTGATGCTTCTGCAACCTCACACAGGCAGAAGTTTGGTGATGACACTGAGCCTAGCCCTGGGCTCCAATGTGACTGTCACCACGCCCCAAACTCCTTACAATTGTGAACCTTCATTTTATTTATCTATATACCAGAGGTTTTCCCTTTCTAGATATATGCCCATGGAAACTCTCACACCATACCTGTATGCAAGGAGATAAAAGGGCACCTGTTACATAACTCACAGTAACAACAAATGTTGCAAAGAATCTTGGTGTTCATCTACAGGAGATTGCAGTTACTTTATTTAAATATTTGATTTGACCGGGTGTAGTGGCGCACACTTGTAATCCCCGTGCTTGGGAGGCTGAGACAGGAGGATCGCACAGGTTCGAAGCCAGCTTCAGTTACTTAGTGAGGCTCTCAGCAACTTAGTGAGACCCCGTTTCCAAAATAAAATATAAATAGGTCTGGGAATATAGCCCAGAGGTAGAAAAACCCCTGAGCTCCACCCCCAGTACCGCCAAAAAAAAAAAAAAAAAAAAGACTTGGGTGTATTCATTTCGAGTCACCCCTCCATGCCAGGCTGGTATGAAGCTGTATTTCTATTTTCTGTATTTCTATCTTTCTATCTTTCTAATAAACTTTAAATCTTCAAAAAAATATTTGATTTGCAGAAAAATAGAACATATTAAATATATATCTACTATACCAGAAGTAATGCAATATAATGGAAAGAATATCAGACTGAATCCAAAACAACTCAGTTACACTGAGTTTTCCATCAAGGTAAGAAAAGATGGTGTTCACCAATCACACTGGATGGCACCCTCCCCCACACAGTAATGAACAGTTAAAAAGAAACTAGGTAGCCGGGCGTGGTGGCGCACTGCTTCTAATTCCAGCATTCGGGAGGCAGAGACTGGAGGATCTCAGCTCCCCTACAGCTTCAGCTAAGTGAGGCCCTCTGCAACTCAGTGAGACCCTGTTTCAAAATTCAAAATAAAGAATAGCGCCAGGCGTGGTGGCGCACGCTTGTAATCCCCGCGCTTGGGAGGCGGAGACAGGAGGATCGCGCAGGTTTGAAGCCAGACTTGCGGGCTTAAGAGACCCTGTTTCCAAATAAAATATAAAATACGTATGGGAGTGTAGCCCCAGAGGTAAAAGGGTTCCACCCCCAGTACCACCAAAAATAAATAAACAAGGAAAGAAACAAAGAAAGAAACAAAGAAAATAAAAAACAGGGCAGGGGGCATAGCTCTGAGGTCGAATGCCCCTGAGTTTGATCCCCAGACCCACAATAAAAATAAAAAAAAGAAAAGAAAAAGAAAAGAAACTAGGTAGCCAGGCTCAGGAGCTCACATCTGTCATCCCAGGTATGGGCCACATGGAAGGCTGAGACAGGAGGAGTCTAGGTTCAAGGCCAGCCTCAGCAACTTAGTGAAACCCTCAGAAACTTAGTGAGACCCTGCCTCGAACTAAAAAATAAAAAGAAACAGGAGTGTAGCTTGGAGGTAGAATGCCCCTGGGTTCAATCCCTAGTACCAAATAGAAACTAGGCAATGATATTATTGTATTAACAATAATAAATTAATAGTAATAGTATGTACAAAGAACAGAATATCTCTGATCACTTTCTGATCATTTCAGTATTAAGCATAACTTGCTTTTTTATTTTCATCATCCTCATGAAACATCTGAGTAGACTCAAGATCATGAAGCTACACTTCAGAGCATAAATGATCCTTGCTGACTAAGCACCTTAGTGGCTCTCAGGGCTTTAGGTTCTACCGCTGACTTTTCTTGTTCAGGTCTGAGGACAAAGAAGAGATGGGAGAAATTCAGTGACAATTCAAAAAAAAAACAAAAAACAAAACTAACCTAGGCCCTCTGTGCACCCCTGTAAACAGGTTTCCCAGTTCTCCTTCCCAGAGGAGAGGACTGCAGTGCTGAGTGATTATCTCCTCTCTTACGCAGAGTCACCCACTGCACAGAAAGTGAGGTTGGGACTAAAATTCAGTATGTCCAACTCCAGTGCCTCTGTGTGTACGTTTTAGGTACAAATTCCTAAAGTCAAATTATACTTCTCCATTTTTTCTTTTCTTTTTCCTTTTTCTTTCTTCTTCTTCTTCTTCTTTTTTTTTTTTTTTTTTTTTTTTTCAGTACCAGGGATGGAACTCAGGGGCATTCTACTCCAAGGTACACCCCAGCCCTATTTTTTATTCTTATTTGAGACAGGATCTCACTGAGTTGCAAAGGGCCTCACTAAGTAGCTGAGGGTGTCCATGAAACACAATCCTCCTGCTTCAGCCTCCCTAATGCTGGGATTACAAGTGTGCGCCACCACGCCCAGCTCCATTTTTTCTTTTATCTAAAAGTAAATTATAGCAAAAATAAGTTTTCAGTGACTTTTAAAATTTTAATTACAGATGAGTATGGTGGCGCACATCTGTAATCTCAGTACTTGGGAAGCTAAAACAGGAGGATTGCAAATTCAAGGATAGCCTCAGCAAAAAGTGAGACTCTCATTAACCTAGTGAGATCTTGTTTCAAAACAAAAATAAAAAATAGAGCTGGGGGTGTAGCTTGGAGGTAGAATGCCTCAGGGTTCATTTTCCGGTACCACAAAAAAAAATTAATTTCATAAGTAGAGCATCGTAGAAGCTTTAAAGAAAGAAGAAAAAGGGCTATATTTTGTTTTTATTTTTTCCCTGTGCCTTTTTCCTCACAGTTGTTATAACATTCATTCAGTTGTGTATTCTGAACAAAGTACTTTATAACAAAATACTTCACTTATTTTCCATGTGGCCCCATAGTTTTCTTTACTAACTTTTAGAAGCTGTATGATCTCAGAGTGGGTAACTCTTTAAGAAACTGTTTAATGTAGGCAGGCATGGTGGTACATGCTTGTAATCCCAGTACTTGGGAGGCTGAGACAGAAGGATCACAGGTTCAAAGCCAGCCTCAGCTACTTAGTAAAGCACTCCGTAACTTAACAAGACCATTTCAAAATAAGAACAAAAAATAGGGCTGGGAGTATAGCTCGGAGGTAGAATGCTCCTGAAAGAAAGAAAATAAAAGTAGGTAGGTAGATAGATATGAATAAATTTCATGTGAATAGTTCAGTCAAGTGGAAGAGACTATCTTTTAAAGCAAGGCCTTCTAAACATACAGATCCCTTGAACTCTCTACCAATATATATTGCAGAATTTCAGGGACAAAATTAAAAGTGTAATTACATAATTGGGACTTTATGGAATGAATGACAAGTCTTTCTAATCCTCAATGCCCAGTGAAACAATGAGATATGATAACATCCTCTTTAGCAGAGCACCTCTACAGGAACCAATTATTTCAGGTATGAACAGTCGGCTGTGCTGAAACAATGACAACTAAACCTCTTGGAACAAATAATCTACCCACCAAACTTGAGCCTGCAGCAACACTGTCATCTCAGTGCAGACAGCGCTTGTCCTGGAGAGGTGTGCAGAGCAGACGTCTGAGGGCTGCATTCCTGTGTGGCTGTGGCCACATCACCCACCCTGCACACTCAGCCCTGCCTTCGGCTATGACACAGCACTCCCGAGGGGCTGGGGAAGATGGCGGGGTTGGGATGCAAAAGAGCTGTATGTCCCTGTCTTTAGTGTCAGAGAAGAGTACTGCTCTGAAGTGATGTCATCTGAAGTTTTCAAATGATTATATTGAAGGATATCATAGTGAGGCAAAGCCTTCATTACCTTCTTGGTCTGCCTAATCTTATCTCAAGCACACAAACTTAGGGGCCATTTCTACCTTAGAGGGCTGAGATGTATTCTTCGCTGAATGTCTGGAAACGATGACTGGCTTACAATAAAAACACGCTGCACTGTGATCATGCGGCATGGGCATGAGGTCAGATAACTGCAGTGGTCCTGAAAGAAACACACGTTCCAGAGAGCTGCGCCTCAGGGGACCAGCAGGGCTGGGACTGGCAGGGACCACGGTAGTTACCTGGGGCTTAGAAAGGCATGCCTGACGGAGCCAGGCAGAATGCAACGGGGAAGTACCCAACGGTCCTGGGTACAAGAAGGCCCGCAGAATGAGAGAGAAAAGTGCTTGGGAGACAGGTCATGCTCTCTCACCTTGGATAATCACTTCTGCCTCTCGGCCTAAGGTTCCCCATAAGGGGAAGGGCATGGGTCAATGGGTAGGGTTGGGTCTCTCCCACAGTGTGACCAAATGAAGGAGGAAAGTGCTACGGTAATTTAAAAAGTGATTCTTTTCGCTGGGCACATAGCTATAATCCCAATATTTGGGAAGCCAAGAGAGGAGGGTCACGGGTTCCAGGAGAGTGTACAGTAGTAACTTAGAAGGACCTACTTTTATTTTTCAAATAAAAAGTAGATCTCAGGGTTCAGAGTTAGTATGGCCCTGCGTTCAATCCTCAGTACCACAAAAAAATAAATAAATAAATAAATAAATATATATATATATATATCTGTATATACATAAATAAATAAACCAACCAGGTATACTAGCACACGCCTGTAATCTCAGTACTTGGGAGGCTGAGACAGGAAGATCGCAGGAAGATCCTATTTCTAAACAGAAAACAAAATAGATCTTGGGGTATAGCTCAGAGGTAGAATGCCTGTGGCTTCAATCTCCAGTACCACAATAAATAAATAAATAAATATTCTTGTAGCACAGAGCCCAACAATTCTATTGCTTAGGAAGCAAGAATTTATTTCTCAGGACAGTTGGAAGAATCCAGAGTCTGTGTCTGGCAGAAAAGACCTTTTTCCGACCTTAGAAGCGTTTTTACAAGCTCTAATAAAACTTCAAGGTAGCCAAGTGTTGAGCTTATCTCTGGGTTTCGTATGCTGTGAGACAGACTCCAAGTCACAGAGTCTGTCTCAGTCTTTATAGAAAACACTTTTGAACCATCTTGTGCATTTCATGTGTAGCTGTGGTTCACTGCAGGCAAAAAGCTGCCGTCTTTAGGTGGAGTTAAGGTTTCAGACCTGCAGACAGTGTCTACACATACGCCCTTAGCATCTAGAGGTCTCTTTTGTAGAGACCAGGGCACTCTGTAACACTCTCCTAACTGCTTCAGATTTCACTAAAAACACCCTCCGAAGACAATCAAGGCTTCTCCTATGACTCATCAGATACTCCACACACATTAACATGGGCTAAACAAGATGTGAGTACAAAGATCTAAACATTTCTGAATCTCAAAATAAATCAACATAGCAACAAAATGCGAAATTAAATGGCTATGTTAGCATGAGCTTTTAATAAAGTTACATATTCTAAATTATTAAGATGGTAAAGTTTTAGCCGGGCATGATGGTGCACACATATAATCCCAATATTTGGGAGGCTGAGACAGGAGGATCACAGATTAGCAGCCAGCATTAACAACTTAATGAGACCTTGTTTCCAAATAAAAAATAAGAAGGGCTAGGGATGTAGCTCAGAGGTAGGGTGCCCCTTGGTTCAATCCCCAGTATCCCCCAAAACAAAAAGATGGTAAATTTTGTTATATGTATTTTATTGAATACAACAAAAAAAATCAATTGAGTATAAAAAATAAAATAAAGTCACAAGTTCTGACTGAAATAAACAAACAAAGCCAATTGTGGTGGTGCGTGCCTGTAATACCAGTACTTGGGAGGCTGAGACAGGAGGATAGCAGCCTCAAGGCCAGCCTCAAGAACTTAGGGAGGCCCTCTACAGCTCAGAGATAGAATGCCTCTGGGTTCAATCTTTAGGAACACATACACACACACACACACACACACAACAACAACAACAACAACAACACACCAGTAAATATAGTCAAGCATATTGAAAATATGGTATTTTTAAAAGTATAAAAACATGATAATTATTATAATAATAGATTTTAAAATCTCATAAATCTGAAAAAAGAAACATGAAGGATATATTAATATAGGCACTTACTACACTATTCCATTTAAGTAAAGCTTTTGTATTTTATTTATTTTTTGGTGGTACTAGGGTTCCTGGAAGCCCTTCTGCCTCCAGGCTACACTCCCAGACCTATTTTTACATTTTTTTTTTAAATTTGGAAACAGGGTCTCCTAAGCCAGCGCACGCAGCTGGCTTCGAACCTGCGCAATCCTCCTTGTCTCTGCCTCCCAAGCGGGGGGATTACAAGCGTGCGCCACCATGCCCGGCCGCTTTTGTATTTTAAATATGCAGATAGGCCCTACTTTATTAAAAAACTTAAAATATCATAACTAAATAAACAGGGGTTAAGCCGGGCATGGTGGCGCACACTTGTAATCCCAGTACTTGAAAGGCTAAGACAGGAGCATTGTGCAGGTTCAGAGCCAGCCTCAGCTACTTAGTGAGGCTCTCAGCAACTTAATAAGACCCTGTTTCCAAATAAAATATAAAATAGGTATGGGAGTATAGCCCGGAGGTAGAAAAACCCTGGGTTCTATCCCCAGTACCACAAAAACAAAACAAGAATAAAAAGGATCTTTTGCCACTTATAATTTTATGAGTTATTAATAAATTAGTTTGGTCCTATCAAAATAAATGGGAAATAGTTTAGGTTTTAATGCAATTTTTTTTTTTTTTTTTGTACTGGAGATGGAACCCAAGGGCTTTCTACCTCTGGGCTACACTCCCAGACCTATTTTATATTTTATTTGGAAACAGGGTCTCACTAAATTGCTGAGAGCCTCACTAAGTAGCTGAGGCTGGCTTTGAACCTGTGCGATCAATCAATCAATCCTCCTGTCTCAGCCTCCCAAGTACTGGGATTACAAGCATGCACCACCATGCCCAGCTTAATGCAATATTTTAAGACCTGGTAATAAATTCCTTTAACAGCATTCAAATAGATGAGGGGGGGGTAGTTTTTTTGTTTTTGTTTTTTTGCTGGGACTGAACCCAGGGACACTCTACCTCTGCACTATACCTTCAGTACTTTTTTATTTGGAGACAGGGCCTCACTGAGCTGCTGAAGCTGGCCTTGAACCTGAGATCCTCCTGTCTCAGCCTCCCAAGTCCTGGGACTCCAGGTGTGTGCCACCGTGCCTAGCTATATTTTTTGAATAATTAAAATTTCTAAATGTCTCAGACATCACTGGACCATTTCTAACTTCAAAGCCTCTTACTTCTACCCACCAACTTCCCCTACCCACCACCACCTTGACACCAGATTCCCAGCCTCTGCTCACACAAAACTAAGCCAAAGGTCAATTCCCACTCTAAATTACACTCTAATCCAGACTCTAATCTTGTGCCCTCAAAAAACCCCACCCAGTATACAAAACTACCAAGCAAACAGATTCTTCTCCAGGGTCACAAAAGGGTGAGAGGACACCTCTGTCAGACAGTGAAAATCAGCTGTAAAACTCAAAACTTCCACTGATACCCACATTTTATAGACAGAAAATGGTCAGCTGGCAAAGAGGCTCCCTCCGTCCATCTCTGCCGCCACTTATTAGGGAGGTAACACCTTTTCAACTGAGGGAGGGGCCCTGGGGCTCAGGAGCCCGCACGGGCTTTGCTCCTGGCGGTGCCAGACCCAGAGAAGTACAGCATGATAAAGGCTAAGACCTGCAGCCTAAGAATCAAACTCTCAAACCCCCACACTCACAAAGCTAAAACATTTCCTCATGTGAGAAACAGAATCACCAACAATTGTTAGAAATAATGCCTGAATCTTGGCTCCCAACTGGAGAATTTTTGTTCTGTACCAAAAACAATTCTATTCAAATTCCCAAAGTCTTCAGGCAGCTTCATACTAATTTCAGGACATAGTTTTCTTCCAAACCCAATGAAATGAAAGGCAGAAACCAGCAAAAGAAAAAAAAAATCAAATAACATACATAAGATGGCTTGCTGCTTTATGAAAAACAAATGAAGAATTACACTCACATCACACTGATAAACGGAGAGACTGCCAGTGGTTCTCAGGGCAGATGTAACATTTTAACAAATGTGATTGTTTGTGAATGAAATAATTCTGATCAAAAACTTAATTGCAGCCAAAGTGAGCCCTGGGCTGTGTCACCATAACCCATCCTGACAGGAAGCCGTGAGTGGGGGTCCTACTGTGAGTGGAGCACATGTGAAAGGTCAGCTTCGGCCTGGACTTCAAAACCACTAACGTGTAAAACAGTGTGCATTAGAGCCCGGAACAGCCGGCCGCGGGATTAGCGGATGTCCGCTGTGTGGGTCTGATGTGCTTTTGGCAGGTAGTGGTTAATTGGTAAATAGACAAAGTATCGTAACTTCCTTCTTGGCCTCCTCCCACCATTTATCAGCAAAATCCATTCTTAATTATGGGTCCAGAATATTAGATTTATATCATGGTCTTAGTACAACAGTAAATTATTTCTCAAATAAAACTAATTTTCATATTGAGTGAAGGAAAGTTTACATGAACTTAAGAAATAAATGTCTGTGGATAGAAAGAAACTTTCATGTAAAATGGACATGTATTTGTTCATTTAATAGCAACTGTAACTGCCAAACTTGGACAAATAAGGATTTCGTTAGAAGAAATATATATTTTACTCTTACACAATAATTTGAAAAACCAATTATTATAGAATTTCATGTGGCTTAAGAAAAAATTCTAACTAAAAATGCAGTTAATATGACAGTTTTCATTTTTCAACATAGAATGCTATTTATGAAAGAACCAAGCTAAAAATTGCCTTATATGTCAATGCATGCAAAAGTATTTTATACCTATAGTATGGTCCAAATGGATAAATGATAGCCAGTTCTCCTATATCTAAACTGCTTAAGGTTTATCTTCACAATTATTTTAGGATTTAACTCATTTCTTGAGTTATAGGGAAATAATGCTGCTCTCTAAAAGCAAGCAGGTTGCCGGGCATGGTGGGACACACTTGTAATCCCAGTACTTGGGAGGCTGAGACATGAGGATCACAGGTTCATGGCCAGCCTCAGCAACTTAATGAGGCCCTCTGCAACTTAGTGAGACCCTGTTTCAAAATTTAAAAAAAAAAATAGAGTTGGAAGTGTAGCTCAGAAGCAGAATGCCCCTGGGTTCAGTCCCTAGAATGAATGAATGAATGAATGAATGAACGAATGAATGAATGCAGGTCTTCTAAAATCAGTTTTATTTCTATTTTCAAAACCAGTCTTAACCAGGCGTGGTGGCGCACGCTTGTAATCCCAGTACTTGGGAGGCTGAGACAGGAGGATCGCACAGGTTCAAATTCAGCCTCAGCTACTTAGTGAGGCTCTCAGCAACTTAGTGAGACCCTGTTTCCAATAAAATATAAAATAGGTCTAGGAGTATAGCCCGGAGGTAGAAAGCCCCTGGGTCTGGGTTCCACCCCCAGTACCACCAAACAAACAAACAAACACAGCCTTCTAAGGTTGTATCTTTGGTTGTTGGCAAATGGAGCTCCTGGGGCCTTTTCAGGCTAACACAAAGATGGCTACATGGTGAGGGAGCCTCATCCCAGCGACTTCCCAATTTCTGTCCCCTTCAGAGCATCAACTGATACCTTCAGAAATAAAAGCATACACTTACTTTTCTGTGTGTGTGTGTGGGGGGGGGGGTACCGGGGATTAAACCCAGGAACATTCGACCTCTGAGCTATACCTCCAGCCCTATTTTATGTTTTACTTTGAAACAGAGTCTCACTAAGTTGCTAAGGCTGGCCTTGATTCTGTAATACTCCTGTCTCAGCCTCCCAAGTACTGAGATTACAAACATGCACCACCACCCAGCTATACACTTAGTTTTAACTGCAATGTACTACTAAGGAGAAAAATTCTGGCCATCAAAATGAGTCAGTTTCTTAAAATTCTGCTTTTTGTCCACGATCGAAAAACTTCAATGTATTTGTAAATTCCAGAATCTTTCCAAAAATCTGCTCCTGAAAGTATGTGATTCCCAAGTTACTAATCTGCTGCAGTGTACCAAACAACTTCCTGGGCTCTAGGCCCTGGGTGGCAGTGGCTTCCCCAAGGAGCTCTCTGTTTGGTGGGGGAGTGCAGAACGGTCAACAAGAAGAGCTGCAAAGAAGTGAGAGAGGCAGAGGAACGCAGTCGAGATGGGCTGAGGGAGAGCCCAGCACCCACTTTATGTTTTCACTCCCCTCTCCACTCATGCCCAGCTGCAATGGCTGGCTACACTCAAAGATAGGCATTCAACTTATCAATTCAAAAAGGTCAATTTATCCTAGGCACACAAAAAAATGGCATAATTTTGAAAATAAGTTTTTTTCAAGGTTCCAGAATGATCTTTAATGGTGTTTTCTGTTCAGTGATTCTCATTTTAGCCTCACTCCTAATCACTTCTTCCATCATAAGCTTTTCAGAATCATTCTTGGCTATACTTCCTTGGGGTCACTTGGGCTATATTATAGTCTCCCCTCTAGAAAAGTGGTCAACAGCCAGGCGTGGTGGTGCACACTTGTAATCCCAGTACTTGGGAAGCTGAGACAGGAGGATCACAGATTCACGGCCAGCCTCGGCTACTTAATGAGGCTCTCCGCAACTTAGTGAGAGACCCTGTTTCAAAATAAAGAATAAAAATTAGGGCTGGGAGTGTAGTTTGGAGGTAGAATGCCCCTGGGTTCAATCCCCAGTACTGCAAAAAGAAACAAGAAAGAAAGAAAGAAAGAAAGAAAGAAAGAAAGAAAGAAAGAAAGAAAGAAAGAAAGAAAGAAAGAAAGAAAGAAAATTCATCAAAGAGCAGAAAGTGCTTCTGTACTAATTCCAATTTAAAGCAGGCACATACATTCAGGATTAGAGGCACCGTGCTGAGAAGCTGCATTCGGCCTTAACCTGAGAGCCAACACTTAACATTACCACTGCCTCATTCGGGAGCAAGAGTATTGCCAAGGGAACTACAACTATAACTAAGAAAAAAACATTGCTTATTTAATTGGTTTATATTTATTTACATGTTTTAAACTACAAAATGTCCAGAAGTTTAAGTTTAAATTTGAATTCGATTTCAAACTCTGAACTAATTTTTGCAAATACAAAAAATGTTACTAGTTTCTTTTAAGGGAACCATATGAAGTGGGAGGACTCCAAAGAAATTCATCACTCAATTCTTATTTGTAGGAGCAGATACTCTGTTACTTGTGAATTATTTTGATTTACAGCGAATCATTATTGTATTCACAAATGCTGGAAAGTTGGTGAGCAACATGATACAATTACACCACAAATAATTTTATAACTGCAGGTGTGCAAACCATAACATGTGGGAGACGACTCAGAGGAAAATGGGGAGTCGAGTAGTTTGGAAGGGTCACATAAAGGAGGGAAGAGATGAGGGCATATACCTGTTTTCTGAGATGTCTTTAAAACCACACCACTAGAAGATTCGGTGGAACAGTCAGGCACGGGCTGCAGTTCCATTTAAACAAGCAAAGGCAAAATGCTTCATAATTTACAACAACCCAATCACACTGCTCATTCTTTTGAGGTTAAATGCTACTGACATAAGCTACACCTGAATCCAATCAGTGCAGAGACGCTGAGAAGATTCACACGAAGGGACTAAATTTGTCACAAATGGGTTGGTTTCCGATCTTAATGTAGCCAAGTTGCTTTACTCTGACCTCCATTGAACAAATCAACTTAATGGGCACTAGGAGTGCTATAAAACTTAACAATGGAGTGATTTTAACTTTTAAAATATAGTTATGAAGCAAAATGTTGGATAGCGTCTACAATACTGGAAATCAAATTAAATCTAGATGTTTTTTAACAGTCTTGACAGATATAATCCTGGTTACCATGTAAATTTATGGTAAGCTGCTGTGATATTAGCCACAGGTGCTACTTTTAATATATGAGCCGCATCTGGCTGGGAATAGAATTTCTCAGAGGACTGAAAATGACCTCACTATCAGACAATGGAAGGGGAAAAAAATGACCACTGTGGCATATAAAAAGCTGAAGATGTGGCCCACAACTAAACATTTCACATAAAATTCATTTTAACTCTGTAGTTATAGGTTAAAGGATATTATGTTTTCAATATTTAAGAGGCATAGATATATTTCAACCAAATAACCAAAAGATTAAGAATATAAGACAGTTATGAATACCCTGGCTACATATATAATACTAGTTTTCCAATCTTTGATCAATGTTGGAAAAAAAAGATGTGCTAAGAATTGAAAAGAAAATTATTTCATGGTTCCCAAGTACATGCCATGATTAGACACCACCGAGCCTAACAAAGCAAGGTGTTACGATCACTCATCTCCAGGCAGAAGCATCTCTCCACTGCCGGGCCAATGGCACTGGCTGGGTTTCGAGAGTTCTTTGGAATCATTTATTAGACCCTAAGAAAACATTCTCACCAAGTAGATTCTTTAAATAAAAAACCACTACAATTTGGAAACCAATAAAAACCAGCCAGAGACAGATACAAAGAGAAAATACAAATTTTTTATCTACCCAATTCAAAAAATAAAGATAAAGATGTATAAAACATAATTGTTTGCTTTTAAGAAACCCCTCCTGAACCATTAGAAAGCTATCATTTGCCAGAGAACTGGCAAGTGTGGAAATGTAATAGAGGATTTACAAAGATTTAATTTCCTATGAAATAACTCTTCCTGAATTAAACAAGCCTTCTTTATCTGAAAAAAAATCTCCAAAAGAGAACCTTTCCATAAAAATATTCCTTTCGCCCTTGCACTAAGCTGTGAGAACAGTAGCTACAAAGCCCTGTAACATAACATTTTCCTTCTGGGCTTCTCAAGTAACTTGAAGGGCTGGATTTTTTAGCTTCAACAGATCAATTCTATCTAGGTGATGATTTCAATTCACCCTTTAAACAGATGACTGAATCTATGCCTGATCTCAATGGGCATCAACATCTTGAGAACCAGTAGCAAGGACATAGTATGGCTCCCTGATAATTTTTTGTTCAAACAACAACATTAATATGGAACATTTAGAAAATAGAGGGTTAGCCAGGTGTGGTTGCACATGCCTATAATCCCAAAACTTGGAGGAAGCTGAGCAGGAGGCAGGTTTGAGACCAGCCTCAGCAACTTAGTTTGGCCCTCCACAACTTAGTGAGACCCTGTTTCAAAATAAGAAATAAAATAAGGCTGGGGGTATAGTTCAGAGGTAAATTACCCCTGGGTTCAGTCCTCCCCCCCCCCAAAAAAAAAGAAGGGAGGAGGGTGAGAAAGAAGAAAAAAGGAAGGAAGAAGAGAAAAAGGAATGGTGGTACATTCCTATAAAACCAGTACTTAGGAAACCGAGACAGGAGGACCACAGGTTCAAAGCCAGCTTTAGCAACTTAGCAAGGCTCTCTGCAATTTAGGGGATGCTTTGTTTCCAAATAATAAATAAAACAGGGCTTGGGATATAGCTCAGAGGTACAATGGCCCTAGGTTCAGTCCCCAGCACCACAACAATAAAAAAAAAAAAAGAAAAGAAGAAAAGAGGCTGGGCGTGGTGGCACACGCTTGTAATCCTCGCGCTTGGGAGGCTGAGACAGGAGGATCGCACGGGTTCGAAGCCACCCTCAGCTACTTAGTGAGGCTCTCAGCGACTTAGTGAGACCCTGTTTCCAAATAAAGTATAAAATAGGTCTGGGAGTGTAGCCCCGAGGTAGAAAGCTCCTGGGTTTCTCCCCCAGTACCACCAAAAAAAAAGGAGAAAAGAAAAGAAGAAAAAGAAAAGAAAAGAAAAAGAAAAGAAAAGAAAAAGAAAAGGGAGTCTCATGAAGTCTCTGAACTGTAAAAAGAGTCGCTGTTAAAAAAAACAAATAGCCGGGCGTGGTGGCGCATGCTTGTAATCCCTGCGCTTGGGAGGCGGAAACAGGAGGATCGAGCAGGTTTGAAGCCAGCCACGCTGGCTTAAGAGACCCTGTTTCCAAATAAAAATAGTATAAAATAGAGTGTAGCCCGGAGGTAGAAGGGCATCCAATAACCCCAGTACCACCAATATATATATAATGTGTGTGTGTGTGTGTGTGTGTGTGTGTGTGTGTATGAGCCAGGTGTGGTGGCACACACTCCTAATCCCAGTGCTTGGGAGGCTGAGACAGGAGGATCCCACAAGTTCGAAGCCAGCCTCAGCTACTTAGTGAGGTACTCAGCAACTTAGTGAGACCTTGTTTCCAAATAAAGTATAAAAATAGGTCTAAGAGTATAGCCTGGAGGTGGAAAGCCCCTGGGTTCCACCCCCAGTACCACAAAAAAATTATATATATTAGGCCACCAAGTACTATGTGCATGTATGTCACTGTCAACATGATTTATATTATGATGTGAGACTATAATGCACCAGTAAAAGCACATTACTAAAAAAAAAAAAAAAGTATCGGCCTGCCAGGTGTGATGGTACATACCTGTAATTCCAGTACTCAGGAGGCCGAGTACCTGGAAGGATGAAAGATTGGTGGCCAGCCTCAACTATTTAATGAGACTGTTTCAAATCAAGAAATAAAAAATAGGGCCAGGGATGGAGCTCAGAAGTAGAACGCCTCTGGGTTCAATCCCCAGTACAAAAGAAAGAAAATGAAAGAGAGAGGAAGGAAGGAAGGAAGGAAGGAAGGAAGGAAGGAAGGAAGGAAGGGGCTGGGGATAAGACTCAGAGGTAGGAGGCCAATGGGTTCAATCCTAAGTACCACATAGACTCAGAATTACAATGGCTTCCTCTTCCTCTTCTACACATCTGTATGGTCAGTGCTTAGAAAGATGGGGTCTCTTAATGCATGACATTGTGTCTTCTCTAAGCAAAGTTTATTTCTCCAAGCAAAGTTTTCAGCTGCTTTTTATATGAAAATGACTGTCCCCTCCAGACAGAAACTGACCTCCAATTGAAGTCTTAGAACGTATAACTGGTATCTGAATATTAAAAAGTAATGCTTTCCAGGCACAGCATAAAGAACCATGTATAAATCTTCTGGACAAGTTTCTATCAGTAACTGGCTACCTTTCTTCAAAATACAGAGAGAACACAAAGCCTTCTATATGCAGACAAACATTCAGTTTTGAATAACATAGTTGTTCATTCAAAGGTCTAAGACATCCCTAAGCAAAACTGCAATCCACATTCTGAATTACTGCATGATTCAAAAGATAGACTTCAGCCGGGCGTGGTGGCGCACGCTTGTCATCCTAGCACTTGGGAGGCTGAGACAGGAGGATCGCACAGGTTCGAAGCCAGCCTCAGCTACTTAGTGAGGCTCTCAGCGACTTAGTGAGACCTTGTTTCTAAATAAAATATAAAATAGCCCGGAAGTAGAAAGTATCTGGGTTCCTCCCCCAGTACCACCAAAAAAAAAAAAAAATAGACTTCTATTAAAGTACCCCACCTTAGAGTAGGATGGCTGGACTTGGAATTATGGTCTCATTGCCGGCTTCCTCTGTTAAATATGAGCAAGTTCCTTAACTTCCCTAGCTTTTCTACCATTATAAAAATGGTGATCCTAACACCTACCCTAACAAGGCTACTGGGATGTTATTCCATATGTCACCTAACAGTGACCTACTAACACCTGGTAGACCTCAAACACCACCAGTCCATAAAATACTCTGTGACCTTCCAAAATGTCATAAAAAAACAAATTTCATTTTTGCAAGTCTGAGGATGGAACCCAGGGGCATTCTGCCTGCGAGCTACACCCCCTGCCCTATTTTTTTTATTTTTTATTTTGAAACAGGGTCTCACTAAGTTGCGGAGGACCTCACTAAGTAGCTGAGGCTGTCTGCGAACTACGATCCTCCTGTCTTAGCCTCCCAAATGCTGGGATTACAAATGTGTGCCACCATTCCCGGCCTAAGAAAACCAACTTAAAGACAGGCAGGTGGTACGTCTAATTTCAGTACTTGGGAGGCTGAGACAGGAGAATCATGGGTTTGAGGACAGCCTCAGGAGTGAAGCAAGACTCTCAGCAACCTGTTTCAAAACAAAAAATAAAACGGGCTGGGGATATAGCTCAAAGGTAGAGCACCCCTGGGTTCAATCCCAAGTAGAAAGAAAGGAGACAGACAGATAGACACAGGGAGAAAGGAAAGGAAGGGAAGGAACGCAAAGGAAAGGGAGCAAAAAACTGACCTAGTTGTATTTCACATCAAGAATGCAACATTAAGAATGAAGAGTCACTTGGACACTGGGCATGGTGTCACACACTTGTAGTCCCAGCTACTCAGGAAGCGGAAACAGGAAGATGGCTTGAACCCAGAAGTTTATGACCAGCCTGGGCAACACAGAGACCCTGTCACAAAACAAACAATAACGCCAGGCGTGGTGGCACACGCTTGTAATCCCTGCACTTGGGAGGCTGAGACAGGAGGATCGCACAGGTTCGAAGCCAGCCTCAGCTACTTAGTGAGACTTTCAGCAACTTAGTGAGACCCCGTTTCCAAATAAAATATAAAAAAGGTCTGGGAGTATAGCCCGGAGGTAGAAAGCTCTGGGTTCCACCCCCAGTACCACCAAAAATAAATAAATAAATAAAACAAATTTTAAAAAATAAAATAAAATAAAAATAACAATGAAATAATCACTTACGAGGCATGGCGTGGTGGCGCACTCTTGTAATCCCCGCACTTAGGAAGCTGAGACAGGAGGATCGCGCAGGTTCGAAGCCAGCCAAGCGCACTGACTTAGGAGACCCTGTTTCCAAAATGAAAATGTAAAAATAGGTATGGGAGTGTAGCCCGGAGGTAGAAGGGCTTCCAGGAACCCCAGTACCACAAAAAAAAAAAATAATAATAATAACACCACCAAGTTATAGTAAAAAATAAAAGAAAAATCAGCCAAGAGTGCTGGGCCAGATGCTAAAAAAAAGAAAGCATGTAAGATCAAAAGAACTGTCCAGAAACAGAAGTGACTGGCTAATGGTATCAGTACACAGGCCTGTGGCGGCCTCCCAATGTGGCCGCTCATGGAGTCTTGGAAGAACCTGCCATCGGTCCTTGAGACACCAATATTCACAACAGACTGTGGTTGTGGTTGTGGGTGGCTGGGGCTGTGATGCCAAATGCTGAGTGAGTGGCAGCTTACGTCGTTCTTACTGGAGACGACTGACCAGAGATGCCAAGAGCAGCCCCTGCCGTTTTCTGCTGCTTCAAAACTGCATGCAGAACAAAGGCACGGCCAACGCTGGACGTCGGGAAGTGCCCCCGGCACTACAGACCACCCATCCCAGCAGATACAGCCTCTTAAAACCCATCTGTGACCAGGAGTAAGGAGAAGGAAAGAGAAGAGGAAACAAAAAGAAGAAAAACACTTTTTCCCTGGAGGCTAAAGACACCGACCCAGAGTGAGTCAAACCAGGGACCTCAGTATTCAAACGCATCTGGGTAACACCGGAATGAGGACTGTGCAAGATGTACACAGCACCCCCCGAGCCTCCGTCATTAAGGTGCTTATACCTTGACTGGAGAGGCTCAAACGCAGTTACCTTGCCCTGTTGCATTATTTAAACTACACTTACTCTCACGCTAATTCTACCATTTGGTTTACTGTCGCCCTGGCCAATCACTTCATCCTTGGGTCTTAGTTACCTTCTCATTTCCAGCTCTGATAGTCATAGGTTCAATATCAAAGCACTAACATTCATAGGTTTAGTATAAACATGCTGGGCACAGTGGCACACTCCTGTAATCTTCATACTCGATAGGCTGAGACAGGAGGATTGCAAGTTAGTGAGGCCCTCTACACTTACTGAGACTCTGGTTTTTTGTTTTGTTTTGTTTTTTGCGGGTCTGGGGATGGAACCCAGGGGGCATTCGACCTCCGAGCTACACCCCCTACCCTATTTTTTATTTTGAAACCGGGTCTCACTGAGTTACAGAGGGCCTCACTAAATAGCTGAGACAGTCCGCGAACCGCAATCCTCCAGGCTCAGGCTCCCAAATGCTGGGATTACAAGCGTGCGCCACCACACCTGGCTGAGACTCTGTTTCAAAAAATAAAAAAATAGAAAGGGCTAGGAGTATAGCTCATAGGTATACCACCTCTGGGTTCAACCCCTAGTAACACACATACACACACCTAAAATACCACAAATAAAGGAATTCTAAAGGAAAGCACAGACAACAGACTCACATCCGAGGCTATGAGGATCTGAATCAGCATGAGCTCCACTTCCAAAAAATGTGGCCTGTCCCTCACCCCAAAACCACCCACACCATGGTCACCGGCACCCCCCACACTGCCTGGCCAGTGGTCATCTCGCTTGGCATCAGAGCAGAACGGGCTCCACCCTTTTGGAATGGCATCTTCTTGGGATTCTGAGATATGACACTTACCTGATTTTCTTCCTACTTCTCCAACAGGTCTTTCTGGGTTTAAGTCCTAAACCATCTTCTCTTCTCACAGTATTAATTTCTTCCTGAGTAATATTACCTATTATATTGACTTTTTCTACATATATCTATAACTCTCCCATTATCTATGCCCAGACCTCACCTCTGAGCTCCTAATTTAGTCATAAATCTACCGTCTTCCGTTTTTTTTTTTTTTTTTTTGTGTGTGTGTGTGTGTGTGTGTGTGTGTGTTACTGGAGATTAAACCCAGGGGCATTCTATCTCTGAGCTATACCCCCAGCCCTTTTTTTGGATTTTTTGTTGCTAAGAGTCCTGCTATGTTGCTGAGGCTGTCCTTGAACCTGTGATCCTAGCTCAGCCTCCCAAGTACCATGATTAGAGGTGTCACCACCACACCCAGCTGAGACAGTCTTTCTGAAGTTGACACTTGGATGTCTCACAGCTGCTCAAATAAAATAGTGTCCAAATGAGAAATTCTGCTTCCTGTACACCAATCTTGTTCCTTTCCCATACTTTCCACTCAGAGCAGAAGTATCTGGTTCCTGCAGGCCCAAACCTGGGAATCCTTCTTAAGAGCCTCTGCTCTTCTTCCTTACAACCCACCACCAGTCCCCCCTAGTCAGAAAACTTGGGGATTCTCTTTATACTTGCATTTTCTTTCTTTTTTTTTTTTTCAGTAATGGGGATGGAACCCAGGGGCATTTTACCTCCAAGCTACACACCCTGCTGTATATTTTTTAAATATTATGTATGTATATTTTTTAAATATTTTTAAATATTATAAAAATATAATATTAAATATATTTTTATAAATATTAAATATATTTTTAAATATTATGCTGTATATTTTTTAAATAAAAAATAAAGAATATTTTTTATTCTTTATTTTGAAACAGGGTCTCACTGAGTCGCAGAGGGCCTCACTAAGTAGCCGAGGCTGTCTGCAAGCCACGATCCTCCTGTCTCAGCCTCCCGAATGCTGGGATTACAAGCGTGCGCCACCACGCCCGGCTCTACTTGCATTTTTTATAAGGGTTAAGTGTGCTACTCCAAGTTTCTGCTCACACACATTCCTAAATATAGCTCCAACCTCTGTACTTCTGCTTCTCCTCCGTCACTGCCCCCGTCCATGACCGCAGGCTGTGTTCACCTGCCAGTGATGTCTTACCTGGCGGAAGGCAGCAGCCTGCTTACTATTCTCCCTGACTTTTTCTGCCTCTACTCCATCCTCTGCATCCTCTAGTGTGTTTTTGTTGGTGGTACTGGGATTGTTTTGATCTGGGGACTGAACTTACCTCCAAGCTATACCCACAGCCCTATTTTATTTATTCCAAAACAGGGTCTAAGTTGCTGAGGCTGCCCTTGAACCTGAACCCTCCTGTCTCAACCTCTTCAATACTGCAATTACAGGCATATGCCACCACATGTGCCACCACACCCAACTTCCTTTGGTCTTTTTACTTATTATTATTATTATTACTATTATTTGTATGTGTGTTGCTGAGGATTGAACCCAGGGGCATTCTACTTCTGAGCTACACTCCCAGCCCTATTTTATTTTTTATTTTGAAACAGGGTCTCACCAGGTTGATGAGAGTCTGTTTGCTAAGGCTGTCCTCAAACCAGAGATTCTCCTGTCTCAGCCTCCCAAGTACTAAGATTACAGGCATTGCCACTACACCCAGCTCCTCCAGTCTTCTTTAAAATACATTAGTTTATCACTTCCTTCCTGAGGCCTTCTCTGGCTGCTCTCTTCAAACAGAAACAAGTCACCAGAGTGGTGGCCCACAATTGTTCCAAAAAATAAAAAATAAATAAAAGGGGCGAAAAGGGCTGGAGGGTATGGCCTGGAGGTAGAATTCCCTGGGTTCAATCCAGAGAGGGGTGGGGGGCAAGCCAGCCAGCCAGGGGATCGGTGGCTTGTAATTCCAGTACTTGGGAGGCGGAGACAGGAGTATCTGGTTCACGGCCAGCCTCAACTACTTAATGAGGCCCTCCACAACTTAGTGAGACCTTGTTTCAGAATAAAGAATAAAAATAGGGCTGGAGTATCACTCAGAGGTAAAACACCCCTAGGCCTAATCCCTAATACCACACACATACATACACACACACACACACAAAAAAAAAAAAAAAAAAAACACCAGAATCCAGTCTCCCCATTATCATTGGCCAAAGCATCTTTTCCAGCAGAGGTCATCAGTATCTGCACCAGTCATGGTATGAGTCAAATCCTAATTCCACGTTCACGAGCCGTGGGGCCTTTGCTAAGCCTCAGTTTCCTCATCCGTAAAATAAGGGAAATGATGTCGGCTTCACAAAGTTTTAAGAGGATCAAATGAATGAATACATGTAAAGTCCTTAAATGCTCATAAACCATTAGCTATTAGGATTTTCCTTCAGGACACTTGTAATTATATTTTCATTTTGTCTTTTTTATGCTTCCCCTCCCCCACTATACTGTAAGCCCCAGAGAGATGGACTGTCCACCTTGTTAATTCCTGCACATCAGAGTCCAGCACAATGCCTAGCCTAAAGTAAGTGCTCAATTACTATTTATTAGCATGGAGTACATTAAAATGCAGAACGTACACAGATGGGGATAGCAGAGAGAAGAACAACTTGAATAGGGTAGAAAAGAACAGAACTGAGATACCAGGGATCTTGGCCTGGTCCCACAACTGCCACTAATCTTCTGTGTCCTTGGTGAAAGTACTACACTGCCTGAGGCCCTCACTTCTTCAGTGGGGCAATGACTGAGTGGCCTCTCAGATACTGTTCAGTTTTTTGTTTTTTGGTTTTTTTTAGTACTGGGGATTGAAGCCAGGAGCAGTCTACCTCCAAGCTACATCCCCAGCCCTATTTTTTTTTTTTTTTTTTTTTTTTTTTTAGTTTAAAACAAGTTCTCACTAAGTTGCACAGGGCCTCACTAAGTAGGTGAGGCTGGAATCAAACCTACGATCCTCCTGTCTCAGCCTCCCAAGTATTGGGATTACAAACATGCACCACCATGCCCGGCTAACTGTACAGTTCTAATCTCTGAATAAGGAGGCTTTTTTTTTTTTAATGGGAATAAGGAGAAAGAGGGCTAGGGCAGGACAGTGGGCAGCTTTGCTTGAGATGGCCAGGTGTGGTGGCGCACACTTATAATCCCTGCACTTGGGAGGCAGAGACAGGAGGATTACGCAGGTTCAAAGCCAGCCATGCTGTCTTTGGAGACCCTGTTTCCAAATAAAAATAGAAAAATAGGTCTGGGAATGTAGCTTGTAGGTAGAAGGGCTTCCCAGAATCCCAGTACCACACACACACACACAAAAAAAAAAAAAAGAGTTCTGAAATGAAGCCAGGCGTAGTGGCGCATGCCTGTAATCCCAGCAGAGTCTGAGACTGGAGGATCACAGTTTGTGGACAGCCTCAGCTACTTAGTGAGGCCCTCTGCAACTCAGTGTGACCCTGTTTCAAAATAAAGAATAAAAAATAGGGCAGGGGGTATAGCTCAGAGGTCGAATGCCCCTGGTTTCCATCCCCAGACCCGCAAAAAAACAAAAACAAAACAAAACAAAAAGTTTCTGAGATGAAATACTTCCTGCAAGGTACAACAGAAAGGGCACTGGGATTTCCTGAGCAGAAACCAGCAGTCACAACAAAGGGCCATGCAGGCCAGTGGGAATGGGGACTGTACAGGTGAAAGGCAATCAGAAAGTCCCTAGAACTCTAAGGGAAGGCAAGCACCCACACCACCAGCAGAGACCTGGTAAAGGACACTAAAGGACGACAAGCTATTCTTAGTAACTAGCCACTGCGACAATTCTTGTTTCAGGTCCAGGTGCTTGAGAGGGTGATGGTACTGCTGCTCAGAGAAACATGTGGAAGGAAAGAAAGACATGTGCTTGCTTTCAGATACCTTAAACTTGAAGCAATGTTAAACCTGGAGAAAACTGCCCCCACAAACAGCCCCTGCTGATCTGTAGCCCAGCTCACAGAACGAACCTCAGGGACCTCATTTCCCCCATCACATGAGAGGTAGGATGGGCTTCTCCCAATCCTTGACCCATGGCACCTGCTAACCCTTCCTTTAGCACCTTCTCTCACAGAACCTACCAAATCTTCAAGGACCAACTCAAAACTCCCCTTCCTCAGGAGGCCATCCTGGATGACATCTCCTTTGGCTTATTAGTACTTCACAGTTTAGTCCCAATTAACATGGCAGTTTGAAAAAAATCAGCCACCTTGTAAAATCTAGATGCACCACCTCCCCAGCAAAACTGGGAGCTCTGTAGGCAGAGGTAGACCATGCACTCCTGGTACAACTTCTTCCTGTACCTGGGGCTGATGCTGCCAGCCCCTCCACGGCTGCCAACTCAAGCACCTCGCTGAGCTCACTAAGCCCAACAGAACCATGGTGAGCGTCACAGACAGGGTATTTGAAGTCGGTTTGATGAACAATATGGCAAAGACCACAATTCTACCCTGCTGGTGAAGAGCACACAAGCAAACAGATTCATTAGCAATATTTGCTGCTGGATTGATTTTAATGATACAATTAAATATCCTCTGACTGCTCAACAGTGATACCTGGGTTACTCCCAAACAAGCACAGCTTTGTCTGTGTCAACTGGTGACTGTTCCCTTTCTCAGGGAAGCATGGTGAAATCCACTTAAGGAAGGAAAGTGATCCAACAGGTAGTCTTTGAAAAACAAGGTCTCTCCTGAAAAGCAAAAGAACACACACAAAAAAACTTTCTGTTTCACAGTAAGATCTAAAAATGTTGCTGCAGGAACCAGGGGTGTGAGTCTGACACTTACTGTGACATGACCCAGTGTGACCACAAGCAAGCCCCTGGTCTCAGCCTGGCTCAGTGTCATCGTGTATAATTCCAAGAATGAATTAGAACAGAAGGGAAATATGACAGCAATTAGCTGTGACACAGAGAACAGGATGTCACTGCCCAGGGGCACTCTATCTCTGAGCTGTGCCCTCCAGCCCCTTTTCTATTTTTCATTTTGAAACAGAGTCTCACTAAGTTGCTAAAGCTGTCCTCAAACCTGTGATTCTTCCTGTCTCAGCCTCCCAAGGACACAGAGCTGGTAGTGGTGCCATATCCCTGTAATCCCAGTGACTTAGGAGGCTGAAGTAGGACTGCAAGTTTGAGGCCAGCCTAGGCAATAGGAAGAGATCCTGTCTCAAAATAAAAATGGCTGGGGGGTGTAGCTTAGTGGTAGAGGATCCCTAGGCTCAATTCCTAATACCACAGAAAAAGAAACAAAGAAAGAACACAGAAGCCTAAGAACCAGGGAAAAAGAACCTCACCCATTGTCCACCAAGTCCCTCCTGAGGACAGTCAGCAACTGGCCACTACCTGGCCACTGGAAGGCGATGCCGCCCGGTACCACTGCTGAGAAGCAGTGGCTAGGGACAGGGCTGCTGCACAAGCTCCCAGCCTCTAAGTTCTGAAACATCTGAATACAAGCGTCTTTGTCACAGCTTTAATGCACCAAAACTCAGGAGTGAAACCTGTGCAAACCTGAAAACTACTAATAACAGCTATATTGGAGCAGCGGGCAGGCCTCCTAAAGACGACCAGAAACAGAGCCAGGTATGGTGGTGCACAACTGTACTTGAGATTCACAGCCAGCCTCAGCAACAACTTGCTGAGCTTCTGTTTTTAGAAAAATAAAAAGGGTTTGGGGGGGGGGGTAACTTGGAGATAGAATACCCCTGGGCTTAATCTCCAACAACAGAAAAGAATAAGACCAAAATATGTGTGTGTGTGTGTGTGTGTGTGTGTGTGTGTGTGTGTGTTGCTAGGGATGGAACTCAGGGGCTTCTCTGGGGTACAGCGCCCCAGAGCTATTATTTTCTTTTTTTTATTTAAACTCTAAGTTGCAGAGAGCCTCACTAAGTGGCTGAAGCTGGCTATGAACCTGTGATCCTCCTGTCTCAGCCTCCCAAGTACTGGATTACAAGCAGACACCACCACACCTGGCTTACTTTTTATTATTTAAGGTCACCTTCCAATTATTTTCTGCAATTATTGAACTGGAAGACCATTGTTGTTAATTCATATTCAGCCTATTTAAGCAGTACCAGCAATGCAGGCTGAAAACAAATACCTCAGAATTTCCTAACTCTTGAGTGCTATTTTCTTGTCAGTTAAATTTAAAGCAACCCATTTGTGACTTTATACCAAGTTAATCTCATCTAAAGTATTTCACAAGCCCTAATATGTACACTAAGATTTTATACTAAAGAAAGCAATTTACATAAATGAAATTTATGTCAATGTATTTCATGACAAATTTTTTATTTTATAATAATATGATACTTATACGATAACATCTGTTGATATTCACAGTCTAAACCTGGCAAAGATTTAAACTCAACATTTTCCATGCATCATGTACATTATCTGTGAAAAGCAATAAAAAACTCAATGAACGCATTAATCATACCAATATCATCTGCAAAGCATAAATCTGAAATACCTTTCACGTCAGCTCAAACTGCTTTTTTATTTTTTACACACCTGATTTTATGCCATCTGTTAAGGGCAAGACAAAGACTGTTGAGGAAATTATATTTCTTGGCAGTTTCACTTTTACAAAATACTCAGGCTAAGTTCTGTAAACAGAAGATTTACTATACAACTAAGAAAAATTGATGCAGTTAAAAGTCCATTTTTATTAAAGGACTGTATAATGACCACAGCACTTTCGCACGGCAGCGTGGAGTCACATCTGCGTTGCTAGCGCCTGTTCTACGTTTCTCTTCATCTATCGTGTGTGCTTTTTACAGATGCACATCAGGTTTAAACCCGCTGTATAACACAAATAGCAGAAGCAAAAATCCAAACGATGGCATCTTCGCTCTAATCTCCCTACCCTGGTGGACACCAACACTGATGGTTTAGCCACCAGCTGACAACATCAACACATCCTGCTCGGTGCTCCTGGAACTCGGGAAGAATCCAAAGAACTGCAACATGACTACCACACAAATATTTTTATGAGCTTCTCGGATTTGAGGTAATGTTTGCTAAAACATGCCTGTCTCCATTCCAAGGAAAACTATGCACACTTTTGCAGATTTCTAGTCGGCAGTAGCTACAAAGCCCACCAGTGAGCACATATTAAGTGTAAGCTACTGTTTGTGATAAGCACACAAGTTTTCACTTTACCTGGTCTCAGACACACAGAAATTAGCCTATACCTTAAAGCAACTGATACTTTCTAACTTGCATGGTGCCCAAGCCTTGGACATATTCTCCATGCGAGTGCTTCCATCCCCTCAACAGGTGAAAGATTATTTTCAAGATTGCTCACATGTACTGCTCACTCATAGCCCTGATGTGCAAAGAATAATAATATTCGAACTCACACATTCACAATGAGAATAGCTGAGACCTCCACTCAAATCCTGCAGAGAACTGCAGAGATCTTCACGAACCGCTCTCTTTCTTCATCCAGCCTCTGGCTTCACTACGAATTTCAAAATGTTAACCATAAGCCTATTATCAAATCAAACTCCTCCATAAAACATTTTCATAAAGTCAGTCCACAATAGGAATTTTCAAGTGCTCTATGCAAGAGTCTCTCTGGTACAGGAAGAGAAATACTTTACCGATTCCACTCCTGCGTGGCACTACAGCTGCTAGGTACCCAGAACACCAGGGCAGCCGCTGTGGGCTGGCACACAGGAGGCTCCAAGAGTGTCTCCGTGACAGTAGTCATGAATGTGGGTGTGATGAACAAGCCAGAGAACAAAGAAAGCTTGAAACGTGCCTTGCAAAAGGTCCTATCCTGCCAGGCGTGGTGGCGCACGCCTGTAATCCCCGCGCTTGGGAGGCGGGGGCAGGAGGATCGCGCAGGTTCAAAGCCAGCCGCGCTGACTTGACCCTGTTTCCAAACAAAAATATAAAAAATGGACCTGGGAGTGTAGCCCGGAGATAGAAGGGTTTCCAGGAACCCCAGTACCACCAAAAATAAAAAGGTACTATACTTAGATGAGCTAGTAGATCAAACCACGTGAAAGTGCCCCTTTGAAGGGGAAAGATGATTGGGTACCAACCAGTTACTTCATATGACTCAATCTCAGACAACAAGACCCCTGGCTGGCATGCCCCTAAGAAAGCAAGACAAGGCCCAGGAGCTCCTCTTGGAACACAGGCAACTTCAGTTCCTTCTCACAAAGCTTGGGCCTTCTCTGCTACCTGCAGGAAACTCCTTGTGGCCTCCACCCAGTCCTTCATCCATCCAAAAGGTACAGAACCAAACCCAGAGCCCAGCCACTGCTGCTTACCTCTTCCTACCACTCAGCTTGCTTGCATGTTGAACAAGACGGTCCCAGGAATTGAGGAACAAGGGAATGGGGCACCCTACTCGGGGAAAAGAGGGGGGCCACTTGGCCAGGCCAGGCTCCTGCCCTAGAGGGCTCTACTTGCTGGCATCTGAAGGAACTGTTTCCTGATTTCCAAAGCCCCACCTCCTGCACCTACTTCCAAAGCTTCAAATGTCCTGATTTTACATGACAATACATCACAAAATTTGCCTTTATAGAACGCTCACATCCACATTTCTAATATTTTGTTCTTTCAATGCAGACACCCTGCAGATGCCAGACACCCAAAAATACGTTTATATGTCATTTACAGACCTCTTCCTCCTTACATGTAAACGAACAGAAGAGCAACACTCCTTTACAAATGCCAACCCCACCCTGTCTGAGCCCAAGCACTCTGAGTATAGAAACTCCCCGCGCTGAGTCCCAGCACGGCCAAGCCATCTACTGACAAAGACTCACTGTCTGGCACCAGCACACCGCCATCAGCCCATATGCACTGCAGGCATGTGCACCACTGCCAAGGCAGAGGCTGACAGCCACTGACACCACGGCCCCTTCACCTGCCTATGCTGAGGGAATCCGCTGGGAATTTTCTTACTTACAGCCTCAGATTTGTATACATCTGAGGTATCAAATGGATCTGGGATATTTGAAACCAACTACATCTTGGAATAAAACCTCTGAGAGAAAAGAAAATCAAATGTGTTTAACTGGGGTTTTGTTTTGTATGTTGCTTTTGTGGTACTACAGACTCAACCCAGGGGCATTTTACCTCTGACCTACACTCCAGCCCTATTTTTTTTATTTTGAAACAGGGTCTCACTAAATTTCTGAGGTTGACCATGAACATGTGATTCTCCTTTCTCAGCTTCCCAAGTACTAGGATTATAGGCATGCATTTGCTGGCTATTTATTATTATAATAAAACCTGAAAACGCACACAGCTTTGAAAAATAGGTTCCCAGGGTCACTGAAAATGTTCCTAAAATACACAGTTCATTTTCCATAGTAATAAAAGAAATAGAGATTTAAAAAAAAAAAACTGTCATAGCCGGACATGGTGGTGCACGCTTGTAATCCCCATGCTTGGGAGGCTGAGACAGGAGGATCGCGCAGGTTCAAAGCCAGCCTTGGCTGGTTTAAGAGAAGGAGATCCTGTTTCCAAATAAAATATAAAATAGGTGTGGAAGTGTAGCCCCGAGGTAGAAGGCCCCTGGATTCCATCCCCAGTACCACCAAAAAAAAAAAAAAAAAAAAAAAAAAAACTGTCATACCAGTTCATAGAAACTACATACACAAACCATTTAATAATTATAACCTGGACATGGTGGTGCATACTTGGAAGGCTGACAGGAGGTTTGCAGGTTCACAACCAACCTCAGCAACTTAGTAAAGCCTTCCACAACTTAGTGAGACCCTGTTTAAAATAAAGAATAAGCTAAGTGTGATGGAACACACTTGTAATTCCAGGACTGGGGAGGCCGATCCAGAAGAATCACAGGTTTGCAGACAGCCTTAGCTACTCAGTGAGACCCTCCACAATTTAGTGAGACCTTGTTTCAAAATAAAGAATAAAAAGTAGGGCTGGTGGTATAAGCCAGAGGTAGAATGCCCCTGGGTTCAATCCCAAATACCACAAAAATTAATTAATTAATTAAAATAAAATAGGGCTGTGCGGGGTAGCTCAAAAGTAGAATGCCCCTGGGCTAAATCCCCATTACCAAAAAAATCCCCATTACCAAATGTAATCCTACTCCTGATGATTTTACTGTAGGCAAAATAAAAGGTCTATAAAGAACTGAAAATTTTCATAACCTATTGAACAACAAAAACAGAATGTATTTTTCTACTTATATGTTCAACAAAGATTTTTGTGTGTGTGTGTGTGGGTCTGGGGATGGAACCCAGGGGCATTTGACCTCCGACCTACACCCCCTGCCCTATTTTTTTTTATTCTTTATTTTGAAACCAGGTCTCACTGAGTTGCAGACGGCCTCACTAAGTAGCTGAGACTGTCCACAAAATGAGATCCTCCAGTCTCAGCCTCCTGGATGCTGGGAATACAAGCGTGCGCCACCACACCCAGCTAAGATTTTTTTTTTTAAATGGGTCTGGGGATGGAACCCAGGGGCATTCGACCTCCGAGTTATACCCCCTGTCCTTGAAAAAGGGTCTCACTAAGTAGCTGAGGCTGTCCGAGAACCCTAATCCTCCGGTCTCAGCCTCCCAAATGCTGGGATTACAAGCATGCGCCACCACACTTGGCCAAGTTTTTTGTTTTGTTTTGTTTTTAATAGGCTAGGTACTCTTCGCAATTCTGTGAGACCTGTTTCAAAAAATAAAAGAAAGCCAGGCGTGGTGGCGCACGCTTGTAATCCCAGCATTCGGGAGGCTGAGACCCAAGGATTGCAGTTTGTGGACAGCCTCAGCTACTTAGTGAGGCCCTCTGCAACTCAGTGTTTATCATTTGCAAAACAAAGAATAAAAAACAGGGCAGGGGGTGTAGCTCAGAGGTCAAATGCTCCTGGGTTCCATCCCCAAACCTGCAAAAATAAATAAATAAATAAATAAAAGAATAAAAAAATAGAACCGGGGGTGTAGCTCAGGGTAGAATCCCCCTGGGTTCCATCCCCAGTACCACGAAAGAAAGAAAGAAAGAAAGAAAGAAAGAAAGAAAGAAAGAAAGAAAGAAAGAAAGAAAGAAAGAAAGAAAGAGAAAGAGAGAGAAGAAACCCAAAGCCTTGCACATGCTAGGCAAGTGCTCTCCACTGCGTTACACATAAGCGAGTCTTGATGTCTGCCTGAAACTGTATGAGGAATCTCACATCGTGTCCACCTCCACTGCTACCACCATGGTTTCCCATCACCTCCTGCCTGGGCTCCTATAATAGGGTCCCACACAGCTTGCCTGTCTCCGCTCTTGCCCACCTACTGCCTATTCTCAACAGAAGCTAAGCTAAATGACTTTTTTTTTTTTTTTTTTTTGCAGTACTGGAGATGAAACCCAGGGGCACTGTGCCTCCAAGCTACACCCCCAGCCCTATTTTTTAATCTTTCTTTCTTTTTTTCTTCTTTTTTTTTTTTTTGGTGGTACTGGGGTTCCTGGAAACCCTTCTACCTCCGGGCTACACTCCCAGACCTAATTTATATTTTATTTGGAAACGGGGTCTCTTAAACCAGCGCGGCTGGCTTCAAACCTCCGTGATCCTCCTGTCTCCGCCTCCCAAGCACGGGGATTACAAGCGTGCGCCACCATGCCCAGCAATAATGACATTTTTTTTTACGCAAAATGCACCCAACAGCTTTCTTCCACAGAATAAAATCCAAAGTCCTCACTAAGCCGACAGGCCCCAGTGGCCTTCCTTCTCCCCTCTGGACTCTGGCCTTCCAGCTGCCTGCCCAAGCACATCAAGCTGGTCCTGCTTCAGGAACTCTGCCAGCTGTTCTCTTCACTGGGCTCTCTCCC
The DNA here is from genome assembly GCF_963383645.1 of Muscardinus avellanarius. Taxonomy (NCBI): domain Eukaryota; kingdom Metazoa; phylum Chordata; class Mammalia; order Rodentia; family Gliridae; genus Muscardinus; species Muscardinus avellanarius. The sequence continues at coordinate 111,016,757 of NC_137786.1, read as the reverse complement.
CCGCTCCTCATACACTGAGCTCCTGTGCATTACTCAGGCTCAGGGAGCCCTCCCCAGAGGCTACTCCAGACCATGAAAGCATGCTTCCCCCTTCACCTTTTACTTCAATCTTCTTCCTGTCACTCATCATGAAGTAATGTCATGCCATTATCCATCCATCTGTTTATTGTCTATCTTCTACACTGGAGCAAGAGCTACGTGCACTTAAAATAGCACCTAGGCCAGGAGTGGTGGCGCACGCTTATAATCCCCACGACGCTTGGGAGGCTGAGACAGGAGGATCACGCAGGTTTGAAGCCAGCCTCAGCTGGCTTAAGAGACCCTGTTTCCAAATAAAATATAAAATAGGTCTGGGGTGTAGCCCCGAGGTAGAAGGCCCCAGGTTTCATCCCCAGTACCACTAAAAAATTAAAAATTAAAATAGCACCTAGTACAGAGAAGAAACTTAACAAATATTTGGTGAATTAATGAATATTATGCTTATGATAAAATTAAACTAAATTTTCTTTAAATTAACTATGCCTATAAGCTGGGCATGATGGCGCACGCTTGTACTCCCAGCATTCAGAAGGCTGACCCAAGAGGATCGCGGTTCGCGGCCAGCCTCATCTACTTAGTGAGGCCCTTTGAAATCAGTGAGACCCTGTTTCAAAATAAAGAATAAAAAACAGGGCTGGGGGTATTGCTTGGAGGTAGAATGCCCCTGGGTTCCATCTTCAGTTCTGCAAAAATTAATTAATTAATTAATTGTACCTATACTTAGGAGGTTGAGATAGGAGAACTACTGATTGGAGGCCAGCCTCAGAAACTTAGTGAGGCCCTCAGCAACTTAGCAAGACCCTGTCTCAAAATTTAAAAAAAAATAAGGGCTCAGGGAACAGCTTAAAGGCAGGATGCCCCTGGGTTCAATCCCCACTACCAATAAATATTATATATGTGTATATATACATATACATATACATATACATATACATATACATATACATGAAGACTAGAATAGAAAAAATAAAATTGTAATGGGAAATTTATTTAATTTATATAATCCTATTTTAATGTTATATTGTTACCACAATTTAGAAAATGGCTTTTCTTGAGCTGGGCATGATGGTTGCAGTTTGCAGACAGCCTTAGCTACTTAGAGAGGCTCTCCGCAACTTAGTGAGACCCTGTTTCAAAATAAAGAATAAAAAAATAGGGCGGGGGTGTAGCTCAGAGGTAGAATGCCCCTGGGTTCAATCCACAGTACCACACACACACAAAAAAAGACTTTTCTAAAAGATGAGTGAGGATCTGTCAGTACCAGGGAATAAGCAGCTCCTAGTGTCAGGAAGCTGACCTAAGGCTGTTAACAACCAGGCCTTGGGCTCTCCTGTTGAATAGAATATCAACAGCAGAGTCACTCTGTAACCATGATGGATTAGAACAAAATTAGATGACTCTGGCCAGGTATGGTGGTGTACGCTTGTAATCTCAGTACTTGGGAGGCTGAGACAGGAGGATTGCAGGTTTGCAGCCAGTTTCAGCTACTTAGTGAGACCCTCCACAATTTAGTGAGATCCTGTTTCAAAATAAGGAATTAAAAAAAAAAATAGGACTGGGAGTATAGTTCAGAGGTAGAATGCCCCTGGGCTCAATCCCCAGTACTGAAAAAAAAAAAAAAATAGACCACTTTGTAATGATATCTGAAGATACACAAAACATGAACAGTATCCAAGCCATAAAATACCAACCATCCCTTCTTCCCAGCTAATGAGCCGCAACTTCTTCTCCATTTTCAGTTTTGGTTTCAGCTTAGTCGGCTCTCCCTATGGGTAAGATGTATGAACATGCTGACTCACAGAACTGTCCATTTAATGACAGCACCTCATTCGGAGCGAAGCCCTGATTCCTTGAAGACTCTCCAAGATCACTTAGCACAAGCCCATATGCTTTTTTTTTGGCCTGAAGATTAAACCCAGGGCCACTCTACCTCCACACCACACCCCAACTCTTTTTATTTATTTTGAAACAGCATCTAAGTTGCTGAGGGTCTTGCTAAATTGCTGAGACTGGCCTTGAACCCGAGATCCTCCCGTCTCAGCCTTCCAAGCACTGGGATGACAGGTGTGTGCCACCGCACTGGGCTGCACAAACCCAAATCTTCTCACAGCTTTCCTGAAATGCCCCATAGTTCCTATGGGGTGGGCTCTCCCTCATGAAAGAAGCAATAAGCCCCACTTGTGCTCCTGGCTGTCTTTGACAGTGTCATGGCATCAGTGCCATTCCAGAAAGAAGTCAGAGAAGCCTGCAAGAAAACTAACCCCAACATATAATCTCAGTGCCGCTTCTCTGAACACATTCCTGACACCAGCTGATTTTCTTAGCATCTGCCTTTTTCCTAAAGGCTGGGTGAAAGGGGGAAAGCCTGGTTAATGAAATGTCCTAGTGAATAATGGTACAGTAAATCAAGGAAGCCCTGGGCAGCTCCGCTTCCCCACATTTCTGAAAGTTGCCCCAAGCGCAAGGTTGGAGTGGTGCTAGAGGACTGACTCATGGGAAGGGCCTGAGGCAACACCAAGTACTTTAAGCCACATGTTCAAGCCCAATAAATTAGCTCAGGCTTAAAGAAGTCAAGCTGTACACATGTAAGAATTTTAATAAGCTTGGAAAATGCTACCTAGAGCTTATGCACAAGCTTACTGTACCAATGGGATTCCCTGCCACCAGCCACAGAGTGCTAAGCCCCTGACAAGAGCTGTCGAGCACGTGGGGCAGCAGGGACAGGGAGTCTGCATGGTCCAGGTTCCTCAGGAGCTGGGGACTCACAGCCGATGGCTGGCAGCCAGATGGATGAAGAACAGAATAGGGCAGGCAGCTCAGTGGAGCCAACGGCATTTACTAAGAAAACACGCAGAGGCTTCTATGGTGGAAAGCTGGTCCTCACACACCCCTCTAGAAACTGGCGAACACTATAATCAATGTCTGCATTGATCAAATGCCTGTTTGTACCCAGAACTGTGCTAGATACAATAGAGAATTATTTAAGCAAACAGGGCCTCTGACTTCTAGTTGCTGACACCTAATATAAATAAAAACAATAAATCTGTCCAAAGGATTACCAAACTAACTAAACAAACATGAGATAGTCAGAAGCATTTACCTTATACAAATGCAGTGGAGTGGTAACTGAAGGGTAAGTCATGGGAGATGACTCTCTAAAGAGGGCGGGGCCCCAAATGAAACAGTTACCTTGTTAACTGGCTGAGTCTCCAAGAGGGAGGCCAGGTTTATGAAAAGCTTCAAGAGCCGGCTTGGGGAAAATGAGCCGACTGGGAAGACAGCAACTTGGGAGAAAACTCACAACTTGACCAGAAGAAGTAGAGGAAATCAGTCAAGCAGGTATATTTCTCAGGTTTTATATGAATAAAAATATAAAAGGTTCACACCCTCTTTTAATGTTATTTACCATTCCAAAAGAAATTAAAAATCCTAGCCAGGTGTGGTGCTGCATGCTTGTAATCCCAGCATTCAGGAGGCTGAGACCAGAGGACCCCGGTTCAAGGCCAGCCTCAGCTACTTAATGAGATCCTTTGCAACTCAGTGAGACCCTGCTTCAAAATAAAGAATAAAAAATAGGGCTGGGGCCGGGCGTGGTGGCGCACACTTGTAATCCCAGCACTTGGGAGGCTGAGACAGGAGGATCACACAGGTTCGAAGCCAGCCTAAACTACTTAGTGAGGTTCTCAGCAACTTAGTGAGACCCTGTTTCCAAATAAAGTATAAAATAGGTCTGGGAGTGTAGCCCGGAGGTAGGAAAGCCCCTGGGTTCCATCCCCAGTACCACACACACACACACAAAAATAATAATAATAAGGCTGGGGATGTAGCTCAGAGGTAGAATGCCCCTGGGTTTCATCCCCAATACCGCAAAAAATAATAATAAAAATAATAAAGAATAAGCCAGGCATGCTGGCACACACTTGTAATTCTAGCATTTAGGAGGCTGAGACAGGAGAATCCAGGTTTGTGGACAGCCTCAGCTACTACTTAGTGAAGCCCTTTGCAACTCAGTGAGACCCTGTTTCAAAATAAATAATAAGCTGGGTGTGGTGGCACATGCTTATAATCCCAGCATTCCGAAGGCTGAGACCTGAGGATTGAGGTTCACGGACAGCCTCAGCTACTTGGTGAGGCCCTCTACAACTCAATGAGACCCTGTTTCAAAATAAAGAATAAAAAATTGGGCAGGGGTGTAGCTCGGAGGTCAAATGCCTCTGAGTTCCATCCCCAGACTCACAAAAAATAAATAAATAAATAAATAAATAAATAAATATTAAAAAAAATAGGGCTGGGGGTGTAGCTCAGAGGTAGAATATTCCCAGTACTGTAAAATAAATAAATAATAAATAAATAATAAAAAAAATAGTTACAGCCTGACAAAAATAGACCGTGACATTGCAAGAATTTATAATTACCTGATTAAAACTTTTGAAGGAGAATTCCTTGTAGATGGCATCTCGCTCACTTAACTCTGACCATCCCGCTGCTTTAAGTTCAAGGATAACTTGCTTCTTCTCCTCAGCTGTCAACTGGACATTTGCTGACTATAAACAGAATACATTTCATATCTGAAAATGTAGCAGTTTACTTAAACTCTTTAAGTGAACTTATAACTCTTTACCTTAAAAAGAGATGTACAGCCTGGCGTGGTGGCGCATGCTTGTAATCCCAGCATTTGGGAGGCTGAGACAGGAGGATCACTGTTTGCAGACAGCCTGGGCTGCTTAGTGAGGCCCTTTGTGTGTGTGTTTGGTACTATGGATGGAACCCAGGGAACTTCTACCTCTGGGTTATACTCTCAGACCTATTTTATACTTTATTTGGAAACACGGTCTTACTAAATTGCTGAGAGCTCACTAAGTAGCTTCGAACCTGAGCGATCCTCCTGTCTTAGCTTCCCAAGTGCTGGGATTACAAATGTGCGCCACCACGCCTGGCTAGTGAGGCCGTTTGCAACTTAGTAAGACCTTGTTTCAAAATAAAGAATAAAAAAATTGGGCTGGGGGTGTAATTTAGATGCCCCTGGTTTCCATCCCCAGTACGGAGAGAGAAAGAGAGAGAGAGAAAGAGAAAGAGAGAGAGAGAGAGAGAGAGAGGTATAAAAAGACTTAATGGCAACAAATTCTAACCATCTTTCATTTCTTTGTTTTGAAAAGATAGACAAGTCAGTGTTCTATGCTGCACACCTATAATCTAGTACTTTGGAGGCTGAGGCAAGAGAATCTCAGGTTCACAACCAGCCTCAGCTACTTAGTGAGGCCCTCTGCAACTTGGTGATACCGTGTTTCCAAATAAAAATTGGGCTGGGTGTGTGGCTCAGGGGTAGAATGCCCCTGGGTTCAAACCCCACTACCAAAATAAATAAATAAATAAATAAATAAATAAATAAATAAATAAATAAGCAAGCCAGGTGTGGTGGCACACACTTGTAATCCCAGCTTTGGGAAGGCTGAGACAGGAGGATCACAGTTTGCAGACAACCTCAGCTACTTAGTGAGGCCCTTTGTAACTCAGTGAGACCCTGTTTCAAAATAAAGAATAAAAAAATAAGTCAAACGCCGGGCGTGGTGGCGCACGCTTGTAATCCCTGCGCTTGGGAGGCGGAGACAAGAAGATTGCGCAGGTTCGAAGCCAGCCGCGGGTACTGGCTTAGGAGACCCTGTTTCCAAATAAAAATGTAAAAATAGGTCTGGGAGTGTAGCCCGGAGGTAGAAGGGCTTCCAGGAACCCCAGTACCACCAAAAATAAAAAAATAAAAAAAAAAAATAAGTCAAGGGGCCGGGCATGTGGCGCACGCTTGTAATCCCCACGCTTGAGAGGCGGAGACAGGAGGATCGCGCTGGTTTGAAGCCCGCCTCGCTGGCTTAAGAGATCCTGTTTCCAAATAAAATATAAAAAATAGGTCTGGGAGTATAGCCCGGAGGTAGAAGGGCTTCCAAGAACCCCAGTACCACCAAAAAATAAATAAATAGATAAGTCAAGGAGTGTAGCTTGGAGGTAGAATGCCCCTGGGTTCCAACCACAGTAGTGCCAAAAAAAGAAAATAACAATAATAATAAAATAAAGAATAAAAAATAGGGCTGGGGACGTAACTTGGAAGTAGAATGACCCTATGTTCCACCCCCAGTATCATAAATAAATAAATACAAAAGTAAGCTAGCCCTGTCCTAAATAGGCTCCCTCCATGGTATGCTATCTCACACCCCTTACTGCTGCCTCAAACTTCACCTCTCAGCATCTCGGTTTATTACAGGTACAACTATGACTAAGCATTACCACCGGCCTTCTTAGTTTGCTGAATTCCAGAATGTAAGAAACTAAAGCAAAAACACCCTGCAAAGAAATCCGGCAAGTGCGCTGTCAGGGCTGCAACCCAGGGCTCTGAAACCCTGGCCTGCTGTCATTCAGACTGCCCCTGTCATCCTGGAATCCTCACCACCTATTTGCATGAGGTCTCTTGTCTTTGTTTATTGGTTTCTGGTGCTGAGGATTGAACTCCAGGTTATTTTACCTCTGCGCTCCAGCTCCAGCCTCCCACCCCACCCCCCCTTTTTTTTTAGGGTCTGGGGATGGATCCCAGGGGTATTCTAAATAGCTGAACACAGGGGCATACTAAGTAGCTGAGGCTGTCTGTAAACCACAATCCTCCTGTCTCAGCCTCCCAAAGTACTGGGATTACAAGTGTGTTCCACCACACCTGGCTTTGTTTTCTTTTTCTTTTTTTTAATTTCTTATTTATTTATTTATTTATTTATTGAAACAGGGTCTTAAACTGAGGTTGGTGGCACACGCTTGTAATCCCAGCATTTGGGAGGCTGAGACAGGAGGTTCACGGTTCGAGGACTGACTCAGCTACTACTTAGTGAGGCCCTGTTTCCAAATAAAGAATAAAAAAATAGGGCCGGGCACGCTTGTAATCCCGGCGCTTGGGAGGCGGAAGCAGGAGGATCGCGCTGGTTCGAAGCCAGCCTCGCTGGTTTAAGAGACCCTGTTTCCAAATAAAAATATAGGTCTGGGAGTGTAGCGTCCAGAAACCCCAGTACCACCAAAAAACAAAAACAAAACATAGGGCAGGGGGTGTAGCTCAGACGTCGTCCCGAGACCCGCAAAAAATACAAAATAAAAAGCCTAAAATTAGGACTGGCGGTGTAGCTCGGAGGTGGAATGCCCCTGGGTTCCATCCCCAGTACCGCACAAAAAAAAAAAAAAAAAAAAAACTATTAAGGAAATTTCAAACGTACTCTGGCAGTTTAAGGAAAAGAAATAGTGATTTTAATGCAGCACTTTTCCACGAGGTGGTGCTGCAGGCTAAAGTTTTCCCTCGAATTTATTTACTCCAAACTATTCATTCCTAAACCAGGAAAACTGGCTGAAAATCCCCGAAGGTGGAAAGAAACCCGAAGTGTGGCCCCCACCCGGCCCTGCTCAATCGCCCCAGCGCCCGCCCGCCGCGCTCGGCCGCCCAGGGCTCCCAGGCCGCGGGGCCGCAGGAGGCCGGACCCCGCCCGCACTCACCTCGGCCGCCAGGGCCCGCCGCCCCGCGCGCCCCGCAGCCCACCGCCACGCCGCGCCCCATGGCCCGCGCCACGCCGCCATGCCGCCGCCCGCCCGCCCGCCGCGAGACCGGCCTCCGCCGCCCCGGCCTCCGCCTCCGCCTCCGCCCCCCTCCCCCGCTCGGCCCCGCCGCCTCCGCCCCTCCCCCACCCCGCCCCACCCCCGCCCCCGGTTTAACCCCCAGGATCCTCCCCACCCAAAAGAAACAACCCCTAGTAAATAATAATATATCTAGTGTCTGACAAAAAGAAAAACAAAAACATCCTCTTAGGTCAGCACACACACACACACAGTACTGGGAACTGAACCCAGGAGTATTCTATCTTTGGGTAGAATTATACCCCAGTCCTCTTTTATTTTTTATTTTGTAACAGGGTCTCCCTCCATTGCTGAGGCTGGCCTCAAACCTGGGGTCCTGTCTCAGCCACTGAAGTACTAGGATTACAAGATGCACCACCACATCTGGTTCCTGTATTATAGACTTTAAATGTATAAATATGTCTACAATGTAGCTGGCAGGTGCACGTTTTTTATTTCAGTCCTTGGGAGGCTGAGATAGGAGGATCATGGGGTTCGTGGCCAGCCTCAGCTACTTAGTGAGGCCCTCTGCAACTTCGTGAGACCCTGTTTCAAAATGAAGAATAAAATTGGGCTGGAGGTTTGGTTCAGAGGTAAAATACCCATGGGCTCCATCCTCGGTATTGCAAATAAATAAATAAATAAATAAATAAATAAATAGCAGAAGGATTGCAGATTTGAGACCAGCCTCAACAACCTAACAAGACTCTCAGCAACCTTGCAAGACCCTGCTTCAAAATTTAAAAAAGAAGCCGGGCGTGGTGGCGCACGCTTGTAATCCCCGCTTAGGAGGCTGAGACAGGAGAATCGCACAGGTTCGAAGCCAGCCTCAGCTACTTAGTGAGGCTCTCAGCAACTTAGTGAGACCCTGTTTCCAAATAAAAAATATAAAATAGGTCTGGGAGTATAGCCCAGAGCTAGAAAGCCTCTGGGTTCCACCCCAGTACCACCAAAAATAAAAATAAAAATAAACAAAATTCAAAAAAGACTGGAGGTGTAGTTCCAAAATAGAATGCCCCTGAATTTGATCTGCAGTCACACACACACACACACACCCCTAACACATTCCCCTTCAATGTCCTCACCCTGCCATGTCTTTGAGAGAATGTATTTTCTTTCTCTCAAAATCAGTCTATGCAGCTGGGCATTGTAGAGCTGGTTTGTAATCCCAGCATTCGGGAGGCTGAGACAGAAGGATTGTGCAGGTTCAAAGCCAGCCTCAGCTACTTAGGCCCTTTGCAACTCAGACCCTGTTTCCAAAACAAAAAAAAATCAATCTATGCTTCACTGTGAGCTGTCCTTAGACTCCTTTCTGTGATGCCAAAGGTCCTCGGCCTTAGTTGAGGTCCACCTCCCTTTGGGAACCTCCTCAGGACCTCATTCCAGTGACAGTCTGGGAATTTTTATGATCCTTAGGCTGATGGTGGTCTCCATTGTCCAATCAATTAGATAAGCTGGAAAGACTCTAAATTATAGACTTTTCAAGAAATTGTATACTGTATCTCTCTCTGCTTAATTGATTTATTGGTGGAATAATTAATTATCATGAGAGTAAATTTCCAGTAACTTTATGATAATGGGGATGGAACACAGGGGCATTGTACCTATGAGCTACACCCCCAGTCCTGTTTTTTTTGGGGTTTTTTTGTTTTTTTTTTTTAGTCTTTGTGTGTGTGTGTGTGGGATACCGGGATGGAACATGTAACGTTGAAATTGAGCTGGGGGGGTCGCGGAGGAGGTAAACACCAGCCTAATTATCAAAAGCTGCTTTAATAAACTGGCACCTGCAGGCGGGTCTGCTGACCGTGGGAGAAGTGACAGATGAGCCTTGTGGCCAGCAGAGTCAAGCGGGAGAGTGGAAGTACCCTGATATTTAAAGCGGGAGGTTTAGGGTGCAGCTGGCGGTGTGGGACTACCGATTCTCTCACAACATCCCAAGTCTCACAATGCCTGGAGTCTGTCTCGCAATGTTTGGAGTCTCGGGATATCTCTGCTTCTGGGTTCTGCCTCCTGTCCCCGCTGCGGGGTCCTGTGGGGGAAGGGAGGGACCTGACCTATCAGAACCCAGGGGCATTCTACCTCTGAGCTACACCCCCTGCCTTATTTTTTATTCTTTATTATGAAACAGGGTCTCACTGAGTTGCAAAGAGCCTCACTAAGTAGCTGAGGCTGTCAGCAAAACACGATCCTCCTGTCTCAGCCTCCCGAATGCTGGGATTACAAGTGTGTGCCACCATGCCTGGCTTTTTTTAGTCTTTTATTTACTTTTATTTATTTATTTTTTAATTTTTTTTTTTTTTTTTTTTTTTGCGGGTCTGGGGATGGGACCCAGGGGCATTTGACCTCCGGGCTACACCCCCTGCCCTATTTTTTATTCTTTATTTTGAAACCGGGTCTCACTGAGTTGCAGAGGGCCTCACTAAGTAGCTGAGGCTGTCCGCGAACCGCAATCCTCCAGGTCTCAGGCTCCCGAATGCTGGGATTACAAGCGTGCGCCACCACGCCCGGCTCTTAATTTTATTTATATATATATATATTTTTTTTTTAATTTTTTTTTTTGGTGGTAGTGGGGATGAACCCTTCTACCTCTGGGCTACACTCCAGACCTATTTTATATTTTATTTGGAATCAGGGTCTCTTAAACCAGTGAGGCTGGCTTCAAATCTGCGGATCCTTCTGTCTCCGCCTACCAAGTGTGGGGATTACAAGCGTGTGCCACCACGCCCGGTTTATTTAAATTTGAAACAGGTCTCACTGAGTTGCAAAGGGCCTCACTAAGTAGCTGAGGCTGGCCTGGAACCATGATCCTCCTGTCTCAGCCTCCCAAATGCTGGGATTACAAGAATGTGCCATCACGTCCAGCTTCCAGTAACTTTAAAATTGTGAGGGAAGCTGGGTGTGAGGGTGCACACTTGCAATCTCAGTACTTGAGAGGCTAAGACAGGAAAGTGGCGGGTTTGAGGCCAATCTCAGGAATTTAGTGAAATATCCAGTAACCAAGCAAGACGGTTTCAAAATAATAAAAAGGGCTGCACATCTAGATTAGAGATAGAATGTCCCTGAGTTCAATCACCAATTAACTCCCTAAAAGAAGTGAGTGAAGATCTGTAGGCTTCCTAGAAGTGTGGGAGTGATGGGCCAGGGGTCTGGGTTGGAGTGCGGGGAGCGTAGCGCACGGCTTCCTGTTATATTTTCTTTGTCCTTCCTTTGTGTCTTTTTTCTATTTTTTTCATTTCTCTTATCCTACCTCAGTCTGGCCATGCCAGGCTCCCTCATGGGCAATGGGGTACAGAGCACGCTGGTGGGAGGATGTGGTGGTCAAGGGCAAGGGGAGACAAGCTGCAGGTGCTTGGGGGTCTCCCTCCCCATGGCTAACTACTGGAGGCAGGGAACAGTACCAGTTCATATCTGGACCCTGTAAGTCAGGTAGCCATGGGTTTGTTTTGGGGGTTTGGGTTTTTTTTTTTTTTTTTTTTTTTTTGGTGGTACTGGGGGTGGAATCCAGAGGCTTTCTACCTCTGGTATATTTTATTTGGAAACAGGGTCTCACTAAGTTGCTGAGAGCTTCACTAAGTAGCTGAGGCTGGCTTCAAATCTGTGCGATCCTCCTGTCTCAGCCTCCCAAGCGCGGGGATTACAAGCGTGCGCCACCACGCCCGGCTAGGTAGCCATGGGTTTGAATCTAAAGTTGTGCTTAGGCTCAACTATCTGCCTTGATAGTCTGAGAAGCTGGCCTAAGGTGGATTCTAAACTGATGTGTCCTTGAGCAGCACATGGAGGCAAGCTGGGGAGGTGAGGACAGACTTATACAAATTGTCTATTAGGTATCAGAGGTATAATTTTTACTAAGCTACATCCCCCCCCCCAGCATTTTTTATTTTGAAACAGGGTATCACTAAATTTCTGAGTCTGGCCTTGAATCCCAAATCTTCCTATTTCAACTTCCCAGGTACTGAGATTACAGGTGTGTGCCACTGCATCTGACGATTCTTTCTTTTATACATCATGTATGTGTTTGTTTATTGTGATGCTGGAGATTGAACCCAGGGACATTCTACTTTTAAGCTAAACCCCAGCCCTATTGTTGTTGTTGTTGTTTTTTTGGGGGGTGTTGTTGTTATTTATTTATTTATTTATTTATTTATTTATTTATTTATTTTGCAGGTCTTGGGATGGGACCCAGGGGCATTTGACCTCTGAGCTACACCCCCTGCCCTATTTTTTATTCTGTATTTTGAAACAGGGTCTCACTGAGTTGCAGAGGGCCTCACTAAGTAGCTGAAGCTGTCCACAAATCACAGTCCTCTGGTCTCAGCCTCCCAAATGCTGGGATTACAAGTGTGCGCCACCACACCCAGCTGTAGTTTTTATTTGGAAATAGGCACACTAAGTTACTGAGAGCCTTTCTACTTTTTTTTTTTTTTTTTGTGTGTGTGTGTGTGTGTGTGTGTGTGTGTGTGTGTGTGTTACTGGAGATGGACCCAGGGGCTTTCTACCACTGAGCTATACCCTCAGACCAATTTTTTTTTTTTTTTTTTTTTTTGGTACTGGCGTTCCTGGAAACCCTTCTACCTCTGGGCTACACTCCTAGACCTGCGCGATCCTCCTGTCTCTGACTCCCAAGCACGGGGATTACAAGCGTGTACCACCACGCCCATCTTTAAGACCTATTTATTATATATGTTTTATTTGGAAACAGGATCTCACCAAGCTGCTGAGAGCCTCACTAAGTAGCTGAGGCTGACCTTTAAACCATGTAATCCTCCTGGCTCCGCCTCCCAAGCGTGGGGATTACAAGCGTGCGCCACCATGCCCGGCGGCCCTTCTCTTTTTTGTGGTATTGGGGATTGAACTGAGATGCTCTACCTCTGATGATACTCTCAGCCTTTTTATTCTTTATTTTGAAACAGAGTCCCACTAAATTAGCATGTGCTGGCCTCAAACCTGAAATCCTCCTGTCTCCCAAGTATAAATCACCATGCCCAGCTCAAAATTTGCCCATTAAACATAGACTTAGTATAGGATTTTTTTTTTCAAAATAAGCAAACTGAGCCAGGTGTAATGGCTCACTCTTGTAATCCCAGTACTTGAGAGGCTGAGACAGGAGGATTTCAGGTTCACAGCCAGCCTCAGCTACTTAGTGAGGCCCTTTGCAACTTAGTGATACCCTGTTTCAAAAATAAAGAATGAGGCCGACTGGTGGCCCAGGCTTGTCATCCCCTCACTTGGGAGGCAGAGACATGAGGATCATGCAGGTTCAAAACCAGCTGTTCTGGTTTAAGAGACCCTGTTTCCAAATAAAAATATAAAATAGGTCTGGGAGTGTAGCCCGGAGGTAGAAGGGCTTCCAGGAACCCCAGTACCACCAAAATAAATAAATAAATAATGAAAAATAGGGCTGGCGGTGTAGCTCTGAGGTCAAATGCCCTTAGAATCCATCCTAGTACAGCAAAAAAAAAAAAAGAAAAAAAACTGAGCTGGGTGTGGTGCCGCACACCTCTATTTCCATTAGTTGGGAGGCTGAGACAGGAGGATCACAGGATTTAAGCCAGCCTCAGAAACTTAGTGAGACCCTTAGCCTCTAACTTAGACCCTGTTTCAAATTTTTTTTTAAAAAAGAGCTGGATGTGGTGGCACACACTTGTAATCCCAGCATTCAGGAGGCTGAGACAGGAGGATGGCAGTTCTCAGACAGCCTCAGCTACTTAGTGAGACCCTCCACAAGTTCGTGAGACACTGTTTCAAAATAAAGAATAAAAAATAGGGAAGGGGGTGTAACTTGGAAGTCGAATGCCCCGGGATTCCATCCCTAGACCCACAAATAAAATCTTTTTTAACTTAAAAAATAATTAAAAAAAAAAGCTGGCATGGTGGCACACACTTGTAATCTGAGCACTTGGGAGGCTGAGACAGGAGGATCACGGTTTGAGGACAGCCTGAGCTACCACTTAGTGAGGCCCTTTGCAACTCAGTGAGACCCTGTTTCAAAATAAAGAATTTAAAAAAGCTGGGCGTGGTGTTGCACACTTGTAATCCCAGCATTTTGGAGGCTGAGACAGGATATGGGTTTGTGGATAGTCTCAGCTACTTAGTGAGGCCCTTTGTAACTCAGTGAGACCCTGTTTCAAAATAAAGAATAAAAAAGTTGGGCTGAGGGGTGTAGCTTGGAGGTAGAATGCCCCCTGGGTTCCATCCCCAGTACCGCAAAAAAATTAATAATTAATAATAATAATAATAATAATAATAATAAAAGAGCCAGGTGTGGTGGTGCAGACCTGTAATCTCATTACTTGGGAGGCTGAGACAGGAGGATTGCAAGTTCAAACCCAGCCTCAAGGCCCTCTGCAACTTAGTGAGAGTCTCTACCACTTAGTGAGACCTTGTTTCAAAATAAAGAATAAAAATAGGGATGGTGTGTAACGCTGAAAATAGAGTTAGGGAGTTTGCGAAGGAGGCTAGCACCGACCAGGTTATTTTTTATTTATTTATTTTTATTTTATTTTTTGCGGGTCACTGCTGGGTGTAGAGCTGCTTCTTTTTTTTTTTTTTTTTGGTGGTACTGGGGTTCCTGGAAGCCCTTCTATACCTCCGGGCTATACTCCCACGGGCTACACTCCCAGACCTAGTTTTTTTAACTTTATGTGGAAACAGGGTCTCTTAAACCAGCGAGGCTGGCTCTGAACCAGCGCGATCCTCCTGTCTCTGCCTCCCAAGAGCGGGGATTACAAGCGTGCGCCACCACGCCCGGCATGTGGAGCTGCTTCTTTAGTCCCGGGTTGGGGACGTTATCGGTCAGCATGTTCCCTAAGGAGGTGCCTTTCCTGATGACTGCGGTCGATATGGGATGTGGAGCTTCCAAGACATGCCAAGAGCTTGTGCCACCTGTTGAGTAACCTTAGAAATAAAAGCTGGTCCATTATCAGACTGTAAGGAATTACAGAGTCCAAACCGAGGGATGAAGCCCAAGCATAGAACATTGGCCACCGTGCTGGCTGTCTCGTCCTTTGAGGGGAAAGCCTGTACCCAACCTATTAGGGTATCGACTCTCATTTGGTAAGTAAGAAAAGAGGGGCAAAGGCCTCCTTGGGGAGAACCAGCAGCACAAGTAGAACAGGAGGCACTGACTTTACTAACCAGTTGTTGCAGGAGAGGAGAATAAAAAACAAGGAGCTTAGGAAATGCTTAAGCGCCATAGGTCCCACGTGTAGGGAATTATGTTAGGCTAATGACCATCTCCGGCCTGAGCCTCAGGCAGAACAATCTTGTCCTATTAAAGAGGACCTGTAGTGCGTGACGATTGGCTTACCCACTACCTTGAGAATTACCCTGGGCTGGCAAGGAAGACTGAGGTCGAGGAATCCGGGAGCTGTCAGTCTTCGGCCCGGCCGAGTAGGGCCAGTGGCGGGGCCTGGTCTAGAAGGGTGGTCCCCCTGTGTTGAGGCACCTGGGGCTCATGCTTTTCCAAAGGCACTGTTCCAGTGGCCCTCCTGGCCGCACACCAGGCGTGGTCTGATTGATGGGTGTAGCCTTGCCGCACTTGATGCAGGCTCTTGGAGGTAGTTGTTCTTGCTGTCCTCCACCCCTAGGTGGCGCTCCAGAGGGCTGAGCAACCACCGACAGCCACAGGGCAGCTACCATGGTTCAAGCTTGCAAATCTGCCTTCTGGAGAAGTTGGAGTATACATTCTACCTCCACCTGTTCCTCTCTGGAATTAAAAACTTTAAATGCCATGTTCACCAAATCTCAGATAGGAGTTTGAGGACCATCCTCAGCATTTCTTAATTTTTTCGAATATCAGGGGTTGATTGCCTAATAAAATGAGTTGCCAGTACCACAGATCCTGCCTCAGTAGATGGAGCTAAGTGGGTATAGAGGGTAAAAGCCTCCTGCAGCAATTAAGAAAAACAGCTGGGTTTTCATCTGGACCTTGGATGATTTCCTTAAGTTTATCATAATTAACTGCTTTATGGGAAGCATCCCTCATGCCATCAAGAAGGCAGTATCATATGTTCTCTTTTTTATTTCCTCATCCCTACTGTTAGGGGCTGGCTGATAATCAACCTCAGGGACCCACCTCCAGCCACACCCTACTGACCTGGGTCACCACCCAAATAAATCCATTGCAATGGATTTATCCACTGCTGAGACGACTCAGTTACATCAACTCCAGACATGAATAAACGTGCTCTTTAGGGGGCATCTTATATCTAACTATAACAGTATGTATATGAACGACAGTCCATTTAAGATTCATTTAGCAATTGTTAACAGTTGTGTGTGTGCATGCGTGTGTGTATTACTATGAATTGAACCCAGGAGTGCCCTACCTCTGAGGTATACCCCCGCCCTTTTTATTTTGCTACAGGCTTTAGCTAAGTTAGTGTGCACTGGCCTAGAACCTGTGATCCTCCCGACTCAGCCTCCCAAGTACTGGGATTACAGGCGTGTGCCATCAGGCCTGGCAATGAGCCTGATTCTTCTTCTTCTTTTATTATTATTATTATTATTATTATTATTATTATTATATGTGTAGTTGCTAAGACTGTCTTCAAACCTGAAATCTTCCTATCTCAGCCTCCCAAGTACTGAGATTACAAGTGTGTGCCACCATGTCAATTTATTCATGTTAGTTGATTTTTATATCTCATATGGACTTGGAAGAAATAAAGCCTTTGCTTTGAAATAGCCTAAAATTCATGGATTTCTGACTTGACCTGATTTTTTTCCTTTTGCCCACTTGACAAAATGTCACCATCTAAAAAACAAAGCCCAAGATGTCACTGGTCTTAAGGCATTTATGTATGCTACTCAGGTTTCTTTTGTCCACTGCTTAAAGCAGAGAGACTAGAAGTGGAATGAAAGTTTATATTTTTTAGTATTTATACTGGTGTTTATGATTATGAAAAATACTCTTGAAATTGCTAATTAAAGTGAGAAGCCAAGTGTGGTGGCATATGCCTATAATCCTTGGGAGACGAAGGCATGAGGATCACGGGTTCAAGGACAGTTTCCGCAATTTAGCAAGGCCGTCAGCAACTTAGTGAGATCCTATTTCAAAATAAAATGGGTCGGGGATGTCGTTCAGAGGTGGAATGTCCCTGGGTTCAATTTCCAGCACTGCAAAGTAAACAAGGTGAGAGCTGAAGAAGGAACTGATGTGTATGAGAGAAAAAATTAGTGGTGACCCATGCTTGTAATCCCAATACGTGGGAGGAAGACACAGAAGATTACGGGCTTGAGGCCAGCCTCAGAAGGTGAGGCCCTCAGCAACTCAATGCGACTCTGATTCCAAATAAAATAGAGCTGGGGGTTTAACTCAGAGGTAGAATGCTGGATTCAATCCCCAGTACAGAGAGAGAGAGAGAGAGAGAGAGAGAGAGAGAGAGAGAGAGAGAGAGAGAGAGAGAGAGGAGGGAGAGGGCACAAGAGCTAGTCAGAAAGCAGCTTGAACTCAGCAAAGTGAGTGACGTCACCCACTAGGCGCTGGGAAGGCTCTGCCCTCGCTAGCTCTCAGATGATAGCATTTAAGCCCCTAGCAAAGATTTACTGGGTGCCTCCTCTGTAATGGACACTCTGCTTACTTAGCTTGTGATTGTTTGACCTATCCTGGACCACTTGCTTTCCCCCACCTCTCACAACCTACCTTTCTTTCTTTCCCTCCTTCCTTTTATTTTATTTATTTATTTATTTTTTGAGACCCAAATCTCTTTTACAGGGAGGAACAGACCTCCTGGAGTCCCGAGGTTTCCTCACATCAGGTAGCTCTGGTGGACTAGAGAAGAGCTGGATGTGCAGGGGCTGGAAGGAGTCACATGCCGGAAAGGCCAGACCCACTGTGTTTGGAGCCTGTGGCCGTGCTGTCTGCTGGTGAAGCCACACTCGCCCAGTGCTCTGCCATCATCTAGAAGCTGGTTGTCCTTGTATGCCGCTGCTCATCAGGCGGCCACCTGAGGATGCCCTCGCCCATGCGCTTCAGCTTGAGCATCGTGCTCGACTACTCGGTGTCGGGGAGACAGTGGTCTTTGGGCGCAGGGTCATGGATCACGAGGAACACTTCATCCGGAGACTGCCTCTGGCTCCGCCCCTTCCCAGCAGCCTGTGCCACAACCAGTGTTTTTCTTTTCTTTTTCTTTCGGTACTGGGGAGGGAACCCGGGGTCATTCTACCTCCAAGCTACACCCCTAGCCCTATTTTTTCTTTATTTTGAAACAGTCTCACTGAGTTGGAAAGGGCCTCATTAAGTAGCTGAGGCTGTTCCGAACCACGATCCTCCTGTCAGTCTCCCGAATGCTGGGATTACAAGCGTGCGCCACCACGCCCGGCACAACCAGTGTTTCTTGACTGAGCTTCTCCCTACCTGCTCTCCAGGTCAAGAGCTTGGCTTCACCTCTCCCTCCAGGGGAGCGCCATGCATCTGGGCTTAGCTAGGTGTTAAAGCAAAGTCATGGATTTGTTGGTCATTCTGGGAGCCTCCCCACGTTCAGACTACAGACCCTCTATACGTAAAAAGCATTGAAACGGTGTCTTTGCGGGTTTTGTTTGGTTTTGGTGGTTCTGGGAACTGAACACAAGGGCATTCTACCTCTGAGCTACCCTCCAGCCCTATTTTATTTTACTTAACCCCTATATGCCTTAATTTGCTCATTTGTAAAATGGACATCATAAAGCCACTCTCCTAGCCAGCATGGTGGCACATGCTTGGAATCCCAGTACTTAGGATGCCAAGACAGGAAGAGCACAGGTTCAAGACCAGCCTCGGCAGGCAGTGAGACTCTTGGCAACCTAGAGAGACTGTTTCACAAACAAAAAACAAAAAGGCTGGGATATAGCTCAGAGGTAGAGTACTCCTGGGTTCAATCCTCAGAAGAATAACAATAATCCTACAGTTCTGAGCTATGGTCCTACCTGCCAGTGTTCTTATGACATATAAAGTTGTAAAGTCTAATTCAATGTAACACTCTGATGAAACTCATCTAAGGTTCTATTTCTGCAGAAATGGTATCTTATGATATACACATTCTTGTTTGTTTTTTTGGGTCTGGGGATGGAACTCAGAGGCATTTGACCTTTCGAGCTACACCCCCTGCCCTATTTTTATTCTTTATTTTTGAAACAGGGTCTCACTGAGTTGCAGAGGGCCTCACTAAGTAGCTGAGGCTGTCCGCGAACCACGATCCTCTGGTCTCAGCCTCCCGAATGCTGGGATTACAAGCGTGCGCCACCACGCCCGGCATGATAAACATATTTAACTATCCAAAACACTGGAAGCAATTACTATAAAAGTATTTTATCATGAAAGAACCACCTATCTTGTATATGAATTTTGGCTTAAATTTTTGTGACACTGAGGATTAAACCCAGGGGCGTTCTACCTCCAAACTATACCCTAACCCCATTTTATTTTTTATTTGGAAACAAGGGCTCACTAGATTGCTGAGTCTTGCTATTTGCTGAGGCTAGCCTCAAACCTGCAATCCTTCTGTCTCAGCCTCCCAAGGACTAGGATTAGAGGCATGCACCATCACACCTGGCTTTATATATGAATTTAAGAAACTTTTCAAAGTTTGTATAAATTACATGTTGTCTCTTTACTAAATGTGTCCTGAATTAGAATAGAAATCAATGTTCAGGAAATAACATCATTTTACATTTTCTTGGATCTCACTAAACCTAGCATAGCACCGGGAGCACTGGGGGAGGGGGTACTGAGGATTGAACTTAGTGGCACTCTACCACTGAACTATATCCCAAACCCTTTTTATTTGAAGACAGGGTCTCGTAAGTTATGACCTGATCTCAAACCTGGGATCCTCCTGTTTCAGCTTTTCCAATATTGGGATTAAAGATGTGTGCCACTGTGTTGACCTTAGGAGCATATGTGTATGTGTGTGAGGTCGGGAAGGGGTACTGGCAATTGAATCCAGGGGCCATTTACCTCTGAGCAACAACACCCCTAGCCCTTTTTTTTCATTTTGGTTTTGAAATAGGGTCTCACTAGGTTGCTGAGTCTTACTACATTGATGCAGCTGTCTTCAAACCTGTGATCCTCCTGACTCAGCTTCCCACAAGTACTAGGATTACAGACGTGCGCCACCACACTCAGCTGTGTAGGAGCATTTTAGGATTCACATAAGCCGGGCATGGTGGCACACGCGTGTAATCCCAGCATTCGGGAGGCTGAGACAGGAGGGTTGTGGTTCTAGGGACAGCCTCAGCTACTTAGTGAGGCCCTCTGCAACTTAGTGAGACCCTGATTCAAAATAAAGAATAAAAAATAGGGCAGGGGTGTAGCTCGGAGGTCAAATGCCCCTGGGTTCCATATCCAGACCCGCCAAAAAAAAAAAAAAAAAAAAAAAAAGCATGCCAGTAATCCCAGCATTTGGAAGGCTGAGACTGGAGATCGCACAGGTTCGAAGCCAGCCTCAACTACTTAAGCCCTTTTCAACTTAGTGAGACCCTATTTCAAAATAAAGAATAAAAAGCTAGTCGTGGTGGCGCACGCTTGTAATCCCAGCATTTGGGAGGCTGAGACTGGAGGATCATGGTTCACGGACAGCCTCAGCTACTTAGTGAGGCCCTCCGCAACTTAGCGAGACCCTGTTTCAAAATAAAGAATAAAAAATAGGGCAGGCAGTGTAGCTTGGAGATTGAATGCCCCTGGTTTCCATCAGCAGCCCCATAAAAAATGAACCAATAAAATAAATAAAGAAAGCAAGAATAATCAGGAGGCTGAGACCAGAGGACCGTGGTTCGCAGACAGCCTCAGCTACTTAGTGAGGCTTTCCACAACTTAGTGAGACCCTTTTTCAAAATAAAGAATAGAAAATAGCACAGGGGTATAGCTCAGAGGTTGAATGTCCCTGGGTTCTATCCCCAGTACCACAAAAATAATGAATCAAAGAAAGAAAGAATAAAAAATAGTGCTGGAGGTGTCACTTGGAGGTAGGAAGCCCCTGGGTTCCATCCCCAGTACCGGAAAAAAAAAAAAAAATCACATACTGGCTATATAACTGACCACAATTTATGCCTTAGCATAGAACTGATAATAAATATGCTTCAGGTAAAATGACATTTACTTGGCCAGAAGTGGTGGTACAAACCTGTAATCCCAGCTATTCAGGAGCCTGTGGCAGGAAGACCAAATGTTCCTGGTTTTAAGTGAGATTCTGTCTCAACAAGAAATTTTTTCTTTTCTTCTTTATTTATTTATTTATTTATTTTTGCGGTACTGGGGATGGAACCCAGGGGCATTCGACCTCTAAGCTACACCCCCAGCCTTATTTTCCATTATTTATTTTGAAACAGGGTCTCAAAGAGCCACAAAGGGCCTAAGTAGCTGAGGCTGTTCGCGAACCTCGATCCTCCTGTCTCATCCTCCCAAATGCAACAAGAAATTTTTTAAAAGAGCTGGGGAGCCGGGCATGGTAATGTACACTTGAATCCCAGCATTCAGGAGACGGAGACCGGAGGACTGAGGTTCGAGAACAGGCTACTCAGCAAGGCCCTTCGCAACTCAGTAAGAATCTGTTTCAAAATAATGACAGCCTCAGGTACTGAGCAAGGCAACTTCACAACTCAGTGAGATGGTTTCAAAAATAAAAAAGACTTAAAAAATAGGGCCGGGGGTGTAGCTTGGAGGTAAAATGCCCCTGGGCTCCATCCCGAGCACACACACACACACACACACACACACACACACACACACACACACAAAAAAAAAAAGGGCTGGGGATGATGTAGCTTAGTGGTAGAGTACTTGCCTAGTGTGTGTAAAATCCTGAGTTAAATTCCCAGTAAAACACACACATTTACTTTTTCCTAACATTGGCCTTACCTAGAAACAAGTGAAGCCACTTTGAATTCTCCCAGTAAAAGCAGGTATCACGGGGCTCAGTGGAAAAGCACTTGCCTGACATACACAAGACCCTGGGTTCCACCCAGCACTGACACGAAAGAAAGTAGATATCACAAACACCAAGGAATCTGACTTTTTATTGTCCATCAGTTGCTACTTAGAGGTTTACATTGATCAATTCTAGTTATTCTGCATGTAACAAAACATTCATGCTTATCAACTCTGAGAAAACTGCAAACAGAAAACAAAACTTCTTCAATACATATAAGGAACCAAGTTTTCTTTTTTTCTCTTTTTGTGGTATTGGGGATTGAACCCAGAGGCATCTACCTCCAAACGACACCTCCAGACTGATATTTCTTACTGGGAAACAGGGTCTCACTAGGTTGCTGAGTGCTTCTCTAATTGGCCTCAAACCTGCAATTTTCCTGTCTCAGCCTCCCAGGTACTGGGATTATAGGAGTGTACCACCACGCCCAGCTGAGTTTTCTAAAATTATAATCTGAAGGCCCTATTTCTGCTTTTACATAGTAACCATCAGGTCATTCCACTCATTGTTCTACCAGAATATGTCTTCACCTTTCAAACTGGATTACTCATAAAATAATGGATTATATTCAAGTAACAAAAACAAGTAGAGTGAATTCTAATGAATATTTTTGCATCTGCTTACCATAGTACTAGTCACAACACCAGTTTATAATTTTTCCCCCCACTCAGTATTTCAGCAAATGCATGCTTCAAAACTGACTGAAGTTGCACGTCGGCAGTTCACTGATGGAAATGCGTGAGACTGCTTCGTCTCTCTGAACCGAAGGACTGAAATTCCTCCTCCTCCCAACTTCTCTCCATCTATCACTACTCTGCATGTTCTTGCTCTTGTCCTGGAATTAGCCACCGAATATTCTCAGTTCGAATGGTAGCATACATTATAAAACTAATTAAAAAGAACAAAGAAAATACAAGCAACCAGTCCACACTTTTTACCAAAGTGCTGGGAAGAGGGCCTATTTGGTCAGCTTGAGTTACCACCACATTTTTCTTGGCTTCTATACCTGAAAAAGAAATCAATTGTTTCAAATCGGAGAAAAAAATGCATCTGCCACAGATTTTCTGAAGTATAATGCATGGTATGCAAAATGCCATGCAATTCCAAAATAAATACCACTGCTATTATATCTGGGATGAATTTCACCTGCTTGTCAGTGTAATTTGTAACTTGTCTTTCTCCCTACCACATCAAAGGATTAGAATTCCATTCAGCTGTTCAAAGCTAAAACTCCAGATTTCTATGGATTCATCAGAGATTTTGTAGCCAGTGCCTTGAAAGAGTTGCCTTTTGTTCTCTTGAGACCAAAGTTCAACAGGTAACTAGTAAAGCTACTCTCAAGAGTCTACAGAATGCTTTCACAGGTCAGGTAATACTAAATTCAAATGCTTTTAAATAAGTGAGAGAATTGTCAGAACCACTAGCCACCCCTGGGACTGATAAACAGCAAAGACACTGGGACTCCTAGATTTCATTTAAGGCCTATGTTTTCCTAGAGCAATAATAAAATGGCTTCCTCTCCACACATCAGTCTGGGGTCCTGTATAAGACCTGGAATTCCACCTCACAGTAGCCCACTTTCATTCCTTGAGCTAAGTTGGCTCCGTGCTCTTTAAGGTCAAAAGTGAGCCGGGCTTGGTGGCACACGCTTGTAATCCCTGCGCTTGGGAGGCTGAGACAGGAGGATCGCACAGGTTCAAAGCCAACCTCAGCTACTTAGTGAGGCTCTCAGCAACTTAGTGAGACCCTGTTTCCAAATAAAATATAAAACAGGTCTGGGAGTGTAGCCTGGAGGTAGAAAACCTCTGGGTTCCACCCCCAGTACCACAAAAAACAAAAAACAAACAAACAAAAAAGGTCAAAAATGGTGACATCCAGTTCAGTATATATATATATAAGAGGTGGAGTTTTCTGTTGTTGCTGTTTGCCTTTTTTTTGGTGGTACTGTGGATGGAACCCAGGGCCCTTCTACACCCTCAGACCTAGTTTATTTTTTATTTAGAAACAGGGTCTCACTAAATTGTTGAGAGCCTCACTAAGTAGCTGAGGCTGGCCACAAACCTGCAATCTTCCTGTTTCAGCCTCCCAAGTACTAGGATTACAAGCATGCGCCACCATGCCCAGCTCTCATTCTTTCTTTCTTTTATTTTGTGGTACTGGGGGTGGAACCCAGGGGCTTTTCTACCTCTGAGCTACACTTCCAGACTTATTTCATACTTTATTTGGAAACAGGGTCTCACTAAGTTGCTGAGAGCCTCACTCAGTAGCTGAGGCTGGCTTTGAACCTGTGCAATCCTCCTATCGCAGCCTCCCAAGTGCTGGGATTACAAGCATGCGCCACCATGCCTGGCTCTCTCATTTTTTATTTTGAAACAGGGTCTCACTAAGTTGCTGAGAGCCTCACTAAGTAGCTGAGGCTGACCTTGAACCTGTGATTCCCCTGTCTCAGCCTCCCAAGTGCTGGGATTACAGGTGTGAACCACCATGCCTGGCTGAGAAGTCTGTTCCAGGAGGTACACTTCAGAAGAGTGAAGTTTGACAAGTAAAGCAACTTTCTTCAATTTACAATGTTCAAACTTGCAAAGAGTAAACAACAAGACTATGTGTGTGTGTTACTGTTGTTGATTTCAGTGCTGTGGATCAAATCCAAAGCCCTGTGCATGCTAGGCAAATGCTCTTCCACTGACCTGCCCTGATATCCCCAGCCCTGGACATGTTTTGGCAAACCTTAAGGAATTAAAATACAGCTGGCCAGGGGTGGTGGGTGGCACACACCTGTAATCCCAGTACTTGGGAAGCTGAGATAGGAGGATCACAGGTTCAAGGCCAGCAACTTACTGAGGCCCTCAAACAACTAAGTGAGACCCTATTTAAAAAATAAAAAAAAAGAAAAAAAGAAAAAGAAAAGAAAAGGGCCGGGGACATAGCTTGGAGCCAAAATGTCCCTGGGTTCAATCTCCAGTACCAAAAAAATAAACAAGTTTTACAACTCAAGAGTGAATCTATACATATTAGAGCAGATCAGAAGACACACACCCCCAGCAATAAAATATCTTCTTCCTCAGAATATTATTTCTACATACCTGTCTGATTAAAAATGAAGATTTTCAGTGTCTCCAGTGTCCGATCTGTGTGATTAAATCTAGCCATTGGTTTAGCTCCTTGAAATAACAAAATGTTAGGAACTGCTACAGTGCCAAACCTGGTGGAAAGGCTGTAAGAGAAGTAGATAGCCTAAGTCAACAGCAGGCTTTCTTGTGTAATTACCATACCAGAATGGATGGAAATAAATTAGAAAGGAACGGTTTTGTGTAACCTTACAAGGTTTCTGATACTCAGACTTTAGTTTGTTCCCGACCTCTTTCCTCCTGGGTCAGAACTGGGGCATTTCTGTTCTGCAGCCTGAGTTGCCTCCTATTACCAACCATATGAATTTACCCGTGACCCAGTTATTCCACTATCAAAGTTCCTGTCAAAACAGAACAAACCAGAAAATTCTACTTCATGGACAAGCATACTGTGTCAATTTACTTGACAGGAAAAATTTCAAACTCTTCAGAATGCCCATCCCCATTCCTCACAAAACATCAACTTATAGTAAGCAAAAACTTTGTTAGGTTGATGGAAGGGAATTGATGACCTACCAAACACACCAGGAAGTTCACAACTAGAGCAAGAGGACTGGTGAGTAACCTGACCTGACTGGGATTGTTTCACTTTTACATAATACAGGACCAGTCCAGTTCTAGCTTCAGTTCAGCTACTGAACCAGGCGTGACCTTTGGGTGGACTAATTAACTTTCCTAAACCTGTTTCTCCCATAAATAAAATAGGAATTCTGGATAATCAGGAGTTTTTTCTTCTGTAAACATACTACATCTTGGATATTAATACATGTCCCAGCCCCTGTGTTATGATTGGGATCTTAAGTGCTATCCAAAAGCTCACATGCTAAAGGCTTGGTCCCCAGGCAGCAGTGTCAGAGGTGGACCCTTGGGAGGTGGCTGGTGTATCAGATATTCTGACTTGAGCCAGGTGTGGTGGCGCATGCTTGTAATCCCAGTACTTAGAAGGCTGAGAATCGCACAGGTTCAAAGCCAGCCTCAGGTACGTAGTGAGGCTTTCAGCAACTTAGAGAGACCCTGTTTCCAAATGAAATATATTTTAAAAAATAGGTCTGGAAGTGTAGCCCGGAGGTAGAAGGGCCCTGGATTCCATCTCCAGTACCACAAAGAAAGAAAAAAAGAAATTCTAACTTGAAAAGTGGATCCACTTATGCATTTATAACTTAATGTGTTTGGAGGTGTGGCTTTGTTATAAAAACAAGCTCCTTCTCTGCTTCCTACCCACCAGGAGCTGAGAAGCTTTCCTCTGCCACACCCACCGTGATGTTCTGCCTCTCCAGCCTAAAAGCAACAGGGCCAAGCAACCATGGGCTAGAACCTCTGAAATGGTGAGCTAAATAAATCTTCCCTCCTTTAGGCTGATTTTCTCAGGTATTTTGCTATAGCGATGGAAAGCTGACCAGTACACTCCCTGTAATAAGAACAAGTGTCCTCGTCTCCTTAATTCAGGCACTATACAGATACTCCAAGGAGGTAAAGGTAAAAAAAAAAAAAAAAAAAAATGGCTGGGCATGGTGATACATGCCTGAAATCCCAGTACTTGGGAGGCTGAGACAGGAGGATCACAGGGTCAAGGCCAGCCTCAGCAACTTAGCAAGTCCCTTGCTAAGAAGTAGGGAGGGGCTGGGGGTGTAGCTCACAGGCAGAATGCCCCTGGATTTAATCCCCAATAAAAAAACAAATAAATAAAAAGACAAACCAGACCATGTACAGTGGCACATGCCTGTAATCCCAGGCTGAGACAGGAGGATCACAGGTCCAAGGTCAGCATTCAGTAACTTAGTGAGACCCTATTTTAAAATAAAATAGGGCTGAGGGTCTAGCTCAGACATAAAACACCCATAGGTTTAATACCCCCCCAAAAAAAGAAAAGGACAAAGACAAGCAAGCACCTATAGGAAGAGCATTTGAGCCCAGGAGTTTGAGGCCAGCCTGGCCAATTTAGCCAAGATCCCATCAATCCATCTCCCACCCATCCCAAGACAAAAACCTATATAAGGTATATAGGTTACCTATATAAGGTAACCTATATAAGGGTAAGGCCAGGCGTGGTGGTGCACGCTTGTAATCCCAGCATTCACAGACTTTGAACTGAGATCGCAGTTCTCAGCTGCTTAGCGAGGCCCTCCACAACTCAGTGAGACCCTATTTCAAAATAAAAAATAGCCGGGCGTGGTGGTGCACGCTTGTAATCCCCGCGCTTGGGAGGCGGAGACAGGAAGATCGCGCAGGTTCGAAGCCAGCAGCGCTGGCTTAAGAGACCCTGTTTCCAAATAAAAATATAAAATAGGTCTGGAAGTATAGCCCGGAGGTAGAAGGGCTTCCAGGAACCCCAGTACCACCAAAAAAAAAAAAAAAAAAAAAAAAAAGAATAAAAAAAATAGGGCTGGGGTATAGCTTGGAGGTAGAATGCCCCTGGGATCCATCCCCAGTACTGAAAAAAAGGGAAAAAAAGGGGGGGGGAATATTACTTTAAAAAGCTAAATTAATTCATTACTTTATTGAGTGTCTACTATGGAACATATATACAAGAATAAATGTAAGTGGAATGAAAGAAGGGAAGGGAAAGGAATGGTAGGGAAGGGAAGGGGAGGCAAGGGAAGGGAAAGGAGGAAGGGAGGAAGGAAGGAAGGAAGGAAAACAAGAAGGAAAGGAAGGACCTATGTAGATACAAAACAGGAAGCTGGGAGTTGGCTGCCAGATGTGGGGCCACACTGCAGGTTAAAGTCACAAGAAATATCATCCTGTGATACCAGCTGGGCTAACTGCGCCTGGCCAGGACCTCCCCAAATCCTTTTGCCCTTCCCCTGCCACCTTAAGGTCTTGGTTCACGCCTGGCTTACACTACTCACTCCCGCCTTTCCCTTCTTCCCCCATTTGGAAGTTCCTGCTACCTCCTTTGCCTCTGTCAGCCAACGGTGAGAGGCCCCACCAAGGGAAGTAAGTACCTGCTGTGCTGAGATGCATCCAGTGCCAAGAAGCGAAGAGCTGGGAACGCGCGTGGCAGAGAATTGAAGTGAGGGGCCAAGCTGGCGGAAAACCGGCACCATGGGGTATAGAACAGCACCAAGGTGCAGTCACTACCATTTGGGTTTAGAAAATCCATGAGATCCTTTTGTAAAAGAAACAAGTATTGAAGTCAGCAGTAATGTACGTGTAAGGACACTGGAAAAACAGGAACCCTGCTACCTCCAGGGAGAGGAAATGCAGGCGGGACAGGGAGAGGACAGAGACAATACAGTCTACCCTCAAGAACCTTCTGGAATATGAACCATTTGAATCCATGGATCTGAAGAAAAATACTACCAGGTGACAGGGTAAAAGCTTTCCTCTAATCTTTCCTAATATTACTTTGGAGCTATTTTACTATTTTTCATAATACAACAACTCAAATACTAAATACTCTTAGGATATAGGCCACTGCCCATACCTTTCAAAAGTGCAGCTCAAGCCGGGAGTGATGGTGCACGCTTATAAGCCCCACGGTTGGGAGGCTGAGACAGGAGGATCGCACAGGTTTGAAGCCAGCCTCAGCTGCTTAAAGAGGCTCTCAGCAACTTAGTGAGACCCTGTTTCCAATAAAGTATAAAATAGGTCTGGGAGTATAGCCCGGAGGTAAAAAAAGGCCCTGGGTTCCACCCCCAGTACACGGTACCACAAAAGAAAAAAAAAGAAAAAGTGCAGCTCAAACCCTATGGTTTGGATCTTTTTTTTTCTCTCAGTACTGGGGATAGAACCTAGAAGCATTCTACCTCCGAGCTACACCCCCTGCCCTATTTTTTATTCTTTATTATGAAACAGGGTCTCAGCCGGGCGTGGTGGCACTCACTTGTAATCCCAGCACTTGGGAGGCGGAGACAGGAGGATCGCACAGGTTCGAAGCCAGGCGTGGTGGCTTAGGAGACCCTGTTTCCAAATAAAAAAGTATAAAATAGGTCTGGGAGTGTAGCCCGAAGGTAGAAGGGTTTCCAGGAACCCCAGTACCACCACCAAAAAATTAAAAAATAAGAAATAAATAAAAAATAGGGCAGAAGGTGTAGCTCGGAGCTCAAATGCCAAAAAGAAGAAAGAAAGAAAGAAAGAAAGAAAGAAAGAAAGAAAGAAAGAGGGAAGAAGGGAGGGAGAGAGGAAGAAACAGGGTCTCACTGAGTTGCAAAGGGCCTCACTAAGTAGCTGAGGCTGTCCGTGAACCGCGATCCTCCTGTCTCGGCCTCCCAAATGCTGGGATTACAAGCGTGTGCCAACATGCCCAGCTCTCTCCTGACTTTCTAACCACCATAAAGAAACTCAGTCATTGTTCCAGAATTCCCTTCAGAATCAGAATCATCATTTATCAACTCTCTGGCTTGGTTCTCAATCTAGAGCAAACACTAGGTCCATATTCCCTTTTTTTTTTTATGGTATTGGGAATGGAACCCAGGGGCATTCTACCTCTGAGCTATGCCCTTCAGCCCTATTTTTTACTCTTTTTTTTTTGGCAGTACTTGGGATTGAACCCAGGGGCATTCTACCTTCGAGCTACACCCCCAGCCCTATTTTTTATTATTTATTAATTTATTTATTTGGTACTAGAGGTGGAACCCTGGGGCTTTCTATCTCCGGGCTATACTCTCAGACCTATTTTATACTTTATTTGGAAACAGGATCTCACTAAGTTACTGAGAGCCTCACTAAGTAGCTGAGGCTGGCTTCAAAACTGTGCGATCCTCCTGTCTCAGCCTCTCAAGCACTGGGATTACAAGCGTGCACTACCACACCCGGCTTCTTATTTTTTATTTTGAAATAGGGTCTCACTGAATTGCAAAGGGCTTCACTAAGTACTTATTGAGGCTGTCTGTGAACTGTAATCCTCCTGTCTCAGCCTCCCAAATGCTGGGATTACAAGCATGTGCCACCATGCCCAGCTTTTATTCTTTATTTTGAAACAGGGGCTCACTGAGTTGGAAAGGGCCTCATTAAGTAGCTGAGGCTGTCCGTGAACTGCGATCCTCCTGTCTCAGCCTTCCAAATGCTGGGATTACAAGCATGCATCACCACACCCAGCTAGGTCCATATTCTTTAGAGGAAAGAAACTTTCCATCAATATAATAACATATTTTCCAGGAATACTACTAGTGTAAATAATGATGTTACTATTTTAGTAGTTCAGGATTTTTTTTTGTTTGTTTTTTATTTTGTTTTGTTTTGTTTGAGATGGGGTCTTGTTATGGTATTGGCCAGGCGGGTCTCAAACTCCTGGGCTCAAGCAATCTTTCTGCCCCAGCCTCCAGGGTGGCTAGGACTACAGGCTACAGGTATACAACCCTGCATCCAGCTATAATTCAGATATTTTGTTACCTCTATAATACTTCATTTGAAAGAAGAAATTTTCTTTTACTTTCTTTTTTGTGTGTGTATGGTGCTGAGGACTGAACCAAGGGCATTCTACCTCTGGGTTAAACTCCTAGTCCAAATTTATTTTATTTGGAGACATGGTGTCGTTAAGTTACTGAGAATCTTGCTAAGTTGCCAAGGCTGGCTTTGAACCTGCAACCCTTCTGTCTCAGCTTCCCAAATCCTGGATACAGGCATGTATCACCACGCTCAGCTTAACTCTTTTTACTTGTTCTAATTTTTTGCAGTGCTGGGGACTGAACCCCCGTCTCAAGATTATAGTGTAAGCACCTTACCACTGAGCCACATCCCCAGATGGAGGAAGAGAAATGGCATGATTCTGATGCTGAGCACCTACCTAGCTGTCCACTAAGATTTTATAATAAGGATTGACACTGAGTCCATCCCACAGATGATTAGCTTTTGGCTGCCTAAGAAGCATAATCAACACTAGTTCTATGATCTCCTTTTCCTCTAAAGCTCACTGAGAGCAAGTCAGTGTTCACAAACACAGCCACTCAATTCCCTCTCCCACTTAGACCAGGGTAAAGATGATGATCCTCCATGTGGAAGTCAATAGAATCTTAATAATAAAGGAGAAAACTACTAATTTTTTTCTTACCTGGGACATATTTAAAATCTTCAGAGTGAAATTCTCCAATCCTGTGACGTTTCTCTCCTCACAGTTCACCTTGGGAGATTTCAGACTCTCGGTGTTATTGGAGTCCTCTGTCGGGGCGGGCTCAGATTCCACCACCTCTGGCTCTGAGGAGTATTCCTCTTCCCTTCCAGGGAAGCTGGCTCCACCACTGTCCAGAGAGAAGAGGCTCCCTCTGCCGCTGCACCGCACATCCTCCTCTCCTCCAGCCACGCAGGTGCCGCCGCTGGGCTCTGGGCTCTGCTTGTCCCCAGCTTCCCCCGGAATCACAGACAGCACCACCACTGGGTCACCACGGGTGTCCAGCCCCAGCACAGTTCCGGCATCCTCTGTCCTCTCCTGGACGGTGGGGTCAGGTGGGGGCTCCCCGTCGCCCAGGTACACATCCCCCACCTGCTGAGGAGGCGCAGGCTGCTCCTCTGACCACAAATAACCACTTTCCTCTGCAAATAAAACATACCAGGATGTTGTTATATTTGACTTGAAAAGAAATGAACCCCAAAGAGTGGTGGTTCTCCTCAAAAGTATAATTAATTTTCCACTATGGAGAAAAAAAATTACCCTTCCCATGAAAGTCTGAAATGGCTACCCACCACCCCTCAGGATAGAAAGATGGCCACAAAGGCAAACTATACCAACAGATGCCAAATAAATTGACATATGCAGGCCGGGTGTGGTGGTGCACACTTGTAATCCCAGGGCCTGGGAGGGTGAGACAGGAGGATCACACAGGTTCAAAGCCAGCCTCAGCTACTTAGGCTCTCAGCAACTTAGTGAGACCCTGTTTCCAAATAAAGTATAAAATAGGTCTGAGAGTCGGGTGTGGTGGCGCACGCTTGTAATCCCAGCATTAGGGAAACTGAGACTGGAGGATCGTGGTTCATGGACAGCCTCAGCTACTTAGGCCCTCTGCAACTCAGTGAGACCCAGTTTCAAAATAAAGAATAAAAAATAGGGCAGGGGGTGTAGCTCGGAGGTCGAATACCCCGGGTTCCATCCCCAGATCATCAAAAAAAAAAAAAAAAAAAAGGTCTGGGAGTATAGTCCCAAGGTAGAAAAGCCCCCTGGGTTCTACCCCCAATACCACCAATAAATGAATAAACAAATGCATAACATCACCCAGAACCATAATCAAAACATTCCAGTGTAGATATCTAATTAGGAAAATATAAACATCTCATTTGTTTGATGAGAATGCTCAAGAGAATAATAATTTTTTTTTGTAAGACTCTACTAAAGCATCTCTGAACAACTGTAACAGTTTGGTGTTGAAAGGGCTCTGTGAGATCGGCGAGACAAGGGTTAGCAAGTCCACTTAACAGATGACCACGCTTAGGCCCAGAGAAGCTCAGTGTGATGCCCTATGGTACACAGCTGAGGACCAAGTCTTCTGGCTGGTGGCTACCTGCCCCGCTGTGAATCCTTGGGGGATACTGGACCACTCTGCCGGGCATACCATTCAAGCCACACAGCAAGCAGCTCCTTCCTGAGGGGGCCTCTGACGCTGGGCTCTGCTCTCCTGCTCCGCCCTTGAGCGCCAGCAGATGGACCCAGCAGTACAGCGCAGCACAAGGAGAGGCCTTCCCTCGCTAGGTGGAGCCAGAGGGCAGGCCCTGCAATGCTCAGGTGCTGAGCGTCCTGAGCAGTCTTGGATGCCCTAGACCTCGGAGCATGGCTCCTACCCTCCGGTTCTCAATTCAACAGCATTTGCAGGCTTCCCAGACACAAAAAACGTTAGCAGCCATCAGGAAAGCCCTGCAGTTGGTGGGGAAGAGCTGATGATGTAGCTCAGTGGTGGAGCCTTTGCCTAGCTTATGTGAGTGCCTGGGTTCAATGCCCAGCAAAAGAGGGAGGGAGGAAGGACCCCCAAACCTTCCAAACTTTAAAACTGTAAGTTTGTAGATCGAAGAAGCTCAACAAACCATACCAAGTTACATCATAATTTGGGGGTGGGATTAAATCCAGGGGCATTCTATCTCCAAGCTACACCCCCAGCCCTTTCTTATTTTTATCTTTGTGTGTGTGTGTGTGTGTGTGTGTGTGTGTGAGAGAGAGAGAGAGAGAGAGAGAGAGAGAGAGAGAGAGAGAGAAGATAGGAGAGAGGAGAGAGAGAGTTTTACTGGGGGAGAGAGCGAGAGAGAGCGAGCGGGAGCGAGCAGAGAGAGTTTTACTGGGAATGGAACATGGAACCCAGGGCCTTCTACCTCCAGGCTATACCCCTGGAACTATTTTTTTTAAAAATTTACTTATTTTATTTATGTGTGTGTGTGTGTGTGTGTGTTTTACTGGGAATGGAACCCAGGGCCTTCTACCTCTAGGCTATACCCCTGGAACTATTTTTTCTTATTTACTTATTTTATGTGTGTGTGTGTGTGTGTGTGTGTGTGTGTGGTACTGGGGGTGGAATCCAGGGGCTTCTCTACCTCCAGGCTATGCTCCCAGACCTATTTTATATTTTATTTGGAAACAGGGTCTCACTAAGTTGCTGAGGCTGGCCTTGAACCTGTGCGATCCTCCTGTCTCAGCCTCCCAAGCGCGGGGATTACAAGCGTGCGCCACCACGCCCGGCATTTATTTCTTATTTGGAAACTGGATCTCTCTAAGTTGCTCACAGTCTCACTAAATTGCTGAGGCTGGCTTTTTTTTTTTCTTTGCTCCTGGGGATGGAACCCAGGAGCATTCGACCTCCAAGCTACACCCCCTGCCCTAATTTTTATTCTTTATTTTAAAACAGGGTCTAAGTTGTGGAGGGCCTCACTAAGTAGCTGAGGCTGTCTTTGAACCAGCGCAATCTCCTGTCTCAGCCTCCCAAATGCTGGGATTACAAATATGCACCACCACGCCCAGCTCTGAGGCTGGCTTTGAACCTGCAATCCTATCTCAGCCTCCCAAGTACTGAGATTACAAGCATGAGTCACTATGCCTGGCTTCTTTTTTATTTTGAAACGGTCTCACTAAGTTGCTGAGGGTCTCTCACGAAATTGCTAAGACTGGCCTCAAACCTGTGATCCTCCTGTCTCAGCCTCCCAAGTACTGGGATTACAGGTGTACACCAGCACACTGGATAGGTACATCATATTATAATATATATATATATATATATATATATATATATATATATTTTTTTTTTTTTTTTTGTGATACTGCTGGTGTTCCTGGAAATCCTTCTACCTCTGGGCTACATTCCCAAACACCTATTTTTTATATTTTTATTTGGAAACAGGGTCTCTTAAGCCAGCGAGGCTGGCTTCGAACCTGCGTGATCCTCCTGTGTCCGCCTCCCAAGCGTGGGGATTACAAGCGTGCACCACCACGCCCGGCATGGTACATCATAATTAAATAGCTCAAGCCAGGTGTAGTGGTATCTGTAGTACCATCTCCTCAGGGGGCAAGGCCAAAGTATCGCCTGAGCCCATGAATTCTATACAGGGCAACATAGCAAGAGCCCATCTCAAAAGAGAAAGAAGACAAGACATACTACAAAAGCTGAAAAAAATTCCTTACCAATAGACCCACACAACACAAATCTTCACGGAACCCCTTCATACTAGGTGGAAATGCAGATCAAGTAAAGAATGAAGAATGCCAAAAGTGCTGACTACATAAATACACATGCTTCTTTCCAAAGTCTTGCCATAAAGAGTACAAAACAGACAAGGTATTTGCTACAGACAAGGAAAGAACTACAGGAGACTTTGTTTTCTGTTTTTTGTTTTTGTTTTGTTTTGTTTTGTTTTGTTGCGGACTGAACTCGGGGGGCATTCTACCTCGGCAAGTTAGCAAGACCCTCTCAGCACTTAAAAAAATTACAGGGCTTAGCCAGGTGTCGTGGCACATGCTTGTAATCTAGTACTTGGGAGGCTGAGACGGGAGGATCAGAGGTTTGCAGCCAGCCTCGGTGAGGCCCTCCACAACTTGGAGAGATCCTGTTTCAAAATAAAGAATTAAAAGATAGGAGTCGGGCGTGGTGGCGCACGCTTGTAATCCCAGCATTCCGGAGGCTGAGACATGAGGATCGTGGTTCGTGGACAGCCTCAGCCATTACTTAGTGAGGCCCTTCACAACTCAGAGAGACCCTGTTTCAAAATAAAGAATAAAAAATAGGGCTGGGGGTGTAGCTCGGAGGTAGAATGCCCCTGCGTTCCGGTACTGCAAAAAAGAAAAGAAAAGTACAGGGCTACTGTGGGCTCAAATGAGAAAAGATATGTACAGTTCCAGCACATCTTAAATACTCAAAATGTACGCAATGATGATAGTGGTGGGCATTTATAATTCAAAGAGATGGAGAGACACCATAACTTGGTTTTGTTAATTTCCTGCAAAACATACCCAGAACTCATCCATTCCTCCACTTTCTAGTTAGTGCTTATCAGCCCGGCCATGACCACCTCAGACCTGTACAATTACTGTAGTCATCTAACTGATCTCCCTGGCTGGCCCCGTCCCCTACTAGACTCGGTTCTTCACAGCAAAAAATTAGGAGGCAAACCAGGGCTGGGCACAGTGACACAGGCCTGTAATCTCAGTATTTGGGAGGCTAAAACGGGAGAAGAGCAGGTTGGAGGCCAGCTTTGGTAATTTAGTGAGACTCTCCGTAATTTAGTGAGACCCTGTTTGAAAACTAAAAATAAAGCCAGGTATAGGTGGTGCACGCGTGTAATCCCAGTAGTTGGGAGCCTAATATAAGAAGATACCAGGTTTGTGGACAGAATCAGAAATTTAGGGAGGCCTTCTGTAATTTAGTGAAACTCTGTTTCAAAATAAATAATTTAACAGCCGGGCGTGGTGGCGCACGCTTGTAATCCCCGCGCTTGCGCAGGTTCGAAGCCAGTCGCGCTGGCTTAAGAGACCCTGTTTCCAAATAAAAATATAAAATAGGTCTGAGAGTGTAGCCCGGAGGTAGAAGGGCTTCCAGGAACCCCAGTACCACCAATAAATACATACACACATACAAAAGAGGCGGAGGTGTAGCTCAGAGGTTGGAAGCCCCTGGCTCATTCCTAGTAAAATAATTAAACAAATAAGTGGGCTAGGGGTATATCATGGTGGTAGGATGACCCTAGATTCAATCCCAAGTACCACACACACACACACACACACACACACACACACACACACACAAAGGTCAGGCACAGTGGTGCATGCTTGTAATCTCAGTACTTGGGAGGCTGAGACAGGAGGATGGCAGGTTCAAAGCCAGCCACCACAATTTAGTGAGATTCTCAACAACCTAGCAAGACTGTTTCCAAATAAATGAAATAAGGCTGGGGGTACCTCAGAGGAAGACTGGCCCTGGGTTCAATCCCCAGTGCCACAATAAAATAATAGAATAAAATGGGAACTTTTTTTTTTTTTTTTTTTTTTGCTGGTCTGGGGCTGGAACCCAGGGGCATTTGACCTCCGAGCTATACCTCCTGCTCTATTTTTTTATTCTTTATTTTGAAACAGTATCACTGAGTTACAGAGGGCCTAAGTAGCTGACGCTGTCCACAAACCATGATCCTCTGGTCTCAGCCTCTGAATGCTGGGATTACAAGTGTGCAGAACCACACCTGGCTTAAAATGTGAACGTTTTAACAAGACGGCTTGGGAGGCACAGAGCAAAGTGAGGGCTGGAGTGCTTTCATTAATGGTAAATGTGTTACTGTTTCTCAGTAACCGGGCTGGCTCCGCATCAGCGAGTGCACCTGCTTTTTTCCAGACATCCCAATGAAAGGAAAGACAGGTTTATTTCTGTTAAGGTCTGAAAGACAAGCAAGGCCAAGGGTCTTAACCCTGTTTCAAAATAAAGACTAAAAAATAGGGCTGGGAGTATGGCTCGGAGTTAGAATGCCCCTGGGTTCCATCCCCAGTACCGGAAAAAAAGAA
The DNA here is from genome assembly GCF_963383645.1 of Muscardinus avellanarius. Classification (NCBI taxonomy): domain Eukaryota; kingdom Metazoa; phylum Chordata; class Mammalia; order Rodentia; family Gliridae; genus Muscardinus; species Muscardinus avellanarius. Next base: position 110,980,158 of record NC_137786.1, on the reverse strand, counting down.
AAAAATTGCTTGGCCTCTTTCAATTTACTTGTGGAACGGAAGATATTAATGGAGCCCAGCTCACAGGGTTGGTGGGAGGACTAAATGAGACAGAGACGGAAAGCATGCCAGGTGTGTAATCCCAATAAATAAAGGAGGAGGGCGGGTTCGAGGCCAGTCTCAGCAATTTAACAAGCCCCCCCACCCCGCCCCCGGCAACTTATTCTGCTTCCAAATAAAATTTAAAAAATAAGGTTCCGGGTGTCGCTCGAAGACAGCGTGCCCCGGGATTCGAGCCCCAGCACCAAAAGCAAGTCAAGCGGGCGGCGGACGCGGGCCTCCGCGGCGTCCCGGCCCCACTCACCGTCCAGGCCGCGGGCGGGCAGCGCCAGCGCGCACAGCGCGGCCCACCAGCCGAGGAGCCGCATGGCGCCGGAGCCCGCGGGGCCGCTCGGTCGGAGGCGGCGGGCGGGCGGCGGGCCGGGAGCGCGGGCGCGGCCCCGCGCCGCCATCTTGGCACCTGGCGGCCGCCGCGGGCGCCATCTTGGAGCCGGGCAAAGGCTTCTCGCTGCCGCCGGCGGCTCAGGGCCTCTGGAGCCGACCCTGCCGAGCTCTCTGGCCCCCCAAGTCCAGCTCAGGGCTCCAGCAGAGGTCTGTCGCCCCCTTTCCTCCCGGCTGTTTGCCGCATGCCGCGCACCAGCCCAAGGACTTTCCACCCGGCATTCCGCCTTCGAGTGCCTGGTGGAGGGCGGGACCTTTAGAGGCGGCCAGTCGACCTCTGCTTTACAATACTACCCTAACCAGGACTGCCAAGCAGTGCAGTACACACTCGAGTTGAACGTCAAATTTAAAAAGTGTGTGTGTGTGTGTGTGTGTGTGTGTGTGTGTGTGTGTGTGGTGTACCGGGAACCCGGGGGCTTTTCTACCTCCGGGCTACACTTCCAGACCTATTTTATATTTTGTTGGGAAGCAGGGTCTCACTAAGTAGCTGAGGCTGGCTTCGAACCTGTGCGATCCTCCGGTCTCAGCCTCCCAAGCACTGGGATTACAAGCGTGCGCCACCACGCCTGGCTGAACTTCAAATGAGTTTTCAGGGACATTCTTATAACAACATCCTATAATTCTATAATTATTTTTGCGGTATTGGGGATAAAACCCAGGGACATTCTATCTCCGAGCTACACCTCCAGCCCTAATAGTCTTTTTTACTTTTGAAACAGGATCTCACCGAGTTGCGAAGGGCCTAAGTAGCTGAAGCTGTCTGCGAACTGCCATCCTCGGGTCTCCGCCTCCCGAATGCTGGAATTACAAATGTGCGCCTCCACGCCCAGCTAACATCCTTTATTTGCCTCACCCGACAACCTTACCCCTACATGACCTCTCGGGAAAGGTTTTTGTTGGCTTAACTAATGTTGGGGCTCACTAAGTGATAACTCAGAGTATGGAGATTTGGGGTGCTTAGTTTGAACTACAGGACCTTTGAAGGCCTCTCCAGAAGCAGCCTCAAAATGAAAGCCTGTCAGCCAGACCTGAAATCTCCAGTACTTCTGCTCAGCGTCCCTGTCCTCAGCTCAAGGTGTTAGTGACTGACCTAGAATGAACTCCCTTGGGACTTGGTCTCCCTTGGGAGAGGCCAGTGTGACCAGTGTCAAGCTAACCCCTATAGATTTTGCATAAATAAAATATTTATTCTCAAATATATCCTTCTATAGTCAAACTAGTAGGTGCCAGTAAGAATGTTCAGAGAGCAGCAGAATTTGTAATGATCTGATTGCTAGGCAAAGAGAGCTCAGCAGCACTTGGAAAAGGCTTTTATTTACATTTTTGGTGGTACTGGGGATTGAATCCAGATGCATTCTACTTCTGGGCCATTGCCACCAACCCTATTTCATTTTTTATTTTGAAACAGTCTCAAGCAGGGCGTGGTGGTGCACGCTTGTAATCCCAGTGCTTGGGAAGCTAAGACAGGAAGATTGCACAGGTTCAAAGCCAGCCTCAGCTTAGTGAGGCTCTCAGCAACTTAGTGAGACCCTATTTCCAAATAAAGTATAAAATAAGTCTGGGAGGATAGCCCAGAGGTAGAAAAGCCCTTGGGTTCCACCAAAAACCAAATAAAGTCTTACTAAGTTGCAGAAGGCCTTTTCTAAGTTGCTGAGGGTGGTCTTGAACCCTTAATCAGAGACTATTGGCTCTGCCTGGTGATCTTTATGATGAAAGAAAAGGGATTGCATTCTTTTTTTCTTCTTCTCTTTTGCAGTACTGGGATTGGAGCCCAGGGACATTCTAGCTCTGAGCTACACCCCCAGCCCTACTTCTTATTCTTTATTTTAAAACAGGGTCTCACTGAGTTGCAGAGGGCCTCACTAAATAGCTGAGGCTGTCAGTGAAGCCTGATCCCCGTCTCAGCCTCCCTAATGCTGGGATTTCAAGTGTGTGCCACCATGCCCCGGTGGATCACGTTCTTTCTACCCCTATACTAACTCACTTGCAAAGCAACCTCTTCCTCCCTGACCTCCACTCAGGGCTGGGGTCAAGAACACTGGCCTCGGGTCCTGGTACAGGTGGAGTCACACCAAATATAAAGCTAGGAAAGAGCATAGAATCAAGAAGGCATGGGTGGGGAGGGGAGGAGTGCAATGGAGGAACAGGACTCTGTATTCCCAAGCAGAGGCACAGTGTATACGTGGGGGGAGGATCTGAGAGGAAATTCTCAGAGGGAACAGAGAAGATTCCCCCATCTTATCAGCAATTAGGTATTTTAGCAGATAGGGCCTCCTGAAATTGACTAAAAAAGTTTTGAACAGCCACAACATAATCAGTTGAATCAGTACAGAGTATATGGCTTTCATATACTCTATATATAAGAAGGGTGAAAGTAGAACAGGTTTCAGAAATCTCTAAAGCAGCCTAATGTTAAAGGGAACCTGGACTTTTTGGTCAAGTGGTAAGTCCCAGATCCAGCACTTCCTTCCCCCCACGGGCTTGCTAAGTTGCTGAGGCTGGTCTCCTCCAACCAGTGATTCTTTTATCTCAGCCTCCCAAGTAGTAGGATTATAGGTAAGTGCCACCACACCTGGCAATCCAGCATTCATGATAGTATTGGGTCACCAGGTTATGTAACCTTTCCTAAAGTTTGGTTTCTTCATTTATAAAGTGGAATGAAATATCTAGAGTCAAGTGGGGGTGGTGGCATACATTTCTACTGCCAATATAGACTTGGGAGGCTGAGACAAGAGAAATGCAGGTATGAGGCCAGCCTCAGTCAGCAAGACAATCAGCAATTTAGTGAGATTGTTTCACAAAATAAATAAGCGGGACGTAGTGGCGCACTCTTGTAATCCCAGCATTTAGGAGGCTGAGACCAGAGGATCACTGTTTGCGGACAGCCTTGGCTAATTAATACTTAGTGAGGCCTTTTGCAACTCTGTGAGGCCCTGTTTCAAAATAAAGAATAAAAAATAAGGCTAAAGGTGTAGCTCGGGGGTAGAATGCTCCTGGGTTCCATCCCTAGTACTGCAAAAATAAGTAATAAAGAATAAAAAATAAGGCTGGGGTGTCTCTCAGAGATAGAACTGCCCTGGGCTCCATCCCCAGTACCTAAAAAAAAAAAAAAAAAAAAGATAACTACTAACAAATTAGCTTTAAAAACTTCAACTCGAGAAAAATTTCAACTTGGTTTCATGAAATATATGATTTTTGCGTCTTCATTCTACCCTAAACTCCACTTGCCACAAACCTTATCTATGGGGATGTGATAAGAGTGCCACTAAAATCCATTCTGTTCTCCGTGACAATAACTGGACCTGTTCACATAGAGACTACATTTCTGAACATCTTATAGCACTGTGTAATCCTGTGACCAAACTCCTGTCTAGAGAACGTAAAGTCTGTTTTAGCCGGGCATAGTGCTGCACACTTGGAATCCCAGCATTTGGGAGGCTGAGACAGGGTGATCCGGGTTCGCAGACAACCTCAGCCTTCTGCAACTTGGAACCTGTTTCAAAAATAGAATAAAAAATAGGGCCGAGGGTATATAACGGAGGTAGAATGCTCCTGAGTTCTGCAGAATTAAGTAATTATTTGAAAAATATTTATTGTAATGCAAAAGCCAAAAGAAAAAAAGGAAGTGTCATCAATTGTCATCAATTCTGTTTCCAGTACTGGAAACTGAACCCAGGATCTTACAAAACTGCCAAGGCCGGCCTCAAACCAGCAGTCCAGTCCAGGCCTTCCAAGCACTCGGGATCAAGGCCACTGTGGGCTTGTCACTTTTTTAATTTTGGTGGTACTGGGAATTTAACTCAGGGGCATTTAATGTTTAAGGTACACCCCAGCCTGGTTTTATTTTTTTTGCAGTACTGGGGATGGAACCCAGGGACGTTCTACCTCTGAGCTACACCCAGCCATATTTAAAAAAAAAATTTTTTTTTTTTTTTGCAGTACTGAGGATGGAACCCAGGGGCATTTGACCTCCAAACTATGCCCCCAGGCCTATTTTTTATTCTTTCTTTCTTTTTTTTTTTTTTTTTGGTGGTACTAGGGGTGAAACCCAGGGGTTTTCTACCTCCAGGCTATACTCCCAGACCTATTTTGTATTTTATTTTGAAACAGGGTCTCACTAAGTTGCTGAGAGCCTAAGTAGCTGAGGCTGGCTTTGAACCTGTGCGATCCTCCTGTCTCAGCCTCCCAAGTGCTGGGATTACAAGTGTGTGCCACCATGCCCAGCTGTTCTTTATTTTGAAACAGGGTATCACTGAGTTCCAAAAGGACCTCACTAAGTAGCTGAGGCTGTCTGCAAACCTCGATCCTCCTGTCTCCAGCCTCCCGAATGCTGGGATTATAAGCATGCGCCACCACGCCCGCCCTCTATTTTTATTCTTATTTTTGTGGTACTGGAATAGAACTCAGGGGCGTTCCTACCTGCAGGATACACTCCCAGACCTATTTTAGATTTTATTTGGAAACAGGATCTCACTAAGTTGTTGAGAGCCGCACTAAGTAGCTGCGGCTGGCTTCGAACATGCGTGATCTTCCTGTGTCAGCCTCCCAAGTATTGGGATTACAAGCATGCACCACCACGCCCAGCTCTATTTTTTATTCTTTATTTTGAACAGGGTCTAAGTTGCAGAGGGCCTAAGTAGCTGAGGCTGTCCATGAACTGTGATCCTCCTGTCTCAGCCTCCAAATACTGGTATTACAAACATGCTCCACCGTGTGTGGCTACCTTTTGGTTTTGACATAGGGTCTTGCTAGGCTTCCAGGTCTCACTACATTGCTGAGGCTGTCCTCGAACCTGCAATCCTCCTGTCTCAGCCTCCCAAGTAGTGTGATTACAGGCATGCACCACCATGCCCGGCCTGAGTTTCAAATGATGTACATAGACGGGCATGGTGGCACATGCTTGTAATTCTAGCACTTGGGAGGCTGAGACAGGAGGATCGGTGGTTCGCACATAGCCTCAGCTACTTACTGAGGCTCTTTGAAGCTCAGTGAGGCCCTGTTTAAAAAAATAAAGAATAAAAAATAGGGCTGGGGGTGTAGCATGAAGGTAGAATGCCGCTGGGTTCCATCCCCAGTACAAATAAATAAATAAATAAATAAATGATGTACATGCTAGTCTAAGCCAAAATAAAGCCAGACGTGGTAGTACACGCCTATAATCCCAGTACTAAGGATGAAGTTGAGACAGGAAGATCACAGGTTCTCAACCAGAACGACTTTGTTTCAAACTAAGAAAAATCATAGTGCTGAGATATAGTTCAGAGGAAGAATGCAAAGTTCAATCCCCAATGGCATTCTATCTCAGAGGTATAACCCCAATTCTTTCTTTTTTTCTTTTTTGCAGTACTTGGTTGGAACCCAGGGGCATTCTACCTCTGCACTATACCCTCAGCCCTGTTTTTTATTCTTTATTTTGTAACAGGGTCTGAGTTGCAAAGGGCCTAAGTAGCTGAGGCTGTCTGCCAACCACATACTTCCTGCCTCAGCCTCCCAAATGCCAAGATTACAAGCGTGTGCCACCACACCCAACTCCAAATCTTTTCATTATTTATTTATTTAGTGGTGCTGGGGAGTGAACTCAGGGGTATTCTACCTTAGAGATATACCTCCAGCTCTTTTTATTGTTTTTATTTTTTATTTTTGCAGGAAAAAAAAAGTAAAGAGGGATGGATTCCAGAATGCAAAATTCTAAGAGAAATATACTATCTGCAATCTTAAAAAAGGTTTACCATGCGCCATTTTTCTACTTGAAAAGTACTATACTAAAAATATAGTAGTAAGCACATGGCAGGTTTTAAAGTAATGACTTTATTAATAAATATACATCCATATGATGATGTAGATACAAATCATGAACACTGCTCCATTCCCATACACATAATTGCACACGAGTAGCTCAAGTTCATGGACATAAAAACATACACGGTATCTATTCAGACTTTATACAGCAGAGGACAGCGTGCTTATTATCAGTTAATTGGTAATGTTTCCCATAATTATCTGTGGAAAAAGGAAATTGCAAAAACTTAAAGAAGAAAAGTCTGGTTATACTTTAAATCACACACTTGACTTAACATAGCATTAAATTTTCCAAAAATTAAGTACATATATGTGAGAGCATAGATTTGTCTACATGGGAGGAGAAGGGAGGAAAAGCAAAGGAAATATTTAGATATATTCTAGAGTTTAAGAGCAAATAGTTACGCTATAATAAAAACAAACATAATAGCACAGAAATTTTATGTTCAAGGAAAAAAATGTTTTGAACAATTGTTATGAATGCTTTTATTTTACTATAGAGGGATCATAAAATTTGAGTGCATATAGAGACAGACTAACAGCGTAGCAGTTATCAATATCCCCTGAATTGTTCTTTTAAAGCTTCTTAGAATATAAAGAACTTTACTGTTTTTTTTTTTTAATTGTTGTTTTAGTCATACACTGTGGTTATTCTTACACTGGATGAATCACCTTTAACCTCATGAATGGAGGATCCATATGTTTGGATTTTTTTCCTTCTTAACTCAAACTATATTTATTTCATGAAAATATATATATGCAAATTCACACAAACATTAGTTTTGAATGAGTTTTACTTTGACAAATGTTTCTTTTAAAAAGTAAATAAAAATAGAATTTTTAGTCTAATTGAAACACTGATTTTAAAAATGTCCCCAAATATTAAAAATTAAGCAAGATACTACTTATTTTCTTCCAATATACTGTGCAAGTATTTTTAATATCCAGTGCAAAACCCCAAAGATAGTATCAAAATCATCCCATACTAAAGATTTGTTATGCAAGGTTATATCTGTCAAAAAATGAAAAATTTGTCTTTTAGCTTATTTGATAGTATGACAACAATATTAAATAAGGCATGTTAAAATATTTTTAAAAAAAAAGCAAAGCAAATTTACTTGAATAGCAGATCATTTTTTGACCAACAGTTTTAATATAGAATAGTGAAACCTATTTTGTGAAGAGTAGGATTACACAGTACAAAATTAGCAAGTTACCTTTTAAGGAACAATCATACAGTGGAGGGAAAAGGCCAGTTTCCCCCACTGACTGAAGTATAGGCAACTGTTTAACATGCGATTTCAGTGTTTATCATGACAAGTGACAGTGTTACAAAAGATGCACAATGTAGTCTTTAGGTTATAGAGAAGTAAAAATATTTTATATTTTAAGACTTCATTCATGTTCTCACTTGGATGTTTTTCTCTTCAGCAATGGCACCAAGTAAACTGTTCACAAGAAGAAATGCACATGGAATCAGGAGATATTCACCATTGTACAGATCTAATATTCCTGGTAAATGCTCTTGAGAACAGTAAATTCAGCTTTCTAAACAATGTTATCTATCCACAACTGTAGCCATTGGTTCTCTTTTTCCTCAGGGACATAGGTCCTGAAAATACACACTGTTAGGAACATACCTCCTCTAGCTGATTTTGCCACTTCATAAACATGTATACAAAATTCTTTATACAATAATACAACACACCTGGCTTTATCTTCTGACACACAGCACAGCACCACTGAGTAGATGTGCTGGAGGGTGGGAAGAAGGAAATGAATGCAGGAAAGGGCTGAAGAGAAAAGGGAGAGCATATTTAACAAAGTCACGAGAAAAAATAAACTAAAAGGGCATGTCAAATGGACTTATTGTAAAAGATAACACACAACAAAAACCTTGACAATGGTGTATATATGTATGTTTTTCTTGAGGGGCTGGGAATGGAACCCAGGGGCATTCTACCTCTGAGCTACAACCCTAACCCAATTTTTTTTTTTTTTAAAAAAAGAACAGGGTCTTATTAAGTTGCAAAATCTCTCACTAAGTTGCTGAGGATGGCTGCAAACCTCTGATCCTCCTGTCTCTGCCCCCCAAGTACTGGGATTACAAAAGTGCATCACCACGCCTGGCTACCAATAGAGTATATCATTCTATGGTAGAAACATTTAATTGAAGAACTGCCTTCAAGACCCAGCTTAAAGGAGGATTTCTAAGTAGCCAAGTGCTAACATCATCTAGAGAAACAATTAAATGATGAATACATAAGAGGAATAGATAAACACATGAATAAGATGTAAGCATTTGTGTGTGTCAGAAGTTATACTGTCTGAGTAAATTATTAAAAATTTTATATTCTAAACTTCTGCGAGAAGAAACTCTTGTAGCAATTTAGCTGCCAGAATGTCATAACTGAATATGTAGTCATCCAACAATGTTTGCTATGGTTTGTGCAAAGCTAATACCGCTGAGGTCACTGTCTTATATGCCAGTGCACACATAGTCCCCACATATAATGTAACATCTATTACTGTAAAGAGCAGCATAAAGTCCAGCTCATCGTGTCAGCACTGAACACCTGAAGGCTTGCTGCTTTTTTCCTGATGAAAAAAAGGTATGAAACATGACATCCACTTGCAATCAGTTTGCATTAACTGAAGGCAAGCCCAACCAACACAATATGTGCCCTTTTAAAATTTTAATCATTTAAAAAGGTTTTTATGTACTGCAAATCTACATTTTAATCTCAAAGGCATTTACAATTCTAAGTACAAATATTATAACTTTACCAATTCAGTGGATTTTTTAAATTTGCAGTTTACATTATTTTATTTAGAACAAAGTCAGAATAAATAAAAGGAATATTACTTTCAGCAAGAAAGGAAGAAAGATTTCCTTCTGTCCCTACTGTAACATCTGCCCGACAATTTTTTCACTTTTCTCTCTTGGTTCTAAAGCAAACATTATTGGGGAAAAATTCTTTTGGATGAAGTGGTCTCACTTGGAGCCACAGTAAGATTTTTAATTAGACTAAACCTTTTTTTTTTTTTACATGTTTCATGCATAGATGGATTCCTGTATTTCTTAATATTTGGGTTCTAATGGTCAGAAAACTGCATTCTATTTATACCAGTTTTACAGTCTACCACTGCGAATTGTGTCCTTTGGTAGATATAAGCCTAAAAACATAGGAAGTGCTAATGCAATGGGACAATTTCTCAGAAAAATTAAAAAAACATTACAAATAATGAGTAACACAAATAAGTGTAATAATTAAAAATTTACCAAGTATATGAAAGACAAAATATAGTAACTATAGCTACATGCAGACTTTAAGAATGTTTATTGTATTAAATATGCTATTCTCAGAATGCATTGTATTTCACCAAAAATGTAATGTGCAGTTTTATAAAATAGTTTAATTTTTTTGTAAATATGAATTGTCTGTAGTGTTTGGTATATATGCACTTAGGCAATTAAAAATACATAACCTATCACTGCTAAGAGGCAGACACTAAAGAAGTCTTTTAGGAATAATGGTTAAATCAATTAATGCCAAGTGGATCAATAAATAAGAAGCTGCTCAAAATCAGAACACTAAAGTTTCTTAACATCTGAAGTCTGTGTAAATTCAAAGTATACAAACAGCTGTGTTCCGTCTCATGAAAATAAATGTTACAAAAATTCACATAGCCATCATACCTCAAGTAATCCTGAATCACTAGTTTGCTCTTTTGCGCTCAGTTAAAAATACCTTAGATATTATCTTTATTACATTGTCAGCTTCACAAACTAACAGGTATAATGGTTTCATTTGTTTAGTACATAAAACATCTATTAGAATGGCCCAAAAGTACTAATAAAACATAAGACACAACCATAACTCTAAAGGAAAAGTAAAAATTATTTAGTTGAATGTTATGCCTTAACCTATGTACAAATACAGTGCTACTGCTCATGTCCTGAATGTATCTATCAGCATATGGCAGCTTCTGAGAAAAAGCAGGGGAAAATCCTACAGAAAAACAAATCTGGAAAGTCCAGGATGTAAAGTTATGTATGACAAAATAAAACAAGAAGCTTTGGGATTATTCACAATCTCCTTCTAAACCCTTCTCTCTTGCCTCATTCACTCATTGGGTGGCTTGACTTCACTGCTGGTTTCCTCTACCCCGTGAACCGCTCTGCCATGCATCATAGGGTAAGGAAAAGCAGCAGTGCCACAGCCGTAGCCAAGATCGGCAAGGCGGGACAGAGCTTTAATGCTACCTGGAGGTCTCCCTGGGCTGACTTTGTACCCTGCAGCTTTAGTTGTGCCCAGAGGTCTGCCTGGACTTGTCTTAAATCCAGCTGCTTTGGTGGTTCCCAGGGGTCTGCCTGTGCTGGTCCGGTATCCTGCTGATTTGGTGGTTCCCGAAGGCCGGCCACGCTTACCAGATCGGTTGAGATTTTTCTTTTTCTTTAGTTCATCTTTTATCTCTATGCTTCTGCCACTTGAAGGCTGCAAGTGTGTTTCATTAAGTGGGTCTTGCCTCTGACAAACCATTGGTTTGTGGCTGACTGTGTGACCATATTTGCCTTGCTGGGAGGAATATATGTCAAACTGATCAGCCGCTCTCATGGCATCTTCACTGAGGCAGGAAGGCTTGCCAGGCCCACAGAATGCTGGGTTACTGCTGGCAACAGGGTGCATCATTTTCTACCAAAAATAAAAGACAGATATGCATAAATACACAGACACAAATATGTATCCGTACAACAGTATTCCCACTACCTAAAATTAGGCTGACACTTCAAACCACTTATGAACAAATATAGATCAAAATCAAAGATCCCTGTTTTTCTCAATTTAATTTTGGGTAGGGAAAAATGTCATATAACTCAATTATAATACTTAGTGGCCATAATATTCTCTGATTAGAAACTGGTATAAGTAAAAAATAAACTTACATTTTATAGTCTTTTTTCTCTTACATTATTAAACCCCAAAAAGATAACAGTAGTGATAAGAACTCTTTTTCTTTTTTCTTTGCAGTACCAGGATGGAACCCAAAGGCATTCTACTCCAAGCGACACCCCAGCCCTATTTTTCAGTCTTTATTTTGAAATGGTCTCACTGAGTTGCAAAAGGCCTAAGTAGCTGAGGCTGTCTGGGTATCGCGATCCTCCTGTCTCAGCCTCCCAAATGCTGGGATTACAAGTATGCATCACCATGCCCGGCTCTATTTTTTATTCTTTTTTAATTTTTTTTTTCCTTCTTGCAGTACTGGGGGTGGAACCCAGGGGCATTCTACCTCTGAGGTACACTCCCAGTCCTATTTTTTATTCTTTATTTTGAAACAAGGTCTCACTAAGTTGCAGAGGGCCTTACTAAGTAGAGCTGAGGCTGTCTGCAAACTAATCCTCCTGTCTCAGCCTCCCAAGTACTGGGATTATAGGTATGTGCCACCATACCAGGTTTGTGACAAGAACTCTTACCGACATGATTTTTTTTTCAGTCTGCCTAAGTTTCTTAGAATTCTTCCCTCTGGCCTTTTATTTTTTTCTTTGCAGTACTGGAGATGGAACCTAGGGGCATTCTACCTCCAACTTATACCCCCAACCCTATTTTTTATTCTTTATTTTGAAACAGGGTCTCACTGAGTTGCAAAGGGCCCCACTAAAGTACTTGAGGCTGTCTGTGAACTGTGATCCTCCAATCTCAGCCTCCTGAATGCTGGGATTACAAGTATGCACCACTAAGCCTGGCTCACATGTATGCTTCTAACTGACCACAGTTTCAATAATATAGACACTCCATCTTATAGTAATTTATTATTTATTTATTTACTTATTTTTGTGGGTCTGGCGATGGAACCTAGGGGCATTCAACCTCCAAGCTACAACCCCCGCTCTAGTTTGTAGTCTTCTTTTTTTGGTGGTACTGGGGATGAAACCCTGGGGCCTTTCTACCTCCAGGCTATACTCCCAGACCTATTTTATATTTGGAAGCAGGATCTCACTAAGTTGCTGAGAGCCTCACTAAGTAGCTGAGGCTGTCTGTGAACCACGATTCTCCGGTCTCAGCCTCCCAAATGCTGGGATTACAAGCGTGCGCCACCAAGCTACGCAGTAATTTATTATTTATATAGAACCCTGAGTGTACATTACACTTTACAAAAGACAGAATGTGCCAAATGAAGAACATAATTTTTTGGCTCAAGGTACAGCCTTTCTTACTCAACTACAAAACAGCACCAAGACAAAAGTTGAACAAAGGTCTCAGTGAGTGAACAAAAGGCTGCAGTGAGTGGACTTGTGTATAAACAGTTAAGATTCTTATCACAGAAATAAGGTAGAAAGCACAATAAAACAGCTCCTGTTCTGAAGACAGAAAGCTCTGTGCTCAAGGCTTCCTTCCTTAATAATAAATACTATATGGATCTTCTCCCTACCAAAAGTCCTAAATTAACAGTCCAAAGTCTTTGTTTTGTAGTGAGGATATCCCTGTAATATTCTCTTTATATAGAATGTACTAAGCTAGGTGCAGGGAATACATACCTGTATTCCCAGTACTTGGGAGGCTGAGACAGGAGTATCACAAGTTCACAGCCAGCCTCGGCTACTTAGTGAGGCCCTCCACAACTTAGTGAGATCCTGTTTCAAAATGAAGAATAGAGCCGGGCATGGTAGCGTACGCTTGTAATCCCAGAATTCGGGAGGCTGAGACTGGAGAATCGTGGTTCAGGGACAGCCTCAGCTACTTAGGCCCTCTGCAACTTAGAGACCCTGTTTCAAAATAAAAAATAAAAATTAGGGCAGGGGTGTAGCTCGGAGGCTGAATGCCCCTGGGTTCCATCCCCAGACCCCCCCCACACACACACAAATAAAAATATAGGGTTGGGGTATAGCTCAGAGGTAGAATACCCCTGGGTTCAACCCGCAATTCTGCAAAAAAAAAAAAAGGTCACAAATGCATATTAAGGTCCAGCCCCAAATTGTTAGATGTTTGCCTATAACCTCTGTACATGTAAAACTGCATTAAGACCTCAGTTATGACAAAAGTTACTCCCAGAGGTACAAATAGTGAGCCAAAACCACTGTAAACTTAGTTTATAAGTACAAAGGAAACAGGAATCAAGTTATAGAATCAAAGTTGTTGAATTACTAAATATTTGCTGTGAATAGACATAGAGCTGTTAGCCAGCTGGCTTAAAGTCTTAACTAGAAAGAAAAAATATCTACAATGAGAAGCAACTTGTTTATGGCAAGAGCCTCTTTACAGACTTAAAAATATAAAACAAGATAAGGCTAAAGACAAATAGTAAAAGGAATAATTTGCCAGGTGCAGTGCATGCCCAATATTGCAGTACTTGAGAGGCTGAGACAGGATCACAGATTCACAGCCAGCCTTAGCAACTTAGTGAGACCCTCAACACCTTAGTAAGACCTTGTTTTCTTTTCTTTTGGTGGTGGTACCAGGGATGGAACCCAGAGCTTTCTATCTCTGGGCTACACTCCCAGACCTATTTTTTTTAACTTGGAAACAGGGCCTCACTACTAAGTAGTTGAGGCTAGCTTTGAACCTGCCTTCCAAGTACTGGATTACAAGCATGTGCCACCATGCCTGGCTCAAGATCTTGTTTTCAAATGGAAAAAAAAAAGGTTCTGGGAGTATAGCTCAGAGGTAGAATATACCTGGGTTCAATCCCTAGTTAAAAAAAAAAAAAAGCCGGGAGTGGTGGTACATGCTTGTAATTCCAGCATTCAGGAGGCCGAGACAGAGGATAGTGGTTCTCGTGCAGCCTCAGCTACTACTTAGTGAGACCCTCTGCAACTTAGTGAGACCCCGTTTCAAAATAAATAATAAAAAATAGGGCAGAGTGTGTACCTCTGAGGTCAAATGCCCCTGGGTTCCATCCCCAGACCCACAAAAAAAAAAAAAAGGGGAATATATATATATTTTTACTTACTTCCCAAAGGTATAAGAACTAGGTTATTCAATATTACTTTATTAACTCCAATTCTAATTTCAGATGAGAAATAAGATAATCTGAAGCGATGCATGGTCATGTTTGTTATTCCAGTACTTGGGAGACTGAGACGGGAGGATTGCAGGTTGACGGCCAGCCTCAGCTACTTAGTGAGGTCCCCTGCAACTTAGTGAGAGCCTCTTCTCAAAAAAGAAATAAAATTGGAGCCAGGCGTGGTAGCGCACGCTTGTAATCCCAGCATTCAGGAGGCTGAGACCAGAGGATCATGGTTTGCGGACAGCCTCAGCTACTTAGGCCCTCTGCAACTCAGTGAGACCCGGTTTCAAAATAAAGAATAAAAAATAGGGCAGGGGGTGTAGCTTGGAGGTAGACTATCCCTGGGTTCCATCCCCAGTACTGCAAAAAAAAAGTATGTAAAGCTATACCTGGGTTTTTCTAAAGCAATATTGTCATCTAGGACTAGATCATTGTTGTAGGGTTTGCCCAGTGTACTGTAGGATATTTAGCAGCACCCCTGGCCTCTACCCACTAGATGTCAGTAGCAATACTCTTTCCTCACCTAATTTGTGACAACCAAAAATTTCTCCAGATCCTGACAAATGTTACCTAGTGGGGGAGAAAAAAAAAAAACCCATGAGAATCATTCGGCAACACTAAAATGAAATATTCCTATTTTATTTTATTCTCCTCTTTTCTTGTGGTACTGAGGATTAAATTCTAGTGTTCTACCTACAACTCACACCCCCAGCCCTATTTTTAATATTCATGTGTATTTATTTATTTATTAATTATTTTTGTGTGTGGTACTGGGGATTGAACCCAGAGGCATCCTACCTCTAGGCTACACCCTCATTCCTTATTATTTGTTTGTGGTGTTGATTGAACCTCCGAGCTATATTCTCAGCCCTATTTACTTTTTTACTTAGAAACAGGATCTTACTAAGCTGCTGGAAACCTTGTTAAATTGCTAAAGCTGGCCTTGAACATTCAATCCGCCTATCTCGGCCTCCTAAGTATTAGGGATTACAGGCATGTGTCACCATGTCTGGCTTTATTGTCATTATTATTAATTTTTGTGTGTGTCGTACTGAGGGGTGGAACCCAGGGGCTTTCTACCTCTGGGCCTATTTCATAATTTATTTGGAAACAGGATCTCACTAAGTTGCTAAGAACCTAAGTAGCTGAGGCTGGCTTCAAACCTGTGCAGTCCTCCTGTCTCAGCCTCCCAAGCACTAAGATTCAAGCGTGCACTACCACAACCAGCTTATTTTTTTTTTTTGAAACAGGGTTTCACTATGTTGCTGAAAGCCTCCATAATTTGCTGAGGCTAGCCTCAAACCTAGATCCTCTTGTCTCAGCCTCCCAAGTACAGATTACAGATGTGTGCTACCATGTCCGCCTTGTTTTTTTTTTTTTTTCTTTTTTGCAGGCCTGGGGATGGAACCCAGGGGTATTCGACCTCCGAGATACACTCCCTGCCCTATTTTTTATTTTGAAACTGGGTCTCCCTGAGTTGCAGAGGGCCTAAGTAGCTGAGGCTGTCCGCGAACTGTGATCCTCTCGTCTCAGCCTCTCGAATGCTGGGATGACAAGCGTGCTACCACCTCCGGCTCCACCTTGTATTTCTTTTTGATGGTGCTGGTTGTCTGGTTCCATGTGGACCCAGGATCCACAATATCCCTATCTTAAGAATTCCATGTAGCCAGGCGTGGTGGCGCACACTTGTAATCCCCGCGCTTGGGAGGCGTAGACAGGAGGATCACGCAGGTTCGAAGCCAGCCGCACTGGCTTGAGAGACCCTGTTTCCAAATAAAAAAGTATAAAAATAGGTCTGGGAGTGCAGCCCGGAGGTAGAAAGGTTTCCAGAAACCCTAGTACCACCCAAAAAATTAAAATTAAAATTTAAAAAATAAATAAATAACAAAGAATTTCATGCAGCCAGACATAGTGGCGCACACTTGCAATCCCAGCATCTGGGAGGCTAAAACAGGAGGATCGTGGTTTGCAATCAACCTCATTTACTTAGTGAGGCCTTTGCAACTCAGTTGAGACCCTGTTTCAAAAAAAAAAAAAAAAAATTAGGGCTTGGGGTGTTACTCAGAAGTAGAACGCCCCTGGATTCCATAAAATAAAAAATAATAATAATAGGGCTCTGGATGTAGCTCAGAGATAGAGGCCCTCATTTCCATCCCCAGTACTGAAAAAAATCAATGTAATCCCAGTACTTGGGAGGCCCTCCGTAACTTAATGAGAACCTGTTTCAAAACAAAACAAAACAACAACAAAAAAGTAGGGCAGGGATATAGCTTGGAGGTTGAATTCCCCTGGGTTCCATCCCAAAGACCCACAGGAAAAAAAAAAAAAAAAAAAAAAAAAAAGGTTTTGTGAAGGGCGAGGAGGCTCATGCTTGTAATCCCAGCATTCAGGAGACAGAGACCTGAGGATTGTGGTTCGCAGACAACCTCAGCTACTTAGTGACGCCCTTTGTAACTCAGTGAGACCCTGGGGATGGAAACCAGGGCTTCAAAAATAAAAAGACTAGCTGGGTGTGGTGGCACACACTTGTAATCCCAGCATTTGGGAGGCTGAGACTGGAGGAACAAGGTTCGCAAACAGTCTCAGCTACTTAGTGGGGCCCTTTGCCACTTAGTGAGACCCTGTTTCAAAATAAAGAATACAAAATAGGGCAGGGGGTGTACTTACAGGTTGAATGCCCCTGGGTTCCATCCCCAGACCACAAAAATAAATAAATAAATAAATAATTAATTAAAAAACCAAAAGCTAGGGCTGGGGGTGTAGCTCAATAATGAGGGGGAAAAAAAAATGAGGTCTTGCTAAATTGCTGAGGCTAGCTTTGAACCTGCCATCCTCCTTAAATTCCCAAGTACTGGGATTATAGGAGTGCACCATTACACCTGGCTTAAGTTTTTTTAATTTTTGAGACAGTCTTCCTAAATTGCTAAAGCTTGCTTCAAATCTGTTAAGCCTCCTGTTTCAGTCTCTGAAGTACTGGTATTACAGATATCTGCCACACATCTGAGCTTTTTAGTCACCTCTTTGGTCCTGACCTCTGCAAACAGTCACAAAACATTTCTCTTGGAAATATATCTATATATCTATATATAGAGAGATATATATAGTTAAATATGCTTTTGCCAGGCATAGTGAGAGTAGAGTGGATATCTTGCATATTCAGTGAGGCTCTAGGTTCAATCCCCAGAACTCTCCCAAAACAAAAACAAAAATGCTAAAAACAGAAATTGTCCAACTGGAATGCTCTCATAAAAAAAGGTAGGAAGCTGGGCATGGTGACGCACCCTTGTAACCCCAGCACTTGGGAGGCTGAGACAGGAGGATTGGGCAGGTTCGAAGCCAGCTGCAGCTACTCTCAGCAATTCGGTGAGACCCTGTTTCCAAATAAAATATAAAATAGGTCTGGGAGTGTAGCCCGGAGGTAGAAAGCCTGTGGGTTCCATCCCAGTGTGTGTACACACACACACACACACACACACACACACACACACACGTAGGAAGCCAGGATGGTGGCCCACGCTTATCATTCCAGCATTTGGGAGGCCGAGACAGGAGGATCACGGTTCAAGGACAGCCTCAGCTACTTAGTAAGGCTCTTTGCAACTCAGTAAGACCCTGTTTCAAAATAATGAATTAAAAACATTGGGCTGGGGGTGTAGTTCAGAGGTAGAATACCCCTGGGTTCCATCCCCAGTGAGGTACAAATTCTTTCTCTCACAATTAGGTCTGCCAGTTAAAAAAATATTTCTGTCAACAATCTGTTTCAATGTTTTACAGTTTATGCCTTTTGAATTCCCATCACTGAATTTATCAAAACCTTCCATTTAGACCATATTTCTTCTACTTCATTTTCTTTCTCCACCCCCTATATTTTGTCCCTCCCCCTACACACGAGGGGGGCAGTCTACCTCCAAGCTACACCTCTAGCCTCAACCCTTTTATGTGTGTCCCTTGGGACTGAACCCAGGGACAGTCTATCTCTGAGCTATACTCCCAGCCCTATTTTATTTTGAAATAGGGTCGGCTACTGAGGCTGTCTCCAACCTTTGATCCAGTCTCAACCGTCCAAGTATTAGGATTACAGATGTGCACCACCACACCCAAACACAGCCCTATTTATTTTGAAACAGGGTCTTGATAAATTGCTAAGGTTGACCTCAGTCCTGTGATCCTCTTGTCTTAGCCTCCCAAGTACTGGGATTATAGGCATGGACCACCACCCTGGGCTCATATTTCTTAAGAAAGAATGACTACATTTCTAAAAAGTGTGGACTAAATGAAAGCTATATTGACTACCAAAGGTTAAAGATGATCTTTTTAGATGGTTCACTGAAAGTAAGAGTCAACTAAGAGCTTCTGTATATTTACCATGATTAAATTTGAATTATCTTTTGTTACTGGGATGATACCCAGAGGCATGTTATGTCCAAGCTACAGTGCCAGCCACACACACACAAACAGTGTGTGTGTGTGTGTGTGTGTGTGTGTGTGTGTGTTACTGGGGTTCCTGGAAGCCCTTCTACCTCCGGGCTACACTCCCAGACCTATTTTTACATTTTTATTTGAAAACAGGGTCTCCTAAGCCAGCACACATGGCTGGCTTCGAACCTGCGCGATCCTCCTGTCTGTCTCCCAAGAGCGGGGATTACAAGCGTGCGACACCACGCCTGGCATATTTTTCGTTTTAAAACAGGGTTTTGCTAGGCTGCTGAGAGTCTCAAGTTTGTTGAGGCTGGCAACAAACATGTGATCCTTCTGTCTCAGCCTACCAAGTACTGGGATTACAGGTAAGCACCATGCCAGCAAATTTTTTTTTTCATTATTTATTTTGTGGTAGTTGGGCGTGGTGCCCCATGCTTGTAATCCCAGCATTTGGGAGGCTGAGACAGGAAGGATCATGGTTCAAGGACAGCCTCAGTGAGACACTGTTTCAAAATAAAGAATAAAAAAAATAGGGCTGGGGGTGTAACTGGAAGGTAGAATGCCCCTGGGTTCCATCCCCAGTTACTACAAAAAAAAAAAAAAAAAAGTGGTACTGGGGATGGAACCCTGAGACATTCTACTTTTTTCTTTTGTACGGTGAGGCTTTTTTTTTTTTCTCTCCCCTACCTCTGAGCTATACTCCCAGGTGTATTTTACACTTATTTGAAAACAGGGTCTCACTAAGTTGCTGAGAGCCTCACTAAGTAGCTAAGACTGGCTTCGAACTTGTACGATCCTCCTGTCTCTGCCTCCCAAGCCCGAGTATTCCAAAAGCGCACCACCACGCCCAGCAGGCATTCTACTTTTAAGAAACACCTCCAAGCTGGGCATGGTGGTGCACGCTTGTAATTCCCGCGCTTGGGAGGCTGAGACAGGAGGATCGCGCAGGTTCGAAGCCAGTCATGTTTGGCTTAAGAGACCCTGTTTCCAATAAATATATAAAAACAGATCTGGGAGTATAGCCCGGAGGTAGAAGGGTTTCCAGGAACCCCAGTACCACAAAAAAAAAAAAAAAAAAAAAAAAACACCTCCAGTTCAATTTTCTTATATGGAACAGGGTCTCATTAGGTTAATGAGTCTCACTACTTGCTGAAGCTGTCCTCAAACCTGTGATCCTGTCTCAGCCTCTCAAGTACTGGAATTACAAGTGTGAGCCACCATGTCTGGCTTAAATATGATTTTTTTTTTGGCGGTACTGGGATGGGGCCCAGGGGCATTCTACCTCTGAGCTACACACACAGCCCTATTTTTATTCTTTATTTTGAAACAGGGTCTGAGTTTCAGAAGCCTCACTAAGTAGCTGAGGCTATCCACAAACCTAGATCATCCTGTCTCAGCCTTTCAAGTACTGGAATTACAAGTGTGTGTCTGCCTTAAATTTGCTTTTTTTGGGCAGTACTGGGATGGGGCCCAGAAACATTCTACCTCCGAGCTACAGCCTCAGCTCTATTTTTAGTGTTTATTTTGAAAAAGAGTCTGAGTTTCAAAAGCCTCACTAAGTAGCTGAGGCTATCCACGAACCTTGATCCTCCTGTCTCAGCTTCCCAAATGCTGGGATAGTGCACCATCATGCCCGTCTTAAAATTTGAATATTTGAACTATACGCTAAAACCTCACATTCCTGAAGATTTTTATTGTGTTTGTTTAACTTCTGAAGTCTCTCAGTGAGTTTTTTTTTTTTTTTTTCTTTTTCTCTTTGTGGTATTGGGGTTTGAACCCAGGGACATTCTACCTCCAGCTACACCCCTAGCCCTATTTTTTTTTTTAGCCAATTGAACCACCTCTGAGCTACACCCCCAACCCTATTTTTATTCATTATTTTGAAACAGGGTCTCACTGAGTTGCAAAGAGCCTCTAAGTAGCCGGCTGGCAGTGAACTGCAATCCCCCTGTCTCAGCTTCCCAAATGCTTGGATTACAAGCCTGCGCCAAAACCCCTGGCTCCCTAGCCCTATTTTTTATTCTTTGTTTGGTTTGGTTTTAGTACTGGGGATGGAATCCAGGGGCATTCTACCTCCGAGCTACATCCCCGGTCCTATTATTATTCTTAATTTTGAAACAAGGTCTAAGTAGCTAAGGCTATTCCTGTGGGCCACCACCCCGGGCTTTTATTTATTTATTTAGCGCGGTACTGGGGAGGAAACCCAGGGGCATTGTACTTCTGAGCTACTGTCCCAGCCTTTTTTTTTTTTTTTGGAAACAGGGTCTCACTAAGTTAAGAAGGGTCTCACTAAGTAGCTGAGACTGGCCTCGAACCTGAGATCCTCCTGTCTCAGCCTCCCAAGCACTGGGATTACAACCATGTTTCACCATGCCTGGCTGAGTGAGCTGTTCTTTTAAAAGAATTCCTTTTCCTTATCTTGAATGTGGTAGTCATTACAGCCAATATAAAAAAAAAAACTAAAACTATTTTTAGTAACTTCACAAGGCATTCAGGAGCTTTCAAAACATAAAGAAACCTTTTCAAGAAATCCAAGTTCTAGACAGGCCCACTGGCACAAACCAGCCTGCCCCAGCAACGTAGGGAGACCCTGTTTCAAGATATAAAATAAAAAGGGCTGAGGGTGTTGTTCGGAGGTAGAATGTCCCTGGGTTCAATCCTCAGTACAGCAAGAACAAGGAGGAAAGGAAGGAAGGAACCCAAGTTATTTTTCCAAAGATCAAATATCACATAATTCTCATGAATCTACTTCAGGTCATTTGCCCAGCAATTATATGTAGTCATATACAGTTTTATGATCCTAGAGAAAGTGTTCCTCTGCGATTCATCCCACTTTAAGGGTCCACCCAGCAAAGGTCAGTTGCTATATACACCCTGCCCCGCCACGGAAAGTTTGGATTCCAGGACAGAACATAACGGTCTCCTTTGTCTTCTTTCTACTCCTTAACTGTGCCCCGTGGCGCCTTCCCCGGAGCCAGAACCCCTAGGTGACCGGAGGCAGGCGAAAATACTTTACCTGCTTGCAGAGCAGGCCCCAGGAGACGGGCTGTGCCCCACCTCAGCGTTCCTCACCTGCTCTCCGTCCACCCGGTTCTGCAGCGTCCAAGTCCGCAGGTCCCCCGCGCAGACGCCGCCTCGGCCGGCGGGCTGAGCCGGAGGCGGGCGGCCGGACTGCGGATTCCGAGCTCAAAGCAAAGAAAGGGAGCGCCCCCTCCCCGCCGCCCGCCGGGCCGGACCTACCTCGGCCGCCCCCGCCCTCTCAGCGCGCCCCGCGGCTGCCCATCGGCCGCCCCGCGCGGTGCCGCCCTCCGCAGCCGCCCCGACCCGGGCGGGAAGGCCCGGCGAGCGGCAGGCCGACGCGCGCAGGTCCCGAGCCGCCCGGAGCAAGAGGCCGCCACAGCCCCGGAGCGCGAGAGGCGGCGTGCGCGAGCTCGCGAGGCCCGGGCGCGCGCGCGCACGCCCCACGCATCGCGAGACCCGGCCCGGCCGCGCGCGCTCGGGGGCGCCGGGGGCGGGCTGCGCATGCGCGGCGGGCCGAGGCTCCTGCGCGGGGCGGGGCGGGGGGCTCACCCCGGGCCCGAACCTCAGAAAACGGGGTTGGTAAGTGGAGGCAGCGCTTTCGTCCCAGAGAAGGTCGTTATGGCTGCTTTCAAGAGATCTCTTACTGCCTCACTGAGCTAGTTTCCCACAACATGTTAAAGGACGTGGCCTCTACCCATTCGTTTCTCAGTGGGAATGTTCACGTAGTGGACTTAGGGTCCTCTGATAATGAAAAGCCTCATTTTATCGAACACCCAAGTTTTTATTGTTTTGTTTTTGTGGGACTGGGAATTTAACCCAGATATATTCTACTCAGAACTACATACACCCCCAGACCGATTTTATTTCTTATTTGGATAACGGTCTCACTAGGTTGCTGAGAGCCTAAATTGCCTAGGCTGTCCTCGAACCTGCGATTGTCTCAGCCTCCACACAAGGGCTTTTTTTTTTTTTTTAAGGTGCTAGGGATAGAACAACCCAGGGCCATTCTACCTTAGAGCTACACCCCCGGACCCATTTTTTATTTTTTATTTTGAAATAGGGTCTCACTGAGTTGCAAAGGGCCTAAGTAGCTGAGACTGTCCACGAATCTTGATCTTCCTGTCTCAGCCTTCCAAATGCTGAGATAACAAGCAAGCGTCACCATGCCCGGCAACACCCAAGTTTTTAAGATCCAGAGCCAGGCCTGATGGTTAAAACCATAACCCCAAGTTAGAAACTAGCCTCAGCAATGTGGCAAGACCCTTAGTCGCTTGGCAAGACCTTCAGCAATTTAGCGAGACCCAGTTTCAAAATAAATCGTGTAAAATATAGTCAGGCATGCTGGCGCAGCCTTATAATCCCAGTGCTTGGAAGACTGAAACAGGAGTATCATAAATTCGAGGACAACCTCAGCAAGACTGATTTTCATCAACCTGGTGAGACTCTCATCAACCTAGAGATCCTGTTTTAAAATAAAAATAAAAGCCGGGCGTTGTGGTGCACGCTTGTAATACCCACGCTTGGGAGGCTGAGACAGGAGGATCGCACGGGTTCGAAGCCAGCCTCAACTACTTAGTGAGGCTGTCAGCAACTTAGTGAGACCCTGTTTCCAAATAAAATAGAAAAAAGGTCTGGGAGTATAGCCCGAAGGTAGAAAGCTTCTGGGTTCCACCCCCAATACCACCAAAAATAAATAAATAAATAAATAAATAAATAAATAAATAAATAAATAAATATAAAAGAAAAAAATTGGGCTGGTTGTCTAGCTCAGAAGTAGAATGCCCCGGGTTAAATCCTCAATACCAATAAATAACTTATCACTTTTGGTGGTACTGGGGGTGGAACCCAGGGGCTTTTTACCTCTGGGCTATGCTCCCAGACCTATTTTATATTTTATTTGTAAACAAGGTCTCACTAAGTTGCTGAGCCTCACTAAGTAGCTGAGGCTGGCTTCGAACCGGTGGGATCCTCCTGTCAGCCTCCCAAGAGTGCGCCACCACGCCCGGCTTAAACAATTTAATTAATTAATTGAGTGGGGTTATAGCTCAGAGATTGAATGCCCCTGAGTTCAATCCCCAGTACCAAAAAAAAAATTTTTTTACATCATCCATGTCTTTTTCTTTTTTGGTACTGGGAATGGAACCCAGGGGCATGGAATGCCCGGCTCATGTCTTCTTTGAAATGGCCATTTTCTTCATTCAATCATCAAGCAAGGAAAAATAGGACAAACGTTAATGTGATTACAAACTCTTGGTGTGCGTGATACTAGAGATTGAACCCAGGGGTGTTCTACCTCCAAGCTGTAACTCCAATCCCTTTATATTTTATTTTGAAAGAGTCTAAATTGCTAAGGACCAGACCTATGATCCTCTTGTGTCAGTATTCCAAGTAATGGGATTATAGCATGTGCCATGATGCTCAGTTTGATTTCAAATTCTATTTATGTATATGTCTGGTCACCACATATAAACCCACTTACCACAAGGATTAGATTCCTCAGTCCTTCCTTCAGTAAATTTTTGGATGTCCAAAAGGAGATCTAAATTAGCACAGACACTTAGAAGAAGATATTAAGCAATGGGCAGAGGCTAGGGAAGCTGGTTTCTCCCGTGCAATGAGGGCTTTGAGGAAACAAGCACTGAAGTCTACCATAAACACAGCCCTATGCAAGGTGCTGCCCTGCCAGTAGGAATGCCCCTGGGTTAAATCCTCAATACCAATAAATAAGTTATTTATTGATATTGAGGCAAAGCAACAACTTTTCTGGGTGAACACAGAGAAGGGAAGTCAAACACAACACATAAAACTGTCAAATCCAACACTGGGCATGGTGGCGCATGCTTGTAATCCCAGCATTCAGGAGGCTGAGACCAGAGGATCGCGGTTCGCGGACAGCTTCAGCTACTTAGTGAGGTCCTCTGCAACTCAGTGAGACCTGGTTTCAAAATAAAGAATAAAAAATAGGGAAGGGGGTGTAGCTCAGAGGTCGAATGCCCCTGGATTCCATCCCCAGACCACAAAAAAACAAAAAACAAAGCAAAAAAAAAAAAAAAAAACTGTCAAATCCATTCAGCCTACTGATAAACTAGAGACTAAGGTCAGCCATGGTCTGTCGATCACTTACATAAGGAGTTCCAGTAAAAACTCTAGACATAAAGGCTATCTAGTTCCGTGTCCCTAGTTTGGAAGATAGGATTTTCTGGCAGGCAGAAATTTCACAACTTGATTCTCGACATTATTCTAATCATCCCTATAAAATACTAGCAACCAGTACTGATCATGCTAGTATTGTTTATATATAAAAAAGCAGCCGGGCGTGGTGGTGCACGTTTGTAATCCCCGTACTTGGGAGGCTGAGACAGGAGGAGGATCACACAGGTTCAAAGCCAGCCTCAGCTACTTAGCGAGGCTCTCAGCAACTTAGTGAGACCCTGTTTCCAAATAAAAAATATAAAATAGGTCTGGGAGTATAGCACAAAGGTAGAAATCCTCTGGGTTCTACCCCTAGTACCACATACATACATACATGCATACATACATACATACAGCTATCAGCCGGGCATGGTGGTGCAAACTTATAATCCCAGCATTTGGGAGGCTGAGACAGGAGAATCCAGGTTCGCGGAGAGCCTCAGCTACTTAGTGAGGCCCTTTGCAACTGAGTGAGACCCTGTTTCAAAAGAAAGAATAAAAAATAGGGTTGGGGGTATAGCTTGGAGGTAGAATGCCCCTGGGTTCCATCCCCAGTAACACACACACACACACACACACACACACACACACACACACACACACACAAAAAGAAAAAAGAAAAAAGCAGATATCAACAGGACATGGTGGTACAGATATGTAATCCCAACACTTGGAAGGCTGAGAAAGGAAGACTGCAGGTTCAAGTTCAGCCTCAATAATTTAGTGAGATCCTTAGCAACTTATTGAGACCTATTTCTTTTATTTTTTAATTTTTTGACCCTATTTCAAAATAAAAAATAAAAATAGGGCAGGGGGAGTAGCTTGGAGGTCAAATGCCCCTGGGTTCTATCCCCAGCACGCAAAAATAAATAAATAAATAAAAATGAAAATGAAAATGAAAATAAAAATGGAAGTTAGATACAGTGGCACACACTTGTAATCCTGTAATCCCAGTCCTTGGGAGGCCAAGACAGGAGGATCACACAGGTTTGAAGCCAGCATCAGCTACTTAGTGAGATCCTGTTTCCAAATAAAATATAAAACAGGTCAGGGGTGTAACCCAGAGGTAGAAATTCTATTAAATTCTATCCCCAGTACCATATACACAAACACCAAAAAAATAAAAATAAAATAATTAAAAATGGGGCTGGGAATAGATCTGAGAGGTAGATTGCCTCTGGGTTCAACCCCGAGTACCACAAATTAATTTTTTAAAATGGGAGCCAGGCATGGTGGCACATGTTTGTAGTCCCTGAATTTGGGAGGCTGAGACGGGAGGATCACAGTTCGAGAACATCCTCAGCTACTTAGGAGGTCCTTTGCAACTCAGTAAGACCCTGTTTCAAAATGAAGAATATAAGCTGGACATGGTGGTGCACGCTTGTAATCCCAGCATTCAGGAGGATGAAACAAGAGGATTGTGGTTCGCGGACAGCCTCAGCTACTGAGTGTGGCCCTCTGCAACTTAGTGAGACCCTGTTTCAAAATAAAAATGCAAAATAGGATAGGGGGTATAGCTTGGAGGTCAAATGCCCCTGGATTCCATCCCTAGACCCAGAAAGAAAGAAAGAAAGAAAGAAAGAAAGAAAGAAAGAAAGAAAGAAAGAAAGAAAGAAAGAAAGAAAGAAAGGAAGGAAGGGAGAAAGGAAGGAGGGAAAGAAAGAGGGAGGGAGGGAAGGAGGAAGGGAGGAAGGAAGAAAGAAAGAAAGGAAGGCAGGCCGGGCATGGTGGCATACTCTTGTAATCCCCGTGCTTGGGAGAGGTTCAAAGCCAGCCTTGCTGCCTTAAGAGACCCTGTTTCAAAAAAAAAAAAAAAAAAATTATATATACATATATATATATAGATAGATAGTAGGTCTGGGAGTATAGCCAAGAGGTAGAATGGTTTCCAGGAACCCCAGTACTACCACCACCACAAAAAAAAAAAAAAAAAAAAAAAAAAAAGATTAAAGAAAGACTATAAAAACAGGGCTGGGGTATAGCTCAGAATTAGAATGCCCCTGGGTCCAATTATCAGTACCACCAAAAAAAAAAAAAAAAAAAAAGGCTATGGGTGCCCCACCTACATACTTTCTTAATACTTAACCAGATCTGTTGTTTTTGATTTTTGTGGTACTGGGGGTGGAACCTAGGGGCTTTTCTATCTCTGGGCTATACTCCCAGACCTATTTAATATTTTATTTGGAAACAGTCTCGCTAAGTTGCTGAGAGCCTAAGTAGCTGAGGCTGACTTCGAGCCTGCGCGATCCTCCTGTCTCAGCCTCCCAAGCGCGGGGATGACAGCGTGCGCCACCGCGCCCGGTAATCAGATCTATTATAACAGCAACCTCTTCACTGGCCCTCCAGTGGCAGAGAACAAATAATAAATTTGGTATTGGCACTTGGGAGGATGAGAGAGGACTGCAGGTCAGTGACCAGCCTCAGGTTAGTGAGGTCCTGCTTCAAAATAACAAAAAATTGGGCTGTGAGCTCGGTACTGTGGCGCACGCTTGTAATCCCAGCATTCCGGAGGCTGAGACCTGACGATCACAGTTCGCAGCCAGCCTCACCTACTTAGTAAGGCCCTCTGCAACTTACTGAGACCCTGTTTCAAAATAAAGAATAAAAAATTGGGAAGGGGGTTTTGCTCAGAGTTTGAATGTCCCAGAGTTCCATCCCCAGACCCATGGGTGGGGGGCGGGAATTGGGCTTTGAGCTAGGTGTGGTGGTACATGCTTGTAATCCCAGCATTTGAGAGGCTGAGACAGGAGGATTGTGGTTTGTGGACAGCCTTAGCTACTTAGGCCTTTTGCAACCCAGTGAGACACTGTTTCAAAATAAAGAATAAAAAAAAATATATATATATATATATATATATGGCTGTGGTGTAGCTTGGAGGTAGACTGTCCCTGGGTTCAATCCTAGCACACACACACACAAAAGAACCCTCCCCCAAAAAATCGTATTAGCATATTCAATTATCAGTATGGGGGATGGAACCCAGGGACATTCTACCTCCAAGCTACACTACCTTTGCCCTTTTTAAAAAATTCTTTATTTTGCCGGGCGTGGTGGCGCACGTTTGTAATCCCCGCACTTGGGAGGCAGAGACAAGAGGATCGCGCAGGTTCGAAGCTAGCCACGCGCGCTGGCTTAGGAGACCCTGTTTCCAAATTAAAAAAAAATGTAAAAATAGGTCTGGGAGTGTAGCCCAAAGGTAGAAGAGCTTCCGGGAACCCCAGTACCACCAAAAAAATAAATAAATAAAATAAATAAAAATAAAAATTCTTTATTTTGAAACAGGGTCTCACTGAGTTGCAAAGGGCCTAAATAGCTGAGGCTGTCCGCAAACCACAATCCTCCTGTCTCAGCCTCCCAAATGCTGAGATTACAAGCATGCACCTACTTTGTTTCAAAATAAAGAATAAAAATAGGGATGGGGTGTAGCACAAAGGTAGAATATCCCTGGGTTTCATCTCCAGTAATGAGAAGAAAAAAAAGCATCAAAGCAGGGCATTTTACTTAACCAAGTGTAGCTGTGTGTGTGTGTGTGTGTGTGTGTGGTACTGGGATGAAACCCATGACCATTCTACTTCCGAGCTACACCCTTAGCTCTAATTTATTTATTTATTTATCTATTTATTTATTTTTGTGGTACTAAAGATGGAGCCAAGGGAGATTGTACATCTGAGCTACACCCCCAGCCCTGTTTTTTAGTCATTTTTTTTCTTCTCATTTTTGAAACAGGGTCTCACTGACTTGCGAAGGGCCTAAGTAGCTGAGGCTGTCTGTGAATTGCAATGCTCCTGTATGCTGGGATTACAAGCGTGTGCCACCACGCCCAGCTTGAATTAAGTGTACCTTTTTAATCTAGACCTCATTTCCACTACCATTTACCTGCCCCACTCCTATCCCTATTCTGTTCCCACTTTACACAGGCACTGTGTTGATCTGTTGCTAAAGGACGTTTGTTGACAGCTGTCAAACAAAGCAAAGCACCAGGGAAGAGTCCAGTTAGACACAGCTGAGCCAGCCCTGGAGTTGTCTAATTCTCAAGATGCTGATCTGTTATTTAGATGCAGCCCTCACAGCTACCTTACTGGGATTTTAAAATTCCAAGATTTAAGAGTAGGCTCTCCTTTTTAAAACAAACAAAACCAACTCTTTATACATGGAGAGAAGTATCAGAAGTCACAGGTACATTGTAACTGCCAGGTGAACACCATGTGAGAGCCAATGAAGACATAAAAGATATCAAAGCATGAAAAGGAGTTGGGGAAAACTTAAGCTATTGCCTTTTCATTTTATACCTCCATTTGTGTTTTGCAGTGCAGGGGACGAAACCAGGGCTTTGTGCATGCTAGGCTAGCTCTTTACCACTGAGCTACACAGACAGCCCTATACCTCCAGTTTATGAGTAAACACAACTGTACTAAAACTCTGACTGGCAAGTGGGCCTATTAATTCAACTATATTTGTCTTATGCTAAACTGAAAGAACATCAAAGCAGGGCGTGGTGGTGCACGCTTGTAATCCCAGCATACAGGAGCATTGCAATTCACAGACAGCCTCAGCTGAGACTGGAGGATCGCAGCTTGTGGACAACCTCAGCTATGTAGTGAGGCCCTCTGCAACTTAACTCAGTGAGACCTGGTTTCAAAATAAAGAATGAAAAATAGGGCAGGGGGTGTAGCTCAGAGGTCGAATGCCCCTGGGCTCCATCCCCAGACCTGCAAAAAAAAAAAAAAAAAAAAAAAAAAAAAGAAAAGAAAAGAAAAGAAAAAAAGAACATCAAAAACTGAGGCTCTTCAGGAACAACTTTATTTATTTACTTATTTTTTTAGCACTGGGGATGGAACCCAGGGGCATTCTACCTCTGAACTACACTCCCAGCCCGATTTTTTATTCTTTATTTTGAAACAGGGTCTCACTAAGTAGCTGAGACCGGCCATGAACCTGTGATCTCATGTCTCAACTTCCCAAGTACTGGGAATGTGTGTGTCACCATGCCCAACAGGAACAAATATTTAGAATTAGAACTATAAGTATTTTGGATAGTAAGTTGCTAGAAAAATGTCAAAAGAATATATAGCACATAATATTTATCTCACCAGCCTACAATATAAACAAAATTAGACAGTAGAAAAGAAAGCAACTTAGAAAAGATACTAGAGAAATACAGGTTGAATTAATTTTATTTTATAAGGAATTTAGAAAACATGAGCAAATATTGATACTGTGTTAAAAACAAATGAAAGTCTGTACATCGTTAAAATTTAAAAACCAGTCAGCAGTTTGACACTAAAAATATACTAACAGAATAATGTTTCATTTTAGAACAAAATACTATCAGTGGCACATCACAACTAGATATACAAACATAAATGAAATGCTAAAATGATGTAAATCTGAATCTCAAGTGATCCAGTAGGATGCAGGGAGCACCAAGTGTCACCAATGTGGGACTGCAATATGTTCTATCAAAGAAAACAAACTATCACTGGGTGATAAAGATAAGTCAATAAATAAACTAGCAGAGCTGGGGGATGAAAGGAGCCCATGATGCCTGGAATTTAATAGTAAATAGTTTATTTGTTTCTGTTTTTACAGGTGTGTTGCCTATTGTCTTCCTTCAATCAGGCAAGATGTGAGTGATCTAAGAATATTTCCCAGTTACACCTTAATTTTTGAATTTTATATTGACACTCCCTGCCTCTTTAGCCATTGACAGTAATATTGAATTAATTAATTAGTTAATTAATTAATTAATTAATTTATTTATTGTGGTACTGGGGGTGGAACCCAGAGGCTTTCTACCTCTGGGCTATACTCCCAGACCCATTTTATATTTTATTTGGAAACAGGGTCTCACTAAGTTGCTGAGAGCCTCACTAAGTAGCTGAGGCTAGCTTTGAACCTGTGAGATCCTCCTGTCTCAGCCTCCCAAGCGCAGGGACTACAAGCGTGTGTCAGCATGTCTGACTTGAAATTATTTATTTTAATGATAGTAGTATGCTTTGATTTTTTTTCCTTTTAAAAACAGTATATTGTGAAAAATTAAATAATTTTTCTCTTAATTTAAGAAATATATTTAATTCCTGGAAAAACTTCTTTTAAGAAGTGACAGTAATATGAACTTGTAACATACCAGAAGTCTTGAAAAGAACATTAGATGATCCAATTATGAGCATTTAAATCAGACTGCTCAGGAACTAGATCTTTTTCTTTGTTTCTTTTCTTTTTTTTTTTTTTTTTTGTTTGTTTGTTTGTTTTTGGGTGCTCCTGGGGGACTGAACCCAGGAGCCTTCTATGGATCCCAAGGGCCTTCTACCTCTGGGCTATATTCCCAGACACATTTTATATTTTATTTGGAATCGGGGTCTCACTGAGTTGCTGAGAGCCTCACAAAGTACCTGAGGCTGGCTTCGAACCTGAGCAATCCTCCTGTCTCAGCCTCCCAAATGCTGGGATTATAAGCATGTGCTACCTACCACACCTGGCTAAGAACTTGATCCTTTTTTTTTTTTTCCCCCCGGTACTGGGGATGGAATATAGAGGCATTCTACCTCTGAATGAAACCCCCTGCCCTATTTTTTACTCTTTGTTATGAATCAGGGTCTCACTGAGTTGCAAAGAGCCTCACTAAGTAGCTGAGGCTATCTGCAAACTACAATCCTCCAGTCTCAGCCTCCCAAATGGTAGGATTACAAGCGTGTGCCACTCACGCCTGGCTGAAACTAGATCTTGATGGTTCAAATATATAATTTTGATTCCTTATGTATTAAATTTCACTAACAAGTGATGAAATCTGTCTGAAACTTGGACACTAAACTTACTTTAAATATTTTAAGAAAAAATTTCACAACCTACTCAATAATCCTGAAAGAAAAAGCAGATCAAAAGTAGTGGGGTACAAGGTCTGGGAGTGTAGCCCAGAGGTAGAAGGGCTTCCAGGAACCCCAGTACCACAAAAAAAAAAAAAAAAAAAAAACCAAGTAAAAGTAGAGGGGTACATACCATATGTACAGATGTCTAAACATTTTGGGAGGGGGATGGAGGAGTCATATTTAGTATTTATAGGCTACAATCTCCTTCTTTTAAAGAAGATGAACAAAGAATTAGTACTTAGGTATAGAGCCAGAAGTTGCAAGGGAACCTAAAAATAGGAAATACTCAAATGCACTACAATGAAATTTAAAAAAAAATCTTGCACCACAAATCTTTTAATTTTACAAAAAACAAAAAAAGTAGCCCACCCGTTGCTAATTTATAATGATAAAAATTAAAACAAAAACTCTAAAACTACTTTGTAAAATCTCTATTTTAACATTGTTAACTTCAGTCCATGTTCCAGTGAGTCAAGTAGGATTTACACTTGGCGGGGTGGTCGTGCGGGCTGTTGACACAAAACATGACAGAGGGTTTTTACCTTTTTTCAGGAGATGATCAATATTTCACTGAAAGAGGATAAGGTGAGTAGCCCCTTAGTGACTTGTAAATTTTATTGCCATCAATAAAAAGTCCAAACATTTTCATCTTTTGAACCTCTGGAATACTATCCAGGTATTTAAAATTCCTATATTTAAGTTTTACATTAAAGGACATCATACTCTGAAAACAGACCTGCTTTAAATATATTTTGAATAATTGTGGGGGTACTTACTGACAGAAGATTTCTTTACTTACTGATAGATTTCTTTAGCAAATACTGGTTTCTCTTATTTAAAAAAATCAGCAAGACAGAATTTCAAAAATCTTAATTTACAATACATTGTAAACTTCATACAACAATTGCCACCTGTATCACAGAGGAGACAGGTAAAGTGTTTCCTAGATGTTTACAAGACTTTGTATCTTCCTTTATTGGTTGGTTGGTATGAATTTTGCTAGAATAGAAAATAAAAGATACATGGTCAGAAAAAGCAAAGAAAGAAAACACTGAAGATCATTTCCTCTAGCAACTTATAAATCTATCAAGCATTCAAAGAAATGTCAGTATCATTGCACAGAGGTAGAAGGAACTATTCAATAAAGTAACCATTTTTATTTAGTCACAAGTACGGTTGTTGTTTTTTTTTATTTCTGTGGTATTGGAGATTGAACCCAGGGGCATACCTCCGAGCTACTACAATCCTGGCCCTATTTTATTTTGAAACAGGGTCTTGCTACGTCACCGAATGCCTTGCTAAATTGCTGAGGCTATCCTCGAATCTATGGTCCTCCAGTGTCGACCTCCCAAGTACTGGGCATACAGGCACTCATGACTGCGTCTGGCCAATAACTATATTTTGAATCAACTTAATGGTGGTGGCACCTACAAGTATAAGGTTCCTTTTCTTTTTCTTGTAGTAATGAAGATTAAATCCAGGAGTCGTCTATTTCTGAATTATACCCTCAGCCCTTTCTATTTGTTTGTTTCTTTGAAACAAGATCTCACTAAGATGCTGAGAATCTTGCTAAGTTGCTGAGGCTGGCCTCAAATCTGTGATCCTGCTGTCTCAGCCTCCCAGGTACTGGAATGACTGGTATGCACCACCACGCCCAGCTTCAAAAACTCGTAAGAGAATAAGATTTCTTTTCAAAGCTATTCATTCCAAGGTACATGGCACAGGAAGAGTTTCTAAGCTTCAAAACTGGCACTAAAGACAAAGAATGTGTCTATTAGGTTTGGAAGGTAATCTTTGCTTTTTCCAAAATCAAAATAAAGTCACTGCCTAAGAATAAACACACTGGCAATATTATATGTTGGCAAATATGAAGAATAACTGGAATTTTTATATACCATAAGGAGTATAAGCTGGTATAACTCCTTTGGAAATCCATTTAGCAATACCTATGAAAACACTAAACTAGCTGGGTATGCTGGTGCACATCTGCAATCCCAGTACTTGGGAGGCTGCAACAGGAGGATCAGGCTAGCTTTGAATTTGCTATCCCCCTGTCTCAACTTCCCAAATACTGGGATAACAGACATGCACAACCCTACCTGGCTTGGTGTTACTCTTTGAAAGTTTGTTGAATTATATGTTTATAATTTGTGTATTTGTATTTATATTATAGTTCAATAAAACAGTAACAAATTATTAAAAACAAAACATATAACACCTTAAAAGTTTTTCTCTTACCAGTCGGATCAGTTCTTCTTTTATGAGCCTGGTGATTTCTGCCTTTGCTTTCTGCACAGCCAGTTCATTGGCACCTGGTGATTGAGTAGAAAATATATTATTCATATTATTAGAAGTTCACTGGACATTGATCTATGTCACAGAGGTCCAGGAGGAAACACAGGTGACGTTTAGGAATAGCATACTGCCTGCCAAGATAGCTTCACCCCCAATCTGCTTATTCAATAATCAAGGGCTGACATATTACATGCAGTATTAAGAGTGTTGGTATATTTGTTAAAAAGAGTAAAGAAGCTGGGCGTGGTGGCGCACGTTTGTAATCCCAGCATTCGGGAGGCTGAGACCGGAGGATAAGCGGTTTGCAGACAGCCTCAGCTACTTAGTGAGGCCCTCCGCAACTCAGTGAGGCTTGGTTTCAAAATAAAGAATAAAAAATAGGGCAGGGGGTATAGCTCAAAGGTTGAATGCCCTTGGGTTCCAGACACACCAAAAAAAAAAAAAGTAAAGAAAAGATGACTAGCAATTTTTCCAGAAGAGAGTAAGAGATTATAATACAGCTTGGTTGGTTTATTCATTTAACAAATGTTTACTTTTTTGTTTTTTACTGGGAATTGAATCCACTGGCATTCTACCTCTGAGCTATACCCCTAGCCCCTTTATTTTACATTTTTGCAGTGCTGGGTATTCAATTGGGGTGGGGTGCTCTACTTCTGAGTTACACCCCCAGCCCATTTTATTTTGAAACAAGGCCTCACTAAATTGCTGAGGCTGTCCTTAAACCTGCAATCTTCCTGTATTGACCACCCAAGGACAGGGATTACAAGTATGCAAACACCATGCCTAGCTTCCCCTACATACTTTTAAAATGCTGTGGTTAGCTGGGTGTAGTGGCACACGTTTATAATCCCAGTCCTTGGGAGGCTAAGAAAGAAGGATCGAAGGCTTGAGGACAGCCTCAGCAAGTAGTGTGAGACTCTCATCAACTAAGTGAAACCTTGTTTCAAAATAAAAATAAAATAGGGATGGGGGTGTGGCTCAGTAGAATGCCAGTTCTCATTTTTTGTGAATTCTTTTTCTCATATTGTACATATATGCATATATACAAATATCCATTTTATACATACATATGAATTTGTGCATAAATATTTGTGTGTGTGTACACACACGCACGCGCGCACATGCACACACATACATACACACACACGATTTAAAAAGTAGCAACCAGGCCAGGCATGGTGGTACATGCTTGTAATGCCAGCATTTGGCAGGATTAGACAGGAGAAGAGAGGTTCACGGAAGGCCTCGGCTACTTAGTGAAGCTCTTTGCTCACTCAGTGAGATCCTTTTTTAAAATAAAGAATAAAAAATAAGACTGAGGGTATAGCTCGGAGGTAGAATGCCCCGGGTTCCTTCCCCAGTACCACCAAAAAGGAAAAAAAAAAAGGTAGCAAGCCAGCATGTCCTTGACATTTTGGTCTCTAGTCTAGTTCAGTCCTGCTCTTTCCTCTTTGAATGTGCACTTTAATACCTGCCTGTACGTAATTACTCCTTGGCATCATCCTCAGGTTCAGGCCCCACCCTACTACCCTTGATGGTTCTCTGGTCTCCATCTCTCCCAAGGTTTTTTTTTTGGTACTGGAGTTGGAACCCAGGGGCATTCTACATTTGAGCTACAACCCCAGCCCTATTTTTTATTCTTTATTTTGAAACAGGGTCTTGCTAAGAAGCTGAGGCTGTCCATGAACCATGATCCTCCTGCCTCAGCCTCTCAGAGACTAGGATTACAAGTGTGTGCCACCATGCCTGGCTTTCTCCCTTTTCTGATTTATATTTCTATTGCCTCATTTACACTTCCTTCCAACTGAGGTTGAAATGTATTCCATGAGCACCTCAACTACAGCCAACTATAACAATCAAAATTAAACTTCCAGATCTCATTGCTAAAAACACATGTTCTTCCCGCTAAATTCACTATCTTTATTGTTTCTATATTCCTTCGCTTGCTAGTCAATTCTTTTGGTGTGTGTGTGTTGCTGTGATTGAACCCAGGGACATTTTACCCCCCCAAGCTATTCTACAACCCTATTTTGCTTTTTATTTGAAGATAGCATCTCAGTAAGTTGCTGAGGCTTGTCTTGAACCTGTGATCCTCTTGTCTTGGCTTCTCCAAGTACTGGGATCACAGGCATGTGCTACCACACCCAGCTTGCTGATAAGTTTGTAACATACAAATTTGTTCCTCTTTGCTATTTACTTCTAGTCAGGAAAAAAAAAATCTTGTCCATTTATCTTCAAAAATGTACTCTCATGGTGGTATGAGAGCATTAAGGGGAGAAAAATCAGTCTACGTGGAGAAGTCAGGGAAAGCTGCTGTTTTTTTGTTTTTTTTTTTTCAGGTCTGGGGATGGAACCCAAGGGCATTCGACCTCCAAGCTACACCCTGTGGCCTGTTTTTTATTCTTTATTTTGAAACAGGGTCTCATTAACTTGTGGAAGGCCTCACTAAGTAGCTGAGGCTGTCCACAAACCACGATCCTCTGATTTCAGCCTCCCAAATGCTGGGATTACAAGCATGTGCCACCACGCCTGGCTAGGGAAAGCTTCTTAGAAATGATAACAAGTATGTCTTTCTACAAGACTGTAAAGAGCACATATGAGTTCTTTGTGTCAACTTCTTAGTATATCATACATGGTAGATGTCTATTGTTTCCAGAATTGATAACTGAATGAATGTCTCCAGCCCCCTCTTCCAGTAGGCTTGCTGTGTGTGGGGAGGTAGGGAGTACTGGGATTTTAACCTGGGGGCCTTCTTCCTCAGTGCTAAACCCCCAGCTCTTTATTTGAATTTGGAAAAAGAGCCTCACTAATTTGTTGACAGCTTTCCTAAATTTGCTGAGGCTGGCTTTAAACTCCTGTCTTGGTTTCCCAAGTACTGGAATTAGGGACCTGCACCACCATCCCTGTCTTTAGTCAGCCGTCTTACCATGTCCTCTAATACTCTTCTTTCCAATTGTTTGTAGACATGATTTCTTTTGCAAAATATTTTTTCTATCATCCTCCTCCCAACACTTAGACAGTCTTACATTCATCTTTAAGACTGTTCAAGCTGGGAATGGTGGCGCAGGCTTGTAATCCCAACATTCGGGAGGCCGAGACCTGAGGATTGCGGTTCACGGATAGGCTCAGCTACTTAGTGAGGCCCTCCGCAACTCAGTGAGACCCTGTTTCAAAATAAAGAATAAAAAATAGGGCAGGGGGGGTAGCTCGGAGGTAGAATACCCCTGGGTTCCATTCCCAGACCCGCCCCCCCTTAAAAAAGAATGTTCAGATGGCATCTTCTTCCTCCACTTTGACTTCAGAGGATACAAAAAATGTCAGTAAGCCCAGCGTGGTGGCACACACCTGTGATCCTAATACTCGAGAAGTTGAGACAGGAGGATCACAGGTTCAAGGACAACCTCAGCAACCTAGTGAGGCCCTCAGCAAATTAGTGAGATCCTGTTTCAAAAAAAAAAAAAAAAAAATACACTGTGTATAGAAGGTAAGTGTTGGAAGAGAGGTGGATAAAGGTAAAAAGAGGGTAGAAGAACAAAGTCAGACTGAAAATTATAACAAAGATGAAATTTAGGAGGAAAATATACTGCTTGGCATGAGATGGTATGAAGCTCATTGTTGATATGCTTGTGTTATTTTAAAGAGGGAAAATCACGCTCTCACCTAGATCTAAGTGGAAGCATAATTTGGACCAGTTTACATTTTCGACTTATGTAACTTCTTTAGTTAATAGGTTACACATGTTTATAGGTGACCATGAAAAGGGGGCATTTCCTTTCATTGGTCCTAAAACAACTCTGGTTGCTTTTAAGGGATTCTCTACTAGTAAAAAGAAAGGGTAACACAACACGTTATATAAATTACACATGGTGACTTAGGCACATTAAGTCCTTCCTGTTCTCTTTCCTTCTGCCTAGTGGGAGGCCTGGCACTGCTGAGCCACACAGAGCCTTCAAGGAGCCAGGCAGTGGGGGCCCTTTAATTACAGAACTAGAAACAGATGACACTAGGCTCCTTCTACACTAGCAACACCTGTTTTCATCCTGTTAGTGTTTAGTTAAGTTTGGCTGGAGCTTCGAAAATTAAATGATCCTTTAAAAAATCTAATTATCTCTAAAAATTCTGAAAGTGTTAGATCGTTTAATTACCATTGCCCACCTCTTGTTTAGCATCATTATATCTCTAGAATACCTTTTTTTAATTTTAATTTTTGGTGGTACTGGGGGTGAAACCCAGGGGCTTTCTGCCTCTGGGCTATACTCCCAGACCTATTTTATATTTCATTTGGAAACAGGGTCTAAGTTGCTGAGAACCTCACTATGTAGCCAAGGCTGGTTTCAAAACTGTGCGATCCTCCTGTCTCAGCCTCCCAAGCGTGGAGATTACAAGTGTGAGCCACTACCCCCACCCCTGGCTCTGCAATACCTTTTAAGGTTTATTTTCATCAAGGTTAATGTTTTACTGGGAGAAAAAACTTCCTTAGTTTATTAAAAAATTAGATGTTACTTTCTGAGTGTAGCAGACAGGTAACAGATGTGTCCAAAACCATACCAGGGGAAAGGAAAAGTAAGCATAAGTCGTGGACTGAATACAGTAGGTGTTTCACATCACGACAATTGGTGACACAGGAGATGTGTTCTAATCAAGTCATATGTAAATTTAGTTTCATTAATAAATTATATGAGCTGGGCGTGATGGCGCACACTTGTAATCCCAGCATTTGGGAGGTTGAGAGAGGAAGGATCATGGTTTGCAGACAGCCTCAGCTGATACTTAGTGAGGCCCTTTGCAAACTCACTGAGACCCTGTTTCAAAATAAAGAATAAAAAATAGGACCAGGGCTGTTGCTCAAGGTAGAATGCCCCTGGGTTCCATCCCTAGTACCGCAAAAAAAAAAAAAAAAAAGTACCAAAAAAAATAAATAAAATTATACGATACTCAACTTCGTAACTATCTTTACTAAACCAATCAGAAAAGACCTTTTCGAGGCAAATTATAATTTCTCTGGTTTACCTCCTTCCGTGTACATGTTTGTGTTACTGAGTATTGAGCTCAAGGGTATCTTACCATTGAGCTATACCCCATCCCTTTTTTGATTTTGAGATAAGTTTCCAACTAAGTTGGCCAGGCTGACCTTACACCTGTGATTCTCCTATCTTAGCCTGCCAAGTACTGGAATTACAGGTATGTGCTGCCACATCCTACTGGCTTTTTCTTTTTTTCTTTTCTTTTCTTTTTTTTTTTTTTTTTTTTTTTGTGTGTGTGTGTGTGTGTGTGTGTGTGTGTGTGTGTGTGTGTGTTTTACTAGAGATTGAACCCAGGGGCATTCTAACCTCTGAGCTACACCCTCAGCCCTTTTTATTTACTTGGAAATAAGGTCTTGCTAGGTTGCTAAGAGTCTTACTTTGTTGCCGAGACTGGCCTCCAACCTATGTCTATTGTCTTAGCCTCCCAAGTACTGAGATTAATTTGTTTTCCTCTTTATAAATAAAAGAAGCAATAAAACGTGTATGTATGTATGTATGTGTGTATGTGTGTATGTGTGTATGTGTGTATGTGTATATATATATCAGTACTTGGGATAGAACCCAGGGGTATTCTACCTCTGAGCCACACCCCCAGCCCTATTTTTATTCTTTATTTGGAAACAGGGTCTCACTGAGTTGCTGAGAGCCTCAGTAAGTAGCTGAGGCTGGCTTCGAACTTACAAAATCCTCCCGTCTCAGCCTCCCAAGTACTGGGATTACAAGTGTGAGCCACCATGCCTGGCTGTCCTCTAACTTTTGATCCTCTGTCTCAGGCTCCTAAGTACTAGGATTACAGGCGTGTGTCATCACACCAGCTCCTCCCCGCCCCCGCAGTACTGGGGATTGAATCCAGGGGCATTCTACCTCTGAGCTATACCTTCAGCCCTATTTTTATTCTTTATTTTGAAACAGGGTCTCACAGACTTTTAAAAGGCCTAAGTAGTAGCTGAGGCTGGCCTTGAACCTGTGATCTTCCTGTCTCAGTCTCCTGAGCACGAGGATACAAGTGTGCACCACTACGTCCAGCTCCAAATGTTTTAAAATCAGATTCCTCAGCATATCACTGTGTCTCCATCCTACATGACCTGAACACCCCAGCCATGACCTATCCAGTTCCATTTGCAGAAAGATGTCAGTTTAATTTTTCTCCCTGAAGATCTAGGTGACAGCAACCTCCATTTTACTACATTGAAGGGGTAAGTAATGGGGACTGAACCCAGAGATATTCTATCTCCAAAAAATGCCCCCAGTCAACTGCGTGTGGTAGTGCAGGCTTGTAATCCCAGCATTTGGGAGGTTGAAACAGGAGGATCTGGTTCAGTGTCAGCTTCAGCTACTTAGTGAGGACCTTTGCAACTTAGACCCTGTTTCAAAATAAAAAATAAAAAATTGGGGTAAGGGACATAGCTCAGAGGTAGAATGCTCCTGGGTTTTCATTCCCAGTACTGCAAAACAGACAAACAGAACTCAGCCTTTTATATTTTTTTTTACTTGAAACAGGGTCTCACTAGGTTGCTTCAATCCTCCTGTCTCAGACTTATAAGTACTGTATTCACAGGCATGCATCACACCTAGCTCCATTTCACTACATACCCAAGAACAGTGTCACATTATTTCAAAATACACTGAAATCATCCTTTCAAGATACATGAAAGGATGCCATTTAGAATTTGACTTGAACCTGGTGTGGTGGAGCATGCCTATAATCCCAGTACTTGGGAAGCTGAGACAGGACGATAACGTTCAAGGACAGACTTAGCAACTTAGCAAGACCCGCTCAGCAGCTTAGTGAGACCCTGTTTCAAAATTTAAAAAATACATAAATAATAGAGCTGAGTGCAGCTCAGAGGCAGAAACTAGCATGCCCCTGAGTTCAATCTCCAGTATAAAAACAAAAAACAAAACCCCTTAAACCTGACTTAAAGCAGGGTGGTGGTGTGCACTTGTAATCTCAGCATTTGGGAGACTGGACAGGAGGATCACAGTTCGCGGACAGCCTCAGCTACTTAGTGAGGCCCTCTGCAACTCAGTGAGACCCTGTTTCAAAGTAAAGAATAAAAAAATAGGGCAGGGGGTGTGTAGCACAGAGGTAGAATATCCCTCGGTACTGGAAAAAAAAAAAAAAAACTGACTTGAAGTCAGGCATGGTGGTTTACGTAAAAATAACTGAATTTGAAGATAAGTAGATTGAGATTGAGTAAAAAAAGAATGAAGAGAAATTAACACAGCCCCAGAAACCTGTGGGACACCAAAAAATGTACCAACATATGCATAAGAGTAGTTCCAAAGGAACAGAAAGAAGATATGAAGAATTGGCCAAAAATGTGATGAAAAACATGAATCCATGCATCCAAAAATCTCAGGAAATAAATAAACCCAAAATATATTAAAAACCAGATGTGGTAGCACACACTTGCAACTCCAGTATGTGGGAGTCTGAAACAAGAGGATTTGACTGTAAGGACATCCTCAGTAACATAGTGAGATTCTCAGCAACCTAGTGAGAAACTGTTTCAAAATAGAAAACAAAACAGGGCTGGCATGTAGCTCAGAGGTAGAATGCCTCTGGGTTCAATCCCCAGTAACACACACACACACACACACACACACACACACACACACACACACACACACACACACACACACTTACTCTCTCTCTCTCTCTCTCTCTGGGTTCAATCCCCAGTAAGACACACCCACACACATAACCCCCCCTCCCTCTCTCTCTCTCACATATACAGGACAGGCATGGTTTCACATACCTGTAATTCCTACTACTTAGGAGACTGAGGCAAAAGGACTACAAGGTCAAGGACAGACCCAGAACTTAGGGAAACCCTTTTGTTGTTTGATTTTTTGAGTACTGGGGATTAAACCCAGGGACCTTGTGTTTTTGGTTTGTTTTTGGTGGGCATTCTACCTCTGGGCTGCACTCCCAGACCTATTTTATATTTTATTTGGAAACAGGGTCTCTTAAACCAGCTGAGGTTGGCTTCGAACCTGCGTGTGATCCTGCCATCTAAGCCTCCCAAGTGCGGGTTAGAGCACCCCTGGGTTTAATCCCTTAGTACCACAAAAAAAGAATACTAAAAGTGGGGTATGGCGGCTCATACTTATAATCCTAGTATTTGGGAGGCTGAGACAAGAGGATGGCAGGTTCATAGCCAGCCTTAGCTACTTAAGTGAGGCCACCTGCAACTTAGTGAGACCTTGTTTCAAAAAAAAAAAAAAAAAGACAAAGAAAAGAAAACTAGGACTGGAGATGTAAGTTGGAGATAGAATGCTCCTGAGTTTAATCATTAGTACCACAAAAAAGAAAGAAGAAGAAGAAGAAGAAGAAGAGGAGGAGGAGGAAGAGGAGGAGGAAGAAGAGGGAGAGAAAGAGGAAGGAGGAGGAAGAGGAGGAGGAGAAGAGGAAGAAGAGAAAGAGGAAGAAGGAGAAGGAGAAGGAGAAGAAACTAAGTTGGGGGACCGGGATATGTAGCTCAATGATAAAACACACACTCATTCTCAACAACCAAAAACAACATAAATTAAGTTGGTATTAAACCAATTACATTATATATTAAGATGTTAATTATAGCTGGGTGTGGTGGAGCACACCTGTAATCCTAGCATTTGGGAGGCTGAGACAGGAGGATAGGAGCTCCTAGACAGCCTCAGCTATTTAGTGAGGACCTTTGTAACTCAGCGAGACCCTGTTTAAAAATATAGAACAATGCCGGGCGTGGTGGCACACACTTGTAGTCCCAGCATTTGGGAGGCTCAGACCTGAGGCTCTGGGTTTGCAGCCAGCCTCCGCTATTACTTAGTGAGGCCCTCTGCAACTCAGGGAGACCCTGTTTCAAAATAAAGAATGAAAATCAGGGTTGGGGATGTAGCTCGAAGGTAGAATGCCCCAGGTTCCATCCCCGGTAAAACACACACACACACACCAACCAACCAACAAACTGACTAGGTGTCTAGGTTTCATTCCCAGTACCGGGAAAAAAAAAGTTAATTGTAATACCACTATAACACACAGACACAGAAATGAGAACAAATCAAAGTAGCACACAAGAGCCGTCTGTGGTGGTGCACACCTGCACACCTGTAATCCCAGTACTTGGGAGGCTGAGACAGGAAGATCACGCAGGTTCAAAGTCAGCCTCAACTACTTAGTGAGGCTCTCAGCAACTTAGTGAGACACTGTTTCCAAATAAAATATGAAATAGGTCTGGGAGTGTAGCCTGGATATAGGAAGCCCCTGGGTATCATCCCCAGTACCAAAAAAAAAAAAAAAAAAAAAAAAAAAAAAAAACCAGGGCTGGGGGCACAGCTAGGATGTAGATTATTCCTGGGTTCCATCCATAGTATCACCAAAAATAAAAAATAAAAAATAGACACTAAATAGCATAAGATTACTAACACTCTGGGGGCTAGGGGTTGAACCAGGGACATTCTACCTCTGAGCTATACCGCCCAGCCCTTTTTAATTTGAAACAGGGTCTTGCTAAATTGCTGAGGCTGGTCTCAAACCTGCAATCCTCCTGTCTCAGCTTCCTAATTATACTAACATGGTCCAAGCAAAAAATAAGAGCCAACCTGGTAAACTGAGCCCTGCCTGAACTAGGAATAACGCTATGACTGGAGGAAATATGAAGCTAGCACAGGTGATATAAGTAACTGTCCAGTTCTCTCTTGATCTTTATATTATATACGTAACTTAAAAACAAATACCAACAAAAAACCCTCTAAGGTGTATTACAGTCAGGCACAGTGCTGT
The DNA here is from genome assembly GCF_963383645.1 of Muscardinus avellanarius. NCBI lineage: Eukaryota > Metazoa > Chordata > Mammalia > Rodentia > Gliridae > Muscardinus > Muscardinus avellanarius. Next base: position 110,936,290 of record NC_137786.1, on the reverse strand, counting down.
ACACCTATAATCCCAGGACTTGAGAAGCTGAGACAGGAGATCTCAGGTTCAAGACGAGCCTGAGCAGTTTAGCAAGACTCTCAGCAGCCTAGCAAGACCTAATTTCAAAACAAAAATAAAAAAGGGCTGGAAGTATACCTTGGGGGTAGAATGCTGGTTCAATCTCCAATACTCAGCCCCCTCTTAGTGTATTACAAAGATGTTCAGATTAAACATAAAAGAAGGCAAAGCAGGTTGTCTAATATACAATAAACAACTCAAACAAGAAAAAAATCAAGATAGAAACTGCCAATGGAATGAATTCATGCATGAATGCATTAAATAAGGTTGAAAACCAGACCTGGAGCCGGGCATGGTGGCGCACGCTTGTAATCGCTGCGCTTGGGAGGCTGAGACAGGAGGATCACACAGGTTCGAAGCCAGCCTCAGCTACTTAGTGAGGCTTTCAGCAACTTAGTGAGACCCTGTTTCAAAATTAAAAAAAAAAAAAAAAAAAAAATATATATATATATATATATATGTCTGGGAGTATAGCCCAGAGGTAGAAGGCCTCTGGGTTCCACCAAAACAACAACAACAAAAAAAAACACCAGACCTGACTGCTCTTAGATAATGCATCCTTCCTTGGCGGGCGTGGTGGTGGTGCACGCCTGTAATCCCTGCGCTTGGGAGGCGGAGACAGGAGATCACACAGGTTCGAAGCCAGCCACTTCCTCTGGCTTAAGAGACCCTGTTTCCAAATAAAAATATAAAAATAGGTCTGGGAGTGTAGCCCGGAGGTAGAAGGGCTTCCAGGAACCCCAGTACCACCAAAAAATAAAAAAATAATAATACCACTGGGAATAAAAATACACTCATAAATTTCTTGAAATAGATTCAATTAAAAAAAGATAATGCATTCATTGTATACTTTAGGTTATAGTACTAATACAAATCTTTATAATTTGTCATTAAATGTTATTATATAATAAAATGGTATTTATTTATTTATTTTTGTGGCACTGGGGGTTGAACCCAGAGGCATTCTACTTCTGAGTTAAACCCCCAGCCCAATTTTATTTCTTATTTGGAAACAGGGTCTCACTAAGTTGTGAAGGGCCTTCCTAAGTCGTTGAGGCTGGCTTTGAATCTGAGATCCTCCTGTCTCAGTCTCCCAAGTATTGGTGGAACACACACCACCATGCCTGGCTTAAAATGTTATTTTATAAAATGTATGACTGAACTCATTTGGTATAATAACAGAGGCAATACTTGCTTAGATAAACATTAAGTCGATTTACTTTCTAACCTGAACTTTGGGCAGAATATTTTACTTAGAAGAAGAATATAGAGGCCAGACCTTAGCATTCATACTTCCTTTTATTTATTTATTTACTAAGTTATTTTGGGGTACTGGGGATAGAATCTAGGGGAATTCTACCTCCAAGTTATACCTCAGCCCTAATTTTTTATTTCCCCCCTCTGGCGATGGAACCCAGAGGCATTTGACCTCCGAGCTACACTCCCTGCCCAATATTTATTCTTTATTTTGAAACAGTCTCACTGAGTTGCAGAGGGCCTAAGTAGCTGAGGCTGTCCACGAACTGCGATCCTCTGGTCTCAGCCTCCCGAATGCTGGGATTACAAGCATGCGCCACCATGACCGGTTCCTAACTTTTTTTTTAATATTGAAACAAGGTCTCACTGAGATGTAGAGAGCTTCACTAAGTAGCTGACACTGGCTGCAAACTGTGATCCTCTGGTTTCAGCCTCCCGAATGCTAGGATTACAAGAGTGCACCACCACCGTGCCCAGCTCATACTTCCTTTTAGAGCAATTTTCACATCTGAGTCCTACAAATAGATCATTTACCTCTGTTTTTTTTCTAATATCTCGAGTGATAATATGAATCTATTATTTTCTTCTAGGTGTTCCTCATTTCCCACCCTTCCTAGAGCAGACCTAACACCCCCACCCTTCCTAGAGCAGACCTAATACCATTTTCTCTCTACATGCACTTTTGTGCAGCTCAAGCAGAACCAATAGCACCTACTTTCAATTGCCAGGTAAATTTTCCGCTCTCCTTCCTTGGGCTCTTTGCCAGGAGGGAAGTACGTTCCTCTGATCGTAATTGCAGCTTCAGAATATTCACTGATTCTCTGCAGAGCTTCCTTAGAGGTGACTTTCCACCTAGCCGTCTAAAAGAAGAATGGGAAAAAATCACTTCATAAAAAGAATTTTTAAAATATGGTATGCTGATAAAGATGAGGTTGGCTACTTCTTATTGTCAATATAAAGAACATATAAGTGCATTTAGATACAAATATACCTAGATAAAATACATCTAGATAAAAAATGAAGTAACCACTGAAATGCTCTTTCTTTTTTTAAGGTATGGGGATGGAACATGGGGATTCAACCTCCGAGCTACACCCTACTTTTATTTTTTATTTTGAAACAGGGTCTCACTAAGTTGCGGAGGGCCTCACTAAGTAGCTGAGGCTGTCCACGAACCGCGATCCTCCAATGTCAGCCTCCCAAGCTCATTTTTTTTTTTGGTGGTACTGGGGGGTGGGACCTAGAGGCTTTCTACCTACAAGCTATACTCCCAGATCTATTTTATATTTTATTGGGAAACAGGGTCTAAGTTGCTGAGAGCTTCACTAAATAGCTGAGGCTGGCTTCAAACCTGTGTAATCCTTCTGTCTCAGCCTCCCAAACCCTGGGATTACAAGTGTGCGGCACCACACCCAGCATCCAAAGCTCATGTTTTTTTTTTTTTTTTTTTTTTTTGGTGGTACTGGGGATGGAACCCAGGGGCCTTCTACCTCTGGGCTATACTCCCAGACCAATTTTATATTTTATTTGGAAACAGGGTCTCTTAAGCCAGCAAAGCTGGCTTTGAACCTGCAGGATCCTCCTGTCTCAGCCTCCCAAGTGTGGGGGCTTATAAGCGTATGCCACCACGCCTGGCTTCAAAGCTCATATATTTTAAGGAAGATATTTTTGTTTCTAAGGAAGCAAGATCTTTTACTTCAAATATAAAAAAGCTTAAACCTGTTACTTGCCTGTGGAAAGTCATTGATCTCTAATTCTTCTTCATATCTCTTAAAAGATTCATTCTGCCCACCATCCTGCCTCTCCTCTTCCTGTTTCTCTAAAGGCACATAATTGAGCTTGGCGTTGATCTTTTCAGCAAGTTGCTCTGCAATGGTTTTTGCAGACACAGTGGGAGCCAGAATGGTGCCACCTCTGAGAATTGCATTGGTGGCCTGTTGCATCACATCCTGCAGATAAAGAAGAGCTACAGTCAAATCTCAATCAGGGCAGGGACAGGACCAGGGGCTTCATCACAAATCACTCTATGAGAAGTCACTGACTCTGTTTAAGTAATAAATAAAAGGCATTTTGGGAAGCTGGAGATGTAACTAAGAGGCAAAAAGGTTGCTGACCTTATGCAAGGCCCTGAGTTTGATCCATAGCATAAGCCCTGCCCCAGCACTTTCTAATTACAGTTTCACCATCTGTACCATTTAGCAGTATATGTAACTAATAAGTTTAGTTATAGTGCATTTCTAAAGTTATTTGCATATTTTTCAAAGTAGAATCTTTGTACCACTAATATCACTGAATTCCTTCTTCCCGATGACCCAATCCAACATGCAATAAATTAAGAGTAAAGGACTTACTCAAAATCTTCAAAATATTTTTTAAATTAATAAGCTATTTTTTAAATTAATAAGCTATGCTTTTGGAAATGCCATAAAAATTTACTCTGAGTGAAAAGTTAACAAAAAGGCTGGGCTTGGTAGTGGTGCATGCTTGTAATAGCAGTACTTGGGAGTTTGAAACAGGATTGCAGGTTCACAGCCAGCCTTAGCTACTTAGTGAGGCCCCCGCAAGTTAAGTGTTTCAAAATAAAGAATAAAAAATAGGGCTAATAGAAAAAAAGAAAAGTTAAAAAAAAACCTTCCAAGATACCGGATATGGTGGCACAGGCTTGTAAACCCAGTACATGGAAGGCTGAGATTGGAGGGTCACAGTTCTGGGACAGCCTCAGTTACTTAGTGAGGCTCTCTGAAATTTAGTGAGACCATTTTTCAAAATAAAGAATAAAAATTACGTTTGGGGATGTAGTTCAGAGGTAGAATGCCCCCAGGTTTAATCCTCGGTACCACAGAATTAAATAATTAATTAATTAATTGAGCTTCCAAGAAAAATATTACCAAGTACAGTTTTTTTTTTCTCTTGTAATCCTAAATGTGAGAGTACAAGCATGTGCCACCATGCCTGGTTCAAGTGCACCAGTTTAAAAACACATTTAAAGCCGGGTGTGGTGGCACACACTTGTAAATCCAGCATTCTGGAGGCTGAGACCGGAGGATCATGGTTCACGGAGAGCCTCAGCTACTTACTGAGGCGCTCCGCAACTTAGTGAGACCCTGTTTCAAAATAATTTTAAGAATAAAAAATAGGGCAGGGGGTGGAGCTCAGAAGTCAAATGCTGCTGGGTTCCATCCCTAGACCTGCAAAAGCCCAAACCAAAGCAAGCCAGGCGTGGTGGCACATGCTTGTAATCCCTGCATTTGGGAGGTGGAGACAGGAGGATCACTCAGGTTCGAAAGCCAGCCTTGCTGGCTTAAGAGACCATGTTTGCAAATAAAAAAATAAAAAAAGATGTCTGGGAGTGTAGCCCGGAGGTAGAAGGGTTTCCAGAAACCCCAGTACCACCACCAAAAAAAAAAAAAAAAAAAACCTAGCCAAACCAAAACAAAACACATATCACATATTTAAGCTGGGCATGTGGCACACACTTGTAATGCCAGTACTTGGGAAGCTGAGACAAGAGCATCACAGGTTCGCAGCCAGCCTCATACTTAGTGAGGCTCTCTGCAACTTACTAACCCTGTTTCAAAATGAAGAATAAAAACCAGGGCTAGGGGTATACCTCAGAGGTAGAATGCTCCTGGGTTCAATCCTGAGTACCACAAAAATTATTAATAAAAGCTTCCAAGAAAAATATACCAAGTGCAGCAGTTTAAAAACACATTTAAGGCCAGGTGTGGTGGCGCACACTTGTAATTCCAGCGCTTGGGAGGCTGAGACAGGAGGATCGCACATGTTCAAAGCCAGCCTCAGCTAATGAGTGAGGCTCTCAGCAACTTAGTGAGACCCTGTTTCCAAATAAAGTATAAAATAGGTCTGGGAGTACAGCCTGAAGGTAGAAAAGCCCGAGTTACACCCACAGCCCACAAAAATAAATAAATAAATAATAAAAAAAAATAAAAACACATTTAAAAGCCGGGCGTGGTGGCGCATGCTTGTAATCCCAGCATTCGAGAGGCTGAGACCGGAGGATCGCGGTTCATGGACAGACTCAGCTAATTAGTGAGGCCCTCTGCAACTTAGTGAGACCCTGTTTCAAAATGAAGAATAAGAAAAATTGGGCAGGGAGTGTAGCTTGGAGGTCAAATGCCTCTGGGTTCCAGTCCCAGACCCACAAAAAATAAAACTAAAAAAACAAAAGAATAACAACAACAAAAAAAAAACACATTTAAGAGCTGGGCATGGTGGTGCACACTTAAATCCCAGCATTTGGGAGGCTGAGACAGGAGGACTTTGGTTCACAGATAGCCTCAGCTATTTAATGAGGCCCTTCACAACTCAGTGAGACCGTGTTTTAAACTAAAGAATAAAAAATAGGAATGGGGCCAGGCGTGATGGTGCACGCTTGTAATTCCTGCACTTGGGAGGCGGAGTCAGGAGGATTGTCTAGGTTCGAAGCCAGCCATGCTGGCTTTTAAGAGACCCTGTTTCCAAATTTAAAAAGTATAAAAATAGGTACTGGGAGTGTAGCCCTGAGGTAGAAGTGTTTCCAGGAACCCCAGTACCACACACACACACAAAAAGGAATGGGGATGGGGGTGCAGCTCAGAGGTAGAATACCTCTGGGTTCCATTCCTAGTACCACCAAAAAAAAAAAAAAAAAAAAAAAAAAGATTGGTGTGGTGGTACACACTTTTAATACCAGTGGCTTGGGAAGCTGAGATAAGAGGATAGCAGGTTCACAGCCAGCCTCAGCTACTTAGTGAGACCCTGTTTCAAAATGAAGAATAAAAATTAGGGCTGGGGGTATACCATCAAGGTAGAATGCTCCTGGGTTCAATCCCCAAAACAGCAAAAACAAAACAAAATACATACATTTAAGCTGCACATGATAGCACACACCTGTGATCTCAGTATTTGGGAGGCTGAGGTTCACAGATTCAAGCATCTTAGCAAAACTCTACTTCCAAATAAAAAACTAAGACAGGTCTCAGGGTGTAGCTCAGAGGTAGAATGCCCTGGGTTCAATTCCTAGCAAACACATTTGCTACAGAAAAGCACATTTAAACATGTTAGTTTGAGTCATGTATTTGTATATCCAAGAAATTATTTATAGGCCCCAAACCCCAGTCAATGAGAGCAGATTAAGAAAGAAAAAAAGAGCTGGGCACGGTGGCTCACACTTGCAATCCCAGCATTTGGGAGGCTGATACAGGATGGTCTCAGTTCACGAACAACCTCAGATACTTAGTGAGCCCTCTTGCAACTCAGTAGAACCTGTTTCAAAATATTAAAAGAATAGGGCTGAGGTATGGGGGGGGGGTGTATCTCGGAGGTAGAATGCCCTTGGGGGGGAAAAAAATTAGTTTATATTTTGGTTAAGACCAATGAGAATCTAGTATAAAATCTCTTATGTGAAATGCTTAGGACAAGAAGTGTTTCTGATTTCAGAGTTTTTTGAATTTTAGAATATTTGTATAGCCAGGCGTGGTGGCGCACGTTTGTAATCCCCACGCTTGGGAGGTAGAGACTAGAGGATCGCGCAGGTTTGAAGTCAGCTGCGCTGGCTTAAGAGACCCTGTTTCCAAATAAAAATATAAAATAGGTCTGGGAGTGTAGCACAGAGGTAGAAGGGCTTCCAGGAACCCCAGTACAACAAAAAATAAATAAATAAATGAAAATCAAACTAGTTGGACATTCTTAATTGGAAAATCTGAAATCCAAATGCTACAAACTCCAAATTTATTTATTATTATTTGTGGTACTGGGGATTTAACTCAGGAGCATTCTACCTCCAAGCTACACTCCCAGACTTATATTTATTCTTTACTTTGAAACAGGGTCTCATGAAGTTGCAGAGGGCCTCACTAAATAGCTGAGGCTAGCTGAGAATATGCAATCCTTCTGTCTCAGCCTCCCAACTATGGCGATCACAAGCATTCACCACCACGCCCAGCCTCAAATTTGATTAGGTCAGTGATCAACAGGTTTTAGATTTTGGAGCATTATGTTTTGTTTTTGCAGGACTGGGTAACACTCTACCAATGAATTACAATCTCAGTCTCAGATTTGGGATAAGGGATGCTCAATTGCTCTCTATGGCTAACATGCCTGACATACATTCCAGAAAATGCACAGAAGCCCTTGGTTAATCATGCTAGTGAAATCATACAAATGCAATTACTAAAGAATCTGTATTCAGAATGCTAATTCTCATAAACTCAAATGCTAGAAAAACTTGTTCAATTGTGTTCAACATAATTCCAGAACAGTACCGACTAAGGCTTGGAACGAATTACTTAATACCTGAGACTCGATGCCCAAATTCTTCTGAGCATTGATTCTAAGAGCCAATCTCTTAGCAATTTCTAATTTCTCAGCATTTCCTGCAGTAGGAACAGGAACACTAGATGTTCCTGGAGCAGCCATATCCTTTACTCTCTTCTTTGAATTAAACATGCTTTCAATTTGTTCATCAATCTAAACCAAAAAAAAAAAAAAAAAAAAACATGGGAAGATTAGTAAGAACTAGATTAGAAATATCAGAACATCAATTTAGGTATTTCTACAAAACAAGCAAGGTATGACTTCCTCAAAAGGCTAAAATCAGACAGTTATGTATATTCAACTACATTGATTAACAACAACAAATACCAGCTGTTAATGGCAATGTTTCATTTTTAAATATTGTTGGCTAATTGGAGAAAAAAATAAAAAGGAAAGAAAACAGAGATAGAATGCTGAAAGAACCACTTAATCAAACTCCTGAAAAGCCCAGAAAATACATTCCAGTTTAACTGTGAATGAGGAAGCATGTGCTATGTCAAGACACAATAGCTCACGCGGGGCGTGGTGGCGCACACTTGTAGTCCCAGCTTTTGGGAGGCACGAGACAGAAGGATCCTGGTTCACGGACGGCCTCAACTACTTAGTGAGGCCCTTTGCAACTCAGTGAGACCCTGTTTCAAATGAAAGAATAAAATATAGGGCTGGGGGTGCAGCTGAGAGTCAGAATGTCCCTGGGTTCCACCCCCAGTACCACAAAAGAAAAAAAAAAAAAAGAGAGAGAGAGAGAGACAGACAGACAGACAGACAAAATAGCTCATATGAAGCAGCTGAGTTGGCCCAGGGCTCAGACCTTGGGGATAAATTATGCTGCAATGAAAGAGGCTATCGAGATGGGCATGGTGGTACATGCTTGTAAACTTGCAATCCCAGCAATTCAGGAGGCTAAAACAGAAAGATCGTTTTTTTCACATCCAGTCTCAGCTACTTAGTGAGGTTTTTTGCAACTTTGGGAGACCCTGTTTCAAAATAAAGAATAAAAATTAGGGTGGGGGGTGTAGCTTGGAGGCAGAATGCCCCTGGGTTCTATCCACAGTACCACAAAGAAAGAAAGAAAGAAAGAAAGAAAGAAAGAAAGAAAGAAAGAAAGAAAGAAAGAAAGAAAGAAAGAGGCTATAACTCAAGGCCAGCAGACAACTAAAAATACAGTAAAAAATTCTCATGGGGAATGGTAAAAAATGTATAACGGTATAAAATAAAGGCAGGGCCCCAACTCCTAAAATGCAACCGGATTTGTCTTAAAAACAGGGTAAAAGACTCAGAAAAGACAGCTTATGGTCTTTCACTTTTAAAACAAAAGAGAAAAAGCTGGGCATGGTAGCGCACGCTTGCAATCCCAGAGCTTGAGAGGCTGAGACAGGAGAATCAAATAGGTTCAAAGCCAGCCTCAGCTACTTAGTGAGGTTCTTAGCAACTTAGTGAGACCCTGTTTCTGAATAAAGTATAAAATAGGCCTAGGAGCATAGCCAGAGGTAGAAAATCCACTGGGTTTCACTCCCAGTACCACCAAAAAAATAAAACTCTTTTCTTTCTTTTCTTTCTTTTCAGAAAAAACTGTACCCCAAATCCTGAAATAGTTGGGACTACAGGTTCTTTCACTTCTTTTTCCTTTTTTGTTTTTTTGCTACAGAGGATTGAATCCAGGGACATTCTACCCCCAAGCTACATCCCTCACCCTATTTTTTATTCTTTATTTTGAAGCAGGATCTCACTAAATTTCAGAGGTCTTCACTAAGTAGTCGAGGCTGGCCATGAACCTGCAATCCTCCCGTCTCAGCCTCCCAAGTACAAGGATTTCTTTTCTTTTTTCTTTTTTTTTTTTGAGGGTCTGGGGATGGAACCCAGGGGCATTCAATCTCTGAGCTACCCTGCCCTATTTTTTATTCTTTATTTTGAAACTGGGTCTCACTGAGTTGCAGAGGGCCTCACTAAGTAGCTGAGCCTATCTGCGAACCGCAATCCTCAGGTCTCAGCCTCCCAAATGCTGGGATTACAAGCATGTTCCACCATGCCTGGCCAAGTACAAGGATTTCAAGTGTGAACCACCACACCTGGCTATTTCACTTCCTTTTTTTTTTTTTTTTTTTTTTTTTTTTTTTTGTGTGTGTGTGTGTGTGTGTGTGTGTGTGTGGATGGAACCGGGGCATTTTACTTCTGAGCTATACCCCCTGCCCTATTTTTTTTTTTTTAGGGGCATTCAACCTCCAAGCTATACCCCCTGCCCTATTTTTTTATTCTTTATTTTGAAACTGGGTCTCAGTTAGTTGCAGAGAGCCTCACTAAGTAGCTGAGGCTGTCCGCGAACCGCGATTCTCCGGTCTCAGCCTTCCAAATGCTGGGATTACAAGTGTGCGCCACCACGCCCGGCTCCCTGCCCTTTTTTTTTTTTTATAAATTCTTCTTTATTTTGAAACAGAAGTCTTACTAAGTTGTGGAGGGCTTCACTAAGTAGCTGAGGCTATCCGAGAATGCAATCCTGTCTTACCCTCCTGAATGCTGGGATTACAAGCGTGCGCCACCACGCCTGGCTTCACTTCTTTTTCAAGTAAACTTTTTGCCCAAAAATGGTTAATGATACCATGGATTGAAGATACGCTTTTTTTTTTTTTTTTTTTGCAGGTCTGGGGATGGAACCCAGGGGCATTCAATCCCCGAGCTACACTCCCTGCCCTATTTTTTATTCTTTAGTTTGAAACCGGGTCTCACTGAGTTGCAGAGGGCCTCACTAAGTAGCTGAGGCTGTCCATGTACCGCGATCCTCCAGTATTGGTCTCAGCCTCCTGAATGCTGAGATTATAAGTGTGTGCCAACACGCCCAGCAAGATATAAATTCTTTTATAAATTCAGATCATATTAATAAGGTTTTATCTCGCCAGGTGTGGTGGTGAAGCAGTACTTAGGAGTCTGAGATAGGAGGATCACAGGTTCATGGCCAGCCTCAGCTACTTATTGAGTCCCTCTGCAACTTAGTTGAGACCCTGTTTCAAAATAAAGAATTTTTAAAAAGCCGGATATGGTGACACAGGCTTGTAATCCCAGCGCTTGGGAGGCTGAGAGGAGGATCGTACAGGTTCAAAGCCAGCCTCGGCTACTTAATGAGGTTCTCAGCAACTTAGTGAGACCCTGTTTCCAAATAAAGTATAAAATAGGTCTGGGAATATAGCCTGGAGTTAGAAAAGCCCCTGGGTTCCACCCTCAGTACCACCACCACCACCAAAAAAAAAAAAAAAAAAGCTGAGCATGGCTGCACATGCTTATAATTTCAGCATTTGGGATGCTGATAAAGGAGGATTGTAGTTCATGGACAGCCTCAGCTACTTAGAGAGACCCTTGCAACTCAGTGAGACCCTGTTTCAAAATAAGGAATAAAAAAATGGGGCTGTTGAGAAAAGAGGATTGTAGTTCGTGGGCAGCCTCAGGTACTTAGTGAGACCCTTGCAACTCAGTGAGACCCTGTTTCAAAATAAGGTATAAAAAATGGGGCTGGGGGTGTAGCATGGAGGTAGTATATCCCTGGGTTCAATCCCAGTACGGGGGGGGGGGCAGGCTGTGTTATAAAGTTTAATCAAGTATATAGAAAAATTTTATGATAAAATACACAGGCTTCTTAAAGGATTTCTCACTTCCTTTGATACTCCAATGTGTCAGATTTACATAGAAAAGAGGCACTATTCATATAAACTAGACTCCCCAAATTATTATGGATATATTTTCTTCTAATGTTCCTGGAATTGGAATTCTAAAGAATTCACTTTATAAAAACCTTAACCTACTAAGAACAAGGGATTTGGTAAGAATAATAATAGCTGTATAAACTTAAAAAGGTTATTATTTCCATCTAAGCTTCAGTCTACTCAATTACTAAATAAGACTACTTTGTGTATCTACTTGTGTGTGGAAGTAAATGAAATATCCCTGGTATAGCACTTGGTACATTAAATATGTGGGATGTAGTAGCACTCAAAAAAATACTGACTACTGCTATTAATAAGGATGTTTGAGCCAGGTGTGGTGGCGCACGCTTGTAATCCCTGCGCTTGGGAGGCAGAGACAGGAGGATCACGCAGGTTCCAAGCCAGCCGCGCGCGCTGGCTTAGGAGACCCTGTTTCCAAATAAAAATGTAAAAATAGGTCTGGGAGTGTAGCCCGGAGGTAGAAGGGCTTCCAGGAACCCCAGTACCACAAAAAAAAAAAAAAAGGATGTTTGATAATTATCAAATTTAAAAAGATAAAGCATACTAGTATCTGGGAACAGTAGCACACACCTATAGTTCTAGTTTCTTGGGAAGCTGCGGTGGGAGAATTGATTGAGCCCAGGAATCCAGGCCAGCCTTGGGCAACATAACATGATTCGAGATCAACAGAACAGCAGCAGCAGCAGTAACAACAAAAAAAATACCAGCCAGGTGTGGCGGCACACACCTGTAATCCCAATACTTGGGAGGCTGAGAGAGGAGAATCATAGGTTTGAGAACAGCCTCTGCAATGCAGCAACACCCTCAGCATCAGCAAGACCCTGTTTCAATATAAAAAGGGCTGGTGGTGTTGCTCAATGTAGAATTCCCGTGGGTTCAGTCTCTAGTACCAAAAAATGTAAATTTACTAAAATGGAATGATTTTTACATTGTTACAGTAAAGAAAGTTATAAAATAGTATAATCTCATTTTATGAAAATAACCAAATGTATACATATATACACATACAGAGAGAGTGAGAGAAAGAAACATTGGGAGGGTACACATGGTTTCAGTAATGAGCTAGCTATCTCAACAAGGCTACAAGCAAGACTCCTAACACAAAATAATCACTTCAACTGGCAGGAATGAACAGTGCTTACATCAACCGCAGCATCCTCATCATCTGAATCTTGCAGACCAAGAGCCGCTTTTTGTAATTTCTTCCTCTCATTAGCCAGAGCTTGTTCTGTTTCATCAAATTTGAATCCCTTACCAGAGAACCCACTGCTCTTTTTAATTATTTTTCCTTCCTTTCAAAGAAAAATTTAAAAAGTTAATAAAAATACTCACTTAGCATGCAAGGAAAAAATTGAGATCTACACAGATTTCCCTAGATACTAAGTTCAAGCAAAAGATTTTCACTTTTTCCTTAAAGAAATAAAACCAATCCCATCAAGATGTCCAAATATCAAATATTCACAATAATGATTTGCATTAAAGTAACACCGGTTTAAAAACTCACAGCTTTCTGTTGATCTTTGAAATCACTCCAAAGTTTCTCTAGATCAGAAGGCACCGCAGTCCCTGATAATTCAAGAGCTTTAATTATGTCACCAGCATAGCGAGCTTGATCTTCTGTGATAAAAGTATAGGCATAACCCTAATGAATAAAAAAGAGAAATTACTAGACATTAACACAGCCTTACTTATTATCACAAGAAAAAAATGAACCACCTACTAAATCTTTTGAGATTGAAACCAATCCTAAGAATTTTTTTATTTTCTTCTTTTTTTGTGTGTGTGTGGTACTGGGGATGGAAACCAGGGGGATTCTACCTCCGAGCTGCACCCCCAGCCCTGTTTTTTATTGTTTAGTCTTTTTATTTTTTTGAAACAGGGTCTCACTGAGTTTCAAGTAGTCGAGTCTGTCCACGAACCGTGATCCTCCTGTCTCATCCTCCCAAATGCTGGGATAACAAGCATGCACCACCACACCTGGATACAAATCCTAAAGAATTTTGAAGGCCACCAATGTCCTACTAAATTTGTGTGTGTGTATGAGGAAACAGGTACTGAGGACTGAACCCAAGAGCATTTTACCTCTAAGTTACACCCCCAGGCCTTTTTATTTTTTACTTTGAACTGGGGTCTCACCAAGTTGCTGAGGCTGGCCTCAAACCTTCGATCTTCCTGTCTCAGACTCCCAAGTACTCCCAAGTAGTGAGAATACAGGCATGTTCCATAATGCCTGGCTTAAATTCTTAAGTAGCTCAAAATTCAACATTTAAAAATAAGCAAGCTGTGGTATAGCTAAGTGGTAGAGTGCTTGCCTACTACGTGCAAGGCCCTATGTTCAATCTCCCCCCTATAAAACAAGACAAGAATATTTCTTTTTTGTGTGTGTGTGGTACTGGGCGTGGAGCCAGGGGCTTGCTACCTCCAGGCTATACTCCCAGACTTATTTTATATTTTATTTGGAAACAGGGTCTCACTAAGTTGCTGAGAGCCTCATTAAGTAGCTGAGGCTGGCTTCAAACCTGTGCAATCCTCCTGTCTCAGCCTCCCAAGGGCAGGGATTACAAGCGTGTGCCACCAGGCCCGGCTTAAAACAAGAATATTTCTAATTTCTTTGTAAGGAAAAATTATACACAAATGTAGTTACATTATAGCGTATATTAATTTTCTTTATGTACAACGTTTTTCTTTTTTCCTTATATTCTACTTGATCCATTAAGTACTACTTGAATCCATATTAATTTCCTAAAATATAGCTTTCCATATTTTTCTTAAGATCAATAAAAAAAGGCTGGGCATGGTGGCGTATGCTTGTAATCCCAGCATTTTGGGAGGCTATGACTGGAGGATTGCGGTTTGCAGAAAGCCTCAGCTTCTTAGTGAGGTCCCTTGCAACTTAGTGATACCCTGTTTCAAAAGTAAAGAATAAAAAATTATTTTTTTTCTACTTCTGAGGGAATCCTCAGAGGTAGAATGCCCCTGGGTTCCATTCCCTGTACCACACACCAAAAAAAAGATCAATAAAAAAGGTAAGGTGTGGTGGCACACAACTGTAATTCAAGTGCTTAGGAAGCTGAAATAGGAGAATGACAGGTTCAAAGGTAGCCTCAGCAATGTACAAGGCTCTCAACAACCTAGTGAGATCATGTTTCAAAATAAAAGAGGGCTGAGAGCAAAATACTTCTGGGTTCAATCCCTAATCCCACACACACACACACATACATACAAAAACAAAACAAACAAAACAAAAACAAAAAACAAGTAACAGGGTTGAAAATACAGCTCAGTGGCAGAACACTTGCCTAGTATGCATAAGACCCTGGAGTCGATCTCCAGCATTGTTGAAAGCAAGCAAGCAAGCAGGTAGCACACATATCTATATGTGGTATGTGTGGGTTGGGTGTGTCTTATGACTGCATATTAAAAATACGCACATACAGGCACACACATCCAAGCATGGTGGTACATGCCTATAATCCCAGTACTTGGGAGGCTGAAACAGGAGGACTGTAGGTTCAAAACCAGCCTCAGCAACTTAGCAGGGCCCTCAGCAACTCAGTGAGTGAGACTCCTTTTTAAGATTAAAAATTAAAATAGGTCTGGAGGTGTAGCTCTGAGGTAGAACATCCCTGGGCTTAATCCCTAGCACTGTGAGAATAAGTGAATAAATATAAAAAGCAACACCCCAAATTATAGATGTGTATGTATATGTGTATATACAGTAGAAAAGGGTGAAGAAAAAAAAAAAAGCTAAAAGGAGACACAAACTGTTAAGAGTATGTCTACAGAGAGTACCTGAGTATCTGATAATTTTAATAATACTTAGACATGTATATGTATATAAGTGATTAATATAATCTATTCCCCACATCTTAATGATTAAGAATTTTCAAAATGTCCCCATAATTCCTATTATCTATTCCTAAAACATTAAAGAAACATGCATTTTAATATAAAAGAAACCAAGTATAAATAATTTTTACTTTGTTGCCTGCTCTTCCAGTTCGTCCTGCTCTGTGCACATAATCCTCATAATGGTTAGGGCAGCTGTAATTTACTACGAGAATCAGATGTTTCACATCTAGACCTCGAGCAGCAACAGAGGTAGCCACGAGAAGTTTGCAGGTCCCATTCTTAAAGTCATTTATAATGCTATCTCTGTCATATTGATCAATACCTGTAAATAATGAGAAGAACTGTAAAACAGGTTCCAATCAAATTTTCCATTCTCCCAACACAGAAAAAAACCAAATATAGAACAAAGAACAAATCCATACCTTCAACTCCTACACTATTGAAAATAAAAGGCTAAAAACCTTTAATGGCAATTTAATTACTGCTACTCCTTTATGAACCTTCCATACCTTTGTTTTGTCTCCTTTCTTGTGTGATAAGGCTTAAAATAACTGGGCCTCAATCTCAGAATTACTAACCTAAACCTGTTCTGGGAACAAAGAGTAAAATAGCAGGAACATTCAGCCTGCACCAACAAGATTCAAATCTTTCTCTTTCTCCTAGAGATTTAGAGCCCTCTGTGCTACTCAGTACTGTCCAATGACCAGAAGCATTACTTGGAGTTTGTAGGAAATGCACAATCTTAAGACCCGCCCCCAAATACTGAATCAGATCTGCATTTTAGCAAGATCCCGAGATGATGACCACATACACATTCAAGTCTGAGGAAAACTACTGAAAAAGTACACAAGGGATAGAATGCAGCTCAGTGGAAGAGCCTGTGTCCAGCATCTTTACAGCCATATTTCCATTCCTATACTAAACAAATGTACTCAACTGGGTCACTCTTTAACACATGACTCAAAGAGATTTAGGATGAATGAGAAAGCATAGCATTAGCTATCAAAATTTTGTTATAGGATACCCAGGCCACAAATATATTTTATGCTGATATATCCAGGAATCCTTGATGATACAGAAAGGAATGGGACAAAGTTCTCATACCTGTAACACATGCTTGCAACAGATTACCAAAAATAAAATCTTTAGCACCTAAATAGGTATCAATATTTATGTCTATGACTATATAATTTTTAGTACTGGGAATTGAAACCAGAAGCATTTTATCTCCAGGATACATCCCACAGGCCGATTATATTTCTTATTTGGAAACAGGGTCTCACTAGGTTTCTTAGAACCTCACTAAGTTGCCAAGAATGGCTTTGAACCTGTGATCCCTCTATCTCTGCCTCCCAAATACTGGGATCACAAGCGTGTGCCATCATACCTGGCCCATAATTTTAAAAGTATTCTTCAAGCCGTGCATAGTGGCGCACACTTGTAATCCCAGCATTTGGGAGGCTGAGACAGGAGGACTAAGCAGGTTTGAAGCCAGCCTCAGCTACATAGTGAGGTCCTTTGCAGCTCAGTGAGACCCTCTTTCAAAATAAAGAATAAAAAGCAGGGCTAGGGGTGTAGCTTGGAGGTAGAATGCCCCTTGGTTCCATCCCCAGTAACACACATACACACACACACACACACACAAAAAAAAAAAACCCTAAAACTTTTACACTAGCTTAAAGTACACTATCGACTCAAAAGCACAAATTTTATTGCATAGAATTGAATAGGCTAAATGAAGTATATAGAATGCCTGCCCAACAAACACTAACTTTCCTTTTAAAATAATTCTAATTTTGTTCACATAAGCACACAACACATGATCATGTGTATATCAAATGAGAAATAAGCCTTATTCTAAGTTTGAGGGAAACCATGTTTAGTCTAAACTAGCCCTTCTTAATTAAATTTTCTGTTTAATTGTTGATTTTAATTGTAAAGAAACAATAATCAACAAGGAACAGACTAATAGAAATTAGAACTAAAGAAATTTAAAAGTACTTGTTTAAAAACAATAGGGCTAGGCTGGGCGTGATGGTACACACTTGTAATCCCAGCATTCAGGAAGCTGAGACAGGAGGACCATGGTTCACGGCTAGCCTCAGCTACTTAGTGAGGCCCTCTGCAACTCAGTGAGACCTTGTTTCAAAACTAATAAATAGCCAGGCGTGATGGTGCATGTTTGTAATCCCAGCATTTGGGAGGCTGAAACTGGAGGATCGTGGTGCACAGAAAGCCTCAGCTACTTAGTGAGGCCCTTTGCAACTAAGTGAGACCATGTTTCAAAATAAAGAACAGAAAATAGGGCTGGGGGTATAGCTCGAAGGTAGACTGTCCCTGGGTTCCATCCCCAGTACCACTAAATTAATTAATTAATTAATTAATTATCTTTCACATTCAACCTGTTTCAATATAACATGACATGTCTGCCTTGGAAAAACACTAGTCTCATGAGAGAAAGAGAGTGAAAAAGGCAAATAATATCATTGTATTATTATGAGAAAGGTTGGGCCTCATGAACCTCCTGAAGCTTCTGAGACTGAAGAATTGCAGGATAGTCCTTTAAGAACCGTTTGTTATTATCTTACCCACGACTGATTTACACATAAACATATGATGTAGCACGAGATAAAAGGAGAAGTAAAAATGGGATGAAAACCATCTTCTTACTTATATAAACACACACACATAGCTGGGCTTGGTGACACATGCTTGTAATCCCAGTATTTGGAGGCTGAGAAAGGAGAATCATGGTTCAAGGTCTGCCTCAAGCAACTTAGTGGGGCTCTCAGCAACTTAACAAGACTCTGCAAATAAAAAATAACTCTGGAGGTTTACCCTGGTGGGGTAGAAGGCCTCTGAGTTCTATCACCAGTAGCACAAATCAAAAACAGAAAAACAAGCCGGGTGTGGTGGCGCACACTTGTAATCCCCGCGCTTGGGAGGCGGAGACAGGAGGAGCGCACAGGTTCGAAGCCAGCCTCAGCTACTTAGTGAGGCTCTCAGCAACTTAGTGAGACCCTGTTTCCAAATAGAATATAAAATAGGTCTAGGAGTGTAGCCCAGAGGTAGAAAGCCCCTGGGTTCCATCCCTAGTACCATAAAAAAAAAACAAACATACATACACATTTCAGTCAAGACATGATGTTACACACCAGCAATCCTAGTACTTGGGAGGTTGATATAGGAGAAGTGCAGGTTTGAGACAAGCCTCAGCATGGAAGCAAGACCCTTTTTCTTGTTTTAATTCCACATCTAAATCTATATATCTTTAGCCAGTGTGGTGGCGCACGCTTGTAATCCCAGCATTCGGGAGGCTGAGACCTGGAGGATCGCGGTTCACGGACAGCCTCAGCTACTTAGTGAGGCCCTCTGCAACTCAGTGAGACCCGGTTCCAAAATAAAGAATAAAAAGTAGGGCAGGGGGTGTAGCTCGGAGGTCAAATGCCCCTGGGTTCCATCCCCAGACCCGAAAAAAAAAAAAAAAAAAACTATATATCTTTTATACTTTTTATTGGTGCATTGTAATTATGCATCATGCCAAGGTATTGAATTATAGGAATATATATACACAACACTGGTGAATTTCCCCCAGAGACTACCCCTCCCTCTTTCCACATCATTGAGATTGACAGAGGTAATTTCATATGCATACATTGTACCATTTTTTTTTTTTTTTTTTTTTTTTGGTGGTACTGGGGTTCCTGGAAGCCCTTCTACCTCCGGGCTACACTCCCAGACCTATTTTTACATTTTTATTTGGAAACAGGGTCTCCTAAGCCAGCACCTGCGGCTGGCTTGGAACCTGCGCGATCCTCCTGTCTCTGCCTCCCAAGCGCAGGGATTACAAGCGTTCGCCACCACGCCCGGCTACATTGTACCATTTAAACTGTTACTTTCCTTATGTCTCTATTACCCCTTCTCCCTCCCCTAAACCCCTTCCACAACACTGGAGCATCTGCTTTTCAGTCAGAGGTTTATTTCCTAGTTTCTTTCTTTTTTTTTTTTTTTTTTTTGGTGGTGCTGGGGGTGGAACCCAGAGGCTTTCTACCTTTGGGCTACACTCCCAGACCTATTTTGTATTTTATTTGGAAATAGGGTCTCACTAAGTTGCTGAGAGCCTCACTAAGTAGCTGAGGCTGGCTTTGAACCTGTGTACTCCTCCTGTCTCAGTCTCCCAAGCGCAAGGATTACAAGCGTGCACCACCACGCCCGGCAATTTCCCAGTTTCTATCTAGCTTCCAAATGAGAGAAAAACTATTCACTTTCTGAAACTGGCTAATCTTGCTTAGCATAATCCTCTCAAATTTCATCCAATTTCTTGCAAATCATATGATTTTGTTCTTAATGGCTGGAGACTATTTCAAACAAAAAATAAAAACGGCTGAGGGCATAAACTCAGAGGCAGAATGCCCCTGCATTGAAATCCCATCATCAAAAGAAAAAAATTTTTTTAAAGAGCTGGGGTGTAGTGCAGTGGTAGAACACTACTGTGGTCAATGTCTGGGACAACTTATACACACAAAAAATTAATCAAGACTTCACATACTGCCTTTATATAAACAAGACAGAGCTCAGAATCTGGGTCCAGCCAAGTTAGTGTCATATTTAGCAGAAACAGCAACAATAAACTTGAAGGAAACAAGAGAATTCAGAATCTCTATAATGTATCAATCACCAAGTACAGGATAAAAACCAAATAGGTGTGGTGGCACATGTCTACAGTACCAGCAAATCAAGAGGCCCAGGCAAATTCAAGTCCAGCTTGGGCAATTTAGCTAGACCATATTTCAAACTAAAATGCAGGACGTGGGCAGGGAGGGATGGGGGTAGTGAAGTGCCTCTGGGTTTAATCCCCATAACCCTCCCCCCAAAACAACCCCAAACCCCACAATTACTAGACATACAAAAGTATAGAAAAACACAAAGCAAACCAAAAGACAAAATAAGAGACTGTCATCAAATTAACCTAAGGTGCTATAAACAAAGTTTTTTTTTTTTTTGGTGGGTCTGAGGATGGAACCCAGGGGCATTCTACCTTCGAGCTACACCCCCAGCCCTAATTTTTATTCTTTTTTTTTTTTTTTTTGGTGGTACTGGGGTTCCTGGAAGCCCTTCTACCTCCGGGCTACACTCCCAGACCTATTTTTACATTTTTTGGAAACAGGGTCTCCTAAACCAGCGCACGCGGCTGGCTTCGAACCTGCGCGATCCTCCTGTCTCTGCCTCCCAAGCGCGGGGATTACAAGCGTGCGCCACCACGCCCGGCTCTTTTTTTTTTTTTTTTTGAAACAGGGTCTCACTAGGTTGCAGAGGGCCTAAGTACCCGAGGCTGTCTGCGAACCATGATCCTCCGGTCTCAGCCTTCCAAATGCAAGGATTACAAGTGTGTGCCACCACGCCCGGCTTAATAAACAAAGATTTTAAAGCATCTATATTAACCATTATCAAAGACTTTTTAATGCTCATAATGAATGTCTAGGAAACAAAATATAAGAGAATCCATGGGAACTTTTAGAACTTAAAAAATATATGAGCAAGGACCTGAGTCCAATCCCTAGCACCACACACACAAAGCTACAAACACAGAATAAATTCACTGGATAAGGGCTGGGGGTGTAGCTCAGTGTTACAGCATGTGCCTGAAATGCATGCCCCTAGGTTTGATTCCTAGGATGGCAAAAAAACAACTCACCAGATGCACTTAACTGCAAATAAGGAAAAACAAAACAATGAATACGAAGACACAGGAAAAGAAATGACCAAAACTGAATTATAGAGGAAGAAAAAGGCTAAAAATGATTTGAGACACTATCAAAAGGTAAAGCATCCCAGGTGTGATAGTACATATTTGTGAACCAGTACTCCAGAGGCTGAGACAGGAGGACTAAAGGTTCAAAGACAGCCTCCGCAAAATAAGGAGACTGAGCAACTTTATAAGACCCTGTGTCAAAATGAGAAATGAAGAGGATTGGGGCTCTTAGCTCAGAAGTAGAATGCCTTAGGTTCAATCTCTAGTACCACACATACAAAAACAATGGGGGCGGGGGGAGTTGCCTTTCTAATTACCTTTATAGGAATGAGATGAGTTTTGTGGCCTGACAGAACTGTTGTATATCCTGATTACAGTGTATTCTGAGATGGGTAATGCAGTCAAAATCTTGATAACTGCTCATGTATTCCACAGAAATAACTACACTGGAATATTTGGCAACAAAAGGAAGAACTACTGATACACATAACAAATTTCAAAAAGCATATGCTAAGCCAGGAGGATGGCAATTCACAGTCAGCCTCAGCAACTTAGCAAGTACCTCCACAACTTAGTGAGATCCTATTTACAAATAAAAAATAGCTGGGCGTGGTGGCGCACGCTTGTAATCCCCACGCTTGGGAGGCAGAGACAGGAGGATTGTGCAGGTTCGAAGCCAGCCGTGCTGGCTTTAAGAGACCCTGTTTCCAAATAAAAATATAAAAATGGGTCTGGGAGTGTAGCCCAGGGGTAGCAGGGTTTCCAGGAACCCCAGTACCACCAAAAAATAATAATGATAAAAAATAAAAAATAAAATAGGGCTGGGGGTGTAACTCAGAGGCAGAATGCCCATAAGTTTTTGTGTATGTGTGGAACCTAAGTACCACACATACACACAAAAAAGCATATGCTGAATGAAGATGTCTTAGCAGTACATAAAGCACAATACAATTTGTCTGAAAATCTGAACAGGTAAAAATAATCTATGTTGAAAAACATGTTTAAAGCAGTTGCCTTTCCAGGGTAGGAACACAGGTTCATTAACGGAGGGAAATTTCTGAGGTTATATCTTAATAGAGGATTCATAGGTTACATGTAGTTGCCCTTAAGATCTACATATATCACTATAGTTTACTGATAGTGTTTTATTTTTTCTCCTCCAGTACTGGGGATGGAACCCAGAGGCATTCTACCTCAAAGCTACACCCCTAGCCCTATTTTTTATTCTTAATTTTTGAAAAAGGGTCTCATGCTGAGTGTGGTGACTCACACTTATAATCCCAGCATTTGGGAGGCTGAGACTGGAGGATCAAAGTTTGAGGACTTAGTGAGGCCCTTTGCAACTCAATGAGACCCTGTTTCAAAATAGAGAATAAAAAATAGGGCTGGGGTGGAGCTTGGAGGTAGAATGACCCTGGGTTCCATCTCCACTTCTGAAGGAAAAAAAAAAAAAAAAAAGAAAAACAGAAGGAAAAAAAAGGGTCTCACTGAGTACCAAAGGGACTCATTAAATAGCTGAGGCTGGCCACAAACTGTGATTCTCTTGTCCCAACCTCCCAAATACTGGTGGCATGCGCCACCACGCCTGGCTTATAGTTTCATTTTTTTAAAAATTGAGAAATATCCCCAGGTGTGGTAGTGCATGCTTGTAATCCCAGCATTTGGGAGGCTGAGGCCAGAGGATTGCGGTTCGCAGAAGCCTCAGCTACTTGAGGCCCTCCGCAACTTAATGAGACCCTGTTTCAAAAATAAAGAATAAAAAATAGGGCAAAGGGTGTAGCGTGGAGGTCAAATACCCATCCTCAGACCCGCAAAAAAAAAAAAAAAAAGAGCGAATAGTGTTAATGATATGACACTGGAAGTAGAATGTGCCTATTGGTGGTACAAATACACTGAGAAACTAAAAAAAAAATTGATGCAGTGGTAGAAAATAGATAGTTAAAGATGTGATAAGCAAATATAACAAAATGTTACCTGTAGGGTTGTGGGTATAGCTCGGGGGTAGAGTCCTTGCCTAGCATGCACAAGGCTCTGGGTTTGATCTCCAGAACTAAGAATACACAAAAAATTAACTGTAGAGTCTAGCGTTGGGTGTAAGGGTGTTCTCTATACAATTCTCTCACATTTTCTATGTTTCGAGTATTTTTTTTTCTTTTTTTTTTGTGGTACTGGGGATGGAACCCAGGGGCCTTCTACCTCCGGGCTACACTCCCAAACCTATTTTATTTTTTGTTTGGAAACAGGGTCTCTTGAGCCAGCTGAGGCTGGCGTCGAACCCATGCAATCCTCCTGTCTCAGCCTCCCATGCTGGGGGATTACAAGAGTGTTTGTTTGTTTGTTTATTTATTTATTTATTTTTGAGGGTCTGGGGATGAAACCCAGGGGCATTCGACCTCTGAGCTACACCCCCTGCCCTGTTTTTTACTATTTTGAAACCAGGTCTCACTGAGTTGCAGAGGGCCTCACTAAGTAGCTGAGGCTGTCCGTGAACCGTGATCCTCTGGTCTCGGCCTCCCGAATGCTGGGATTACAAGCTGCGCCACCACGCCCGGCTTATTTTTTATTTTAAAACAGGGTCTAGGCTGTGCATGGTTGTGCACGCTTGTAATCTCAGCACTTGGAAGGCTGAGACGGGAGGATCGCGGTTTGTGGACAGCCTCAGCTACTTAGTGAGGTCCTTTGCAACTCAGCGAGACCCTGTTTCAAAATAAAGAAATAAAAATAGGGCTGGGGGTGTAGGTCAGAGGTAAACTGTCCCGTGGTTCCATCCCCAGTATTGCAAAAAAAAAAAAAATAATAATAATAATAATAAATAAATAATAAATATTAAAAAATCAAAAAATGAAAACAAGAGTTGCCCAAAAGGTAGACAGACTCAAACTCAATCGCAATGCTGGTGTAAATAAATATATATATATGTATATTTATTTATTTTGTGGTACTGAGGATGGAACCCAGGAGCCTTCTACCTCTGGGATACACTCCCAAACCTATTTTATATTTTACTGGGAAACAGGGTCTCACTAAGTTGCTGAGAGCCTTACTAAGTTGCTGAGGGTGGCTTCGTACCTGCATGATCCTCCTGTCTCAGCCTCCAAAGTACTGAGATTACAAGCCTGTGCCACCACACCCGACTTGTTGATGGAAATATAAAATGGTTCAGCCACTATCAAACCAATTTCTTGGTTCCTCAAAAATTTAGAAACAGCCAGGTGTGGTAGCACATGCTTGTAATACCAGCATTTGGGAGGCTGAGACAGGAGGATTGCGATTTGAGGACAGCTTGACTTACCATATGACCAAGTAATCCCCTCCTGGGTATATACCCAAAGTAAATAAAGACAATAACACAAGAAGATACCTGTACAACATACAGTGGCAATCTAGGTAATAGCCTAAAGATAGAACCAACAACAGATGATAAAGAAAATGAGATGTATACATATATACACAATAAAATATTATTTGTCTTTAAAAAGGAAATCTGATACAAGCTAAAATGTGAATCAATCTTTTTTGTGTGTGTGTGGTACTAGGGGTAGAACCGAGAGGCTTTCTACCTATGGGCTATACTCCCAGACCTATTTTACATTTTATTTGGAAACAGGGTCTCACTAAGTAGCCCGAGGCTGGCTTCAAACCTGTGCAATCCCACCTCAGCCTCCCAAGCACAGGGATTACAAGCGTGCGCCACCACGCCCAGCTCTGTGAATCACTCTTGAAACCATTATGCTGAAAACAAAATAACCCAATTACCCAAAAACAAATAATGTGTTTTTGTTTTTGTTTTTTTTTTGCGGGTCTGGGGATGGAACCCCAGACCTCCGAGCTACACCCCCTGCCCTATTTTCTATTCTTTATTTTGAAACCAGGTCTCACTGAGTTGCAGAGGGCCTAAGGAGCTGAGGCTGTCCGCGAACCGCGATCCTCCGGTCTCAGCCTCCCAAATGCTGGGATTACAAGCGTGCGCCACCACGCCCAGCTAAATAATGTGTGATTTTATTCATACCAGGCATATCGGATAGGCAAATTCATAGAAGTTATAAGGAACTGGTGAGAGAAATAAGAGTTATTGTTTAAAAGGTGTAGTTTCAAGATGATGAAAAAATTCTAGAAATAGACAGTGGTAATAATGGCTATACAGCTCTGTGAAGATACTATTATTAATGCCACTGAATTATTATACACCTAAAAATGATTAAGATGGTAAATTTTATATAATTACATTTACAAAAAAAATTTTTTTTAGCTTGTAATCCCAGCATTTGGGAGTCTGAGACAGGAGGATCGTGGTTCATGGCCAGCCTCAGCTACTTAGTGAGATCCTCTGCAACTCAGTGAGACCCTGTTTCAAAATAAAGAATTAAAAAATAGGACTGAGGGTGTAGCCTGGAGGTAGAATGCTCTTGGGTTTGATCCCCAGTTCTGGAGGGGGAAAAAAGAAAACCAACACAAAAATAACTTTTTTTTTTTTTTTTTTTTTTGCCATACTGGGCATGGAACCCCAGGGGCACTATTTTATCTGGAAACAGGGTCTCACTGAGTTGCCGAGAGCCTAAGTAGCTGAGGCTGGCTTCGAACCCATGCGATCTTCCTGTCTCAGCCTCCCAAGCGCTGGGATTACAAGCATGCACCACCATGCCCGGCTTATTCTTTACTTTAAAATAAGGTCTCGCTGAGTTGCAGGGGGTCTCACTAAGTAGCTGAGGCTGGCTGTGAACTGTGATCTTCCTGTCTCAGCCTCTCAAATGCTAGGATTACAAGTGTGTTCCACCATGCCTGGCCTACCAAAACTTTTTTAAAAAGGAATATATAACTCACTTTCAAATGTTCAAAATTAACTGTGCTGGAAATATAACTCAGAAATAGAGAACTTGCCCAGCATGCATGAAGCCCCTGAGTTCAATCCCCAGTGCCTTAGTAAATACTTACATACATACATAATACATAAAATTATAAAAGTAACTAAATGTCTTCAAAGCCCATTTAATTTCACCCCATATAGTCTGGTATGGTAGATTATTTTCCAAAGATGACAGCAAAAGAATCTTCTATTCCGCATGATCTTCTGTACATGGGAAGACACTGCCCTGTCAAAAGTTGGAGTCTATGACTGCCTCTTGTGACTACTTTGATCTACAGTATACAGCAGAAGTGAAAGCGGTACCAGTTCCCAGAATTGTCCTTACTGGCTGGTCAACTTTGGTTCTTGCCTCTTAGCCAAACACCAGAGAAACACCCCAGGGCCCCTGATCAATAGCCTGACTGAGCTCCCAGTCAATAACCAGTACCAACATGCCAGCCGCAATGGAAGTGGATCCAAGGCCCCACTGAGCCTCCCCACTCAAGCCCCAGCTGAGCTACATAGTATGAAACTTTTCTGCTCAAACTACAGAAACATAAAAAACTGAATATTGACACTAAATGTGAAAGTTATTCATTACAAAGCCAGATGGCCAGAATACTTGGTTAGTGAGGATAATTTAAACTGTTTCACATGTGTTCTAAATCCCAAATACAAATAACAGTGAAGTTACACAGAAATCAAACCAACATATGCCTGCCTGATTTACTTTATCTCTAAGAATATTAGTAATGCTCACCCCAGAAAGTTATTGGGAGTAAACAATGAGATAAATAAGACTAAATTCTAAATTGGAGAACAAAGCAAGTATTATTCAGAACACAGCATGGTACTTGATAAGTCCTTAAAAAATATTTCAAGTGCCAATGAGATTAAACGTTACCTCCATGAAGAGACATGCAAGGATAAGATGCCCTCATTAAATCCTTCAGAAGACCGTCAGCGTGCTCCTGCTTATCCACAAATATAATGACAGATCCTGACTCTTGATAATGGCCTAAAAGCTCAAGTAATTTCAAGAATTTCTTTTCTTCTTCAATCACAATCTGCAAACACCAAATTGTACCATGATAATGGATAAAAATGTAACTACATCTTTGATTTATTTTGCAGTGAATAAATAAAAGATAAAATCTTCCTATATTTTAAGGAGCCATTCCTATATTTTAAGAAAAAACTAGGAAAATGTTTAATTATTAAAATCATTAAGTAAAAATAAACTTTCAGAGAATAAGAGGTTTGCAACTGAGGACAAACCATCTTTTGTTCTGTTTTAACTTCATAGTCTAGTAATCAGTGATTAAAATAAGAATGTAACATTTCTTTCTACCAGCCCCTCATTTCTAGTGAGGGATATTAAAAAGAGCATTTTTTAAAAGTTCCATATAGCCGGGCGTGGTGGCGCACGCTTGTAATCCCAGTGCTTGGGAGGCTGAGACAGGAGGACTGGGCAGGTTCAAAGCCAGCCTCAACTACTCAGTGAGGCTTTCAGCAACTTAGTGAGACCCTGTTTCCAAGTAAAATAAAAACTAGGTCTGGGAGTATAGTCTGGAGGTAGAGAGTCTCTGGGTCCCACCCCCAGTACCACCAAAGTGGGGGATGGTAAAAGTTCCATACAGTGCTTGCTTTGGCAGCACATATAGAGAATATTACATGGCCCCTGTGCAAGAATGACACGCAAATTCATGAAGCATTTCATAATAAAAAAAAAGTTTCACACAACAACATAGGCAAATACATCAGGCAAAATATTGAAGGCTAAAGTTGACTTATACCACTTAATTTAGAAATTATCTGCCCACCTCATAAACAGTGATCACCAAATAATTATACAAACTGCCTGATTGAGGCCGGGCGTGGTGGTGCACGCTTGTAATCCCCGCGCCTGGGAGGCGGAGACAGGAGGATCGCGCAGGTTCGAAGCCAGCCGCGCTGGCGTAAGAGACCCTGTTTCAGAAATATAAAATAGGTCTGGGAGTGTAGCCCGGAGGTAGAAGGGCTTCCAGGAACCCCAGTACCACCAAAAAAAAAAAAAAAAAAAAAAAAAACCTGCCTGATTGAGGGAACTAAGAATTTCTTAAAAACAGTACCCACCACTTGTTGCTCCACATCTGAGCAAACCACACTCCTGCCCCCAACTTGCACTTCAATGGGTTTACTAAGAATTCTTCGAGCCAAAGCTTCCATAGCTCTTGGAAAAGTAGCTGAAAACATAACTGTCTGTCGATCAGGACGAACATTATCCACAATGCGCATGACCTGAGAAAACAACACAAATAATATATGGTGAATGTGTTTTCTAAAACTTATACATGTTAAAATCAAGCAGAAGCCAGATGTGGTGGCTTGCCTGTAATTCTAGGATTTGAGAGGCTAAAAGAGGATAGCAGGTTTGAGAACAGCCTCAGCAAATAGTGAGACTCTCATCAATCTAGTGAGATCCTGTTCCAAACTAAAAATAAAACGGGGCCTGTAGCCTAAAGGCAGAATGCCTCTGGGTTCAACCCTCAGTATAACAACAACAACAACAACAACGACAACAACAACAAAAAAACAACCAAACAAACAAAAAACAAGCCAGGCATGGTAGCGCACGCTTGTAATCCCAGCATTTGGGAGGCTGAGACAGGAGAATCAAGGTTCGTGCACAGCCTCAGCTACTTAGTGAGGCCCTCCGCAACTTAGTGAGACCCTGTTTCAAAATAAAAAATTAAAAAATAGGGCAGGAGATGTAGCTTGGAAGTCAAATGTCCCTAGTTTCCATCCTCAGACCCGCCAAAAAAGAAAGAAAGAAAAAAAAAAAAAAAGCAGAAGGAATTTTTTTTAGAAAAATTTCAAGTAGAAGAAATTTTTTTAATCTTTGGGTGTAGTCACACATGCTTGTTATCCCACTATTTAGGAGGCTGAGACATGAGGGCTGCAGGTTCAAAGCCAGCCTCGGCAACTTAGTGAAGCTCTCAGCAACCTAGTGAGATCCTGTTTCCAAATAATAAATAAAATGGGGCCGAGGGTGTAGCTTGGAGGTAGGAAACCTCTAGGTTCAATTCTCAGTACTCAAAAAAAAAAAACAAAGATAAATTATTTATTACCTTTGGCTCTCACAATTCATTTTTATCCCCTATTTTGCTGCCTTTAATTTTACTTTTTTTTGCGGGTTTGGGGATGGAACCCAGGGGCATTTGACCTCTGAGCTACACCCTCTGCCCTATTTTTTATTCTTTGTGTTTGAAACAGGGTCTCATTAAGTGGCAGAGGTCCTCACTAAGTAGCTGAGGCTGTCGATAAACCGCGATCCTCTGGTCTCAGCCTCCTGAATGCTGGGATTACAAGCATGCGCCACCACACCCGGCTAGATTCACTATTTCAAGAAATGACAATCCCATATGCTTAAGCCAAAAGTCTAGATCCCATTTTTTACTAATGTAGCCCACATCTCAAAACAATCGATCAACAAATTCAGTAGTCTCTTTTTTTTTCCCTTTTTTGGTACTGAGGATTAAACCCAGGTGCACTCTATCTCTGAGCCACACCCTCAGCCCTATTTTAATTTTTAGTTTGGAACAGGGTCTAAGTTGTAGAGGGCCTCACTAAATTGCTGAGGCTTATCTTGAACCCGCGATCCTCCTGTCTCAGCCTCCCAAGAACTAGGATTGCAGGCATGAGCCACCTTGCCTGGCCTCAGCCGTCTCTATCTTCAAGAGATAACTAGGATGCAACTGGTATCTACTACTTCCAATGTTTTCCTTCATTTACTTAATACCTTTTGTATATGTGTGGCACTAGCAATTGAACCCAGGGGCATTCTATCTCTAAACTTCACTAGAGCACCTCCCTTCTTGTTGGCAGTACTACTGACTGAACGCAGGGGCATTCTACCTTCATGCTATACTACACATGCAGCCCTGTTTTTTATTCTTTATCTTGAAACAGGGTCTCACTAAGTTGCTGAGATTGGTCATGATCCAGTGATCCTCCTGTTTCAACCTATGAAGTACTGAGATAACAAGCTTGTGCCAACACGCCCAGCATTAACCTTTTATTTACTTTTTATTTTTTTGGTGATACTGGGATGGAACACAGAGGTGTTCAGTATATCCAGGCTATACTCCTAGACCCAGTTTATATTTTATATGGAAACAGGGTCTCACTAAGTTGCTGAGAGCCTCACTAAGTAGCTGAGGCTGGCTTCGAACCTGCCCAATCCTCCTGTCTCAGCCTCCCAAGTGTGGGGATTACAAGCATGCGCCACCACGCCCGTCAGGATCATAGATTAAGGACAGCCTCAGCAATGTTGCAAAGCCCTGTTTCTAAACAAAAATAGGAATAGGGGTGTAGCTCAGATGTAGAATGCCCATGGGTTCAGGACCAAAAAAGGGGGGGTGGCAGGGGAGAGGTTTAGAATAATGGGTTTCAGGGGAGCCAAAGCAAATTCCTTCACTCATCATAGTGTGGACAGTAACCTTCCAGAAATAAATTTCAAATCCTCTCCTTAATGTTATAGCATTATGGACATACTGAACGTGGGAGCTCAGACCAATTTTATTAATATCTATGCTTAAAATTGTGAAGATGCGCCGGGCGTGGTGGCGCACACTTGTAATCCCAGCATTCGGGAGGCTGAGACCTGGAGGATCGCGGTTCGCGGACAGCCTCAGCTACTTAGTGAGGCCCTCTGCAACTCAGTGAGACCCGGTTTCAAAATAAAAAATAAAATATAGGGCAGAGGGTGTAGCTCGGAGGTTAAGTGCCTCTGGGTTCCATACCCAGACCCGCAAAAAAAAAAAAAAAAGAAAAAAAAAATTGTGAAGATGCCCCTAAAATGACCTTATAGTTATAAGCACTTTTCCAGTTACATCTGATCAGAGATTGTATTGCTTCTCTCTCTCACTTGGCTATTAGTCTGCTGATTAAAAGGTGCTCCTGATACTTTACAGTATGCCTAACCCATTTTCTCACAGGACACAGATAGTAAAGTCAGCTATAAACTGCTAAGTAAGTCCATAAATTTAGTAGGCTGTTTTTTTGTTTTTTGTTTTTTTTCAGTACTAGGGATGGAATTCAGGAACATTCTACCTCTAAGCTACACCCCCAGCCCTATTTTTTATTCTGAAACAGGGTCTCATTGAGTTGCAAAGGGCCTCACTAAGTAGCTGAGGCTGGCCACAAACCACGATCCTCTTATCTCAGCCTCCCAAATGCTGGCTGAGACAGGAGGATCTGAGTTTGCAGACAGCCTCAGCTATTACTTAGCGAGGCTACTCAGTGAGACCCTGTTTCAAATAAATAATAAAAAATAGGGCTGGGGGTATAGCTTGGCACTAGAATGCCCCTGAGTTCCATTCCCAGTAACACACACACACACACACACACACACACACTAATGAATAGGGCTGGGGATATGGAGCTAGAATGCCCGTAGGCTCAATCTCCAGTACTGGGGGGGAAAAAAAAAAGACTAACTAGAAATGTTAAAGTATAAATATCCATTTGAATCCCATCTGTACCCTAGTCTATTGTATTACTATCCAATAGGATGCATGCAAATTTAAAAATTAAATTTTTATTCTCATGATAGTTACAAAGTTACATTTACATTCCAAACCACTTAAACATTTTAATGATTACCTGTGGTTCAAAACCCATATCAAACATTCTATCTGCTTCATCTAAAACAACATACGTCACTCTTCTGAGATTTGTGACCCGACCTAAGATGAGAAGAAAAAATAAAGACAAAAAGAGAAACTAAAAACCAGTTACAATTCATTTTATGACAACCAAGAACTTTAAAAAACTGTAAAGGGAACTAAAATGCCTGACTTAACCAAAGGGGTATGTTAGGTATCTTTAAACAGTGAAAAGAATCTTTGGTCTATAGTATCTTAATCTAGTGGCAAATACTTTCTGACAGTGGGTTTATGAGGCCCTTTATTTTGTCAAACTCGTCTCTTGCATACCATCATAGGGCCTGAAGAACCTGTAAAATTCAGAAAACAGCCCTCTCCAAAACACATCATAAAACTAAGACTGAGATGACGCATCGAGCCACATCAGCCATTATCTGACAGCATCACCTAGAAAAAAACATATTAGAGATTACAGCGTATGTGTGGAAAGCAAGTTCCAGTGCTATCTACATCAGATGCAGAAAACTATATTACCTCATAATCTAATTTCATTAGTTAGAAGCTTCTTAAGTGGGGATGTCAAACCATTAATGAGAAACTATTTATCATTAGGTAACTAACATATTACACAAAACCTTTACCAAATGTATTATATAAATACATTTTTCTATAAAAAGATATAGCCTCAATATTATAAGTGCTCCCACTGGCTTAAATGTTCCTGGCTTTTTAACCAGTGAAAACTAACATACAGAAAACCTTTTCTGAAGGATTAATACAAGCATTGCTAACAACTGTTGAATCAATCACCTGGCAAAAACATACATAAAATAGTTATTAAAGATAAACCAAAAGGGAAAAAGGCAAAATTAATCAAGATGAATTTCAGGAGATTTAATCAATGCAGCATTGAGAAAAAACAAGGGATTATTTAAATCAGCATTCATCCCAAAACTTTTTATTTGCTCTACAAGCACAATACCTTATCAACAATTCCAATGTCACTTTGCCAACTTCAAGTAGAATTAGAATTAAGTTCATACAAAAATTCAAGCAGAATGCTATTAGAAACATGCATTGCTCCACTTTTAATATTCGCTTCTGTATAGACTGAGTACTACAAGGCAGAACTGAAAGCGTTTTCTTAAAAAAATAGAAATGAACCAAGTAAGTGCTTCCTAATATTAAGTATTACACACTATAATTTGCAGCCCCATTTAGTTTTGCAAGGTTGGGAACAGCATTAAATTACCTACCTTTGCTGGTTTAAGTCTCTGAAGCCCAGTTCTATAAATCTTGAAGGGCCTTTCTCCACAGAAGTTAAATAATGTCAACAGTTTAGTAACAGTTTTGATAGGGAATAATTTAACAAAGCACAACATTTGAGCTAAAAACATGCAATTTTTACAAAAGAAATTTTCTTGAAGCTGAAATATCTTAATTTATCTAGTACTGTAAAATACTAGTTCATGTAGAAAAAAGTCTAAGTTTTATAATGAAGAAGATAGTATCTGCATCCTTTTAAAAGCAATTAGGTGAAAAATGAATTCAGAATCCAAGTGCAAAAAAGATCAGATGGTGTTGGTTGTAAAAAGAAATCTTAAATTTAATTGCAAAAATAAGTGCTTATAATAATGAACTTGTTACAATACAAATTTTAAGATATTACAGCTTTAAGAAGAAAAACAGAAGCCTTATGTTGGTTTCTTTTATCTGTTTTAACAAAAATGTGTAAAATTAAAAAATAAAAGGAACAAGAACAACAAAAAAATACCTCTAACTTACCACTGTTAGCTGCTAACATGTCAATCATTCGACCAGGTGTGCAAACAATAATTTCAGCACCTCTTTTCAGCTCAGCAATCTAATTAAAAAGATAAAATTTTATAGGCCATTCATCACTAATGCTTAAAAAGATTTAAAAATATTGTATCTGGCCCTTGCTTGAATCTATCCGTCAGGAGGACTAACTAGAAGACTCTAAATGCCTTACTTAATTCTCTGGAATGTCAGAGCACTATAAGGAGTATGTGTGAAAAGGAAGCATGACCACATGGTGCCACACACTTGAAGCCAATGAAACTAAAAGAATTTTTTGGGGGGTTGTACTGGAAATTGAACCCAAGGGACTCTACTTTTGAAATACCCCTAGCCCCATTTATTTTGAAACAGGGTCTAAGTTGCCCATGCTGGCTGCAAACCTACAATCCTCCTGCCCCAGTATTGGGATCACAGGTCTACACTGCTATTGCTAGCTGAAACCAAAGAATTTCATCAATTTTAATTTGCTACTATACCTCAAAACTAGGAAAGGAAGTTGAGTGTGTGTGTGTGTGTGTGTGTGTGTGTGTGTGTGTGTGTGTAAATAAACATCAACCAGGTGTGGTGGCCCACATTTGTAATCCCAGTACTTGGGAGGTCGAGACAGTAGGATCGTAGGTTTGTGGCCAGTCTCAGCAAACTCATGAGGCCCTCTGCAATTGAGCAAGAATGCCCGAGTTCAATCCTCAGTACCACAAAGAAAAAAAATCCTCAGTATCACAAAGAAAAAAAAAAATCTATATAGATAGATGTTATGCATCGATACTTTACAACTATATACAACTATATACATGGGCATATATTTTAGATCTATATAGATAATTTATTATTGCTAAATATTTCCAGAACTTAATTGATCACAGAACCCCTTTTTTTGTGTGTGGTATTGTGGATAGAACTCTCAGGGCATTCTACCTTCAAGCTATACTCCCAGTCTTTTTTGTTATTGTTGCGGTACAGGGAATTGAACCCAGGGGTGTTACCTCTGAGCTATACCTCAGCCCTATTTTCTATTCTTTTTTGAAACAAGGTCTCACTGAGTTGCAGAGGTCCTCAATAAGAAGCTGAGACTGTTTGCAAACCAAGATCCTCCTGTCTTAGCCTCCCAAATGCTGGATTACAAGTATGAGCCACCTCAACTACCTTTTTAATTTTTATTTTGAGAAAGGGTCTAAATTGACCTAGCTGCTCTCAAACCTGAGATCCAAGCGGGCATGGTGGTGTACATCTGTAATGTTAGTACTCAGGAGGCTGATAAAAGAGGAACACAGGTTCCAGCCTGCCCACCAACTTGGAGAGGTCCCTCAGAAACTTAACAAGAACCTGTTTCAAAAAAAGGGGAGGGGGAAGCTGGGCGTGGTGGCGCAGTTTTTAATCTTAGCATTTGGGAGACTGAGACAGGAGGATCGCAGTTCTTGGACAGCCTCAGCTACTTAGGGAGGCCCTCCGTAACTCAGTGAGACCCTGCTCCAAAATAAAGAATAAAAAATTGGGCAGGGGTGTAGCTCGGAGGTTAAATGCCTCTTGGTTCCACCCCAGTACCACCAAAATAAATAAATAAATAAAAATAAATCAACGACGGGCATGGTGGCACACGCTTGTAATCCCCGTGCTTGGGAGGCTGAGAAAGGAGGATCGCACAGGTTCGAAGCCAACCTCAGCTACTTAGGGAGGCTCTAAGCAACTTAGTGAGACCGTTTCCAGATAAAATATAAAAAATGGGTCTGGGAGTATAGCCCAGAGGTAGAAAGCCTCTGGGTTCCACCCCCAGCACCACCAAAATTAAATAAATAAATAAATAAATAAATAAATAAATAAATAAATAAAATATATGAGCAGTCACTATCCAAAACACTATAATAAAAAAACTTTATTGAATCATTCAACTTGAGAAAAGATAGAAAAACTGAATGTTTCTTTTATAAATACCTGCTCACTGATTCCTGTTCCTCCATAAACACAGACCACTCTAAGTCCCAAGGTCTTTGAAAACTTCTTACATTCTTTAGTAATTTGTAAAGCCAATTCTCGAGTTGGAGTCATGATGACAGCTGAAAAGATAAACATGTCAAAAGCCTAACCACCAAAATTCTTGAGAGATGAGGCCTTAAGGGTTGCATTTAACTTCTGCAATAAAATCCAGATCTTAGTCAAATTTTTGGTTTTGCCTTTTTATAAAATTCTGAAAATTCTATTTCAAAGCTTCAGAACAGCAGACTGTGGCGAAAGGACAAGACTTTTAAGAACATGCTATAGGAAAATAAATGAGCGTTAAATCCCATACTCAACTCTCAGAAAAATATTTGGTTGAACAGAATGAAAATAGTTCTCAACTGCAAATCACAAAACAAAGAAAATCAAGTGACTCACTGTGCTGAAGAAGCCATACTGCTGCTATCCGGAAACAACCTTGGTCTGTGGGGCACAGACAAAGGAGATATATACTGTGCCCTACGTTTCCAAGAAAGGATATGAACAACTTTCCAAAATCCTACTCAAATTTGCAGAAGTCACCTCTGCTAAAATGCATCAAGAAATTGGGATCTGAAGATGAAATCCTGATACCATAGCCTTATAAGGCCATTAAAAAAGCTAGAAAAACACATTTCCATACTATCTTCCATGTTGAGTTTATGTATCCACTGATATTGGGCTAGAAACAAACCTCAACATAAATAAACAGATAGATGCATGAGAGGTCTACCTGCCGAGTCAGAGTTTAAAAACTGAGCTGTGCCAGGAGAGGCTGTTTTTGTACTTCTGAGATGTCACTCCAGAGCTCTGAAGATTCTCACTCCACCTGCTGGTAAGGGGAAATCAGCCCCAAAGTGCCAAATTGATAAAGGAAATGTACATGAAACATCTTTATTGTTTTAACTAAAAACATTATAGAGTCTTTCAGATTAACTGACAATGAGATATGTAAAAACAAAATTTAATGAGAAGAATGGTACCTATTGGCCCCTCTCCTTCTTCTAATGACCGCTGATCCATGATGTGTCTAAACATGGGCAACAGAAAAGCAATGGTCTTTCCGCTTCCTGTCTTGGCAATGCCAATCAAATCTCGTCCAGACATTATTGCAGGAATTGCTTGTGTCTGGATTGGTGTGGGCTTCTCATAGCCATGCCTTAAAAACAAACAATAGGAAGATAATGTAAGAACTGAATCCCTGGATCCCTCAGAGTCACATAAAAATAAGGATTCCATAATGCAGTATATCCATAAAGTAATATTTGGCAATAAAAAGTAATAAAATACTAAAGAGTTTCTACAACACGGATAAACCTAGAAAAAAAATGTGTAATACTGAGTGAAAAGTCAGTCGGAAAGCACTATGTATTAGACATGCCCAGTATAGCCAAATGTAGAGAAACAGAAAATACATGAATGGATGCCAGGGTAGAGGGAAAATAGATGCCAGGTAGATGGGAAAAGACTATTAAGAGCCAGGGCATGGTGGCGCATGCTTGTAATCCCAGGATTTGGGAAGTTGAAACAGGAAGATCACAGTTCACAGACAGCCTCAGCTTAGTGAGTTTCTTTGCAACTCAGTGAGACCCTGTTTCAAAATAACCAGTAAAAAATAAAGCTGGGAGCCGGGCGTGGTGGCGCACGCTTGTAATCCCAGCATTCGGGGGGTTGAGACTGGAGGATCGCGGTTCACGGACAGCCTCAGCTACTTAGTGAGGCCCTCTGCAACTCAGTGAGACCCAGTTTCAAAATGAAGAATAAAAAATAGGGCAGGGGGTGTAGCTCGGAGGTCAAATGTCCCTGGGTGCCATCCCCAGACCCGCAAAAATAAAATAAATAAATAAATAAATAAATAAATAAATAAATAAAGCTGGGGTGTAGCTCCAAGGTAGAATGCCCGTAAATTCTATCCCCAGTACAGCAAAAAAAATAAAAAATAAAAAATAAAAAATAGTACTGGGGGTATAGTTCAGAGGCAGAATACCCTTGGGTTCCATCCATCCCCAGGACTGAAAAAAAAAAAAAAAAAAAAAAAAAGAAAAAGAAAAACCAAAAAAGACTATTAATGAATACAGGCTTTTTGGGTGATGAAAAAACCTAAAACCTCCAAACTTCTAGGTCTGAAAAATATTAAAATTAGATGATTGCACAACTCCATAGACATACCAATGAACTATATGAATTAAATGGTAAACTTCATTTTAATTCTTATCTCAATGAAACTATTGAAGAAAAAAATCTGGGGCTGAGGGCAAGGCTCAGTTATACAGAGCTTGCCTAGCAAGTGGAAACAGCTGGGTTCCACCTCCAATATCAGAAAAAGAAACAAAGTAAATCTTCCTATTTAAATAAAAATGTAACCCAGAGAAGTATTTATTTGAAAGGGCTATTTTGAGCAGGGCATGGTGGCAGCACACTTGTAATCCCAGCATTTGAGAGGCTGAGACAGGAGGATCATGGTTCGCAGACAGCCTCAGCTACTTAGTGAGGCCCATTGCAACTCAGTGAGACCCGGTTTCAAATAGAGAACAAAAATTGGGCTGGGGGTGTAGCTCGGAGGTAGAATGCCCCTGGGTTCCATTCCCAGTACCACACACACACAAGAAAGGCCTATTTTGAACAGCTAGACACTAACAAGTATAAACAACTACCACCACTTACTTTTTGAGGGAATTTAAGATCTTCATCGAAATTCCACATTGGACCCAAGATTTAATTGGTTTGGGGCAACCTTTTCCTTTTACTGTAATGCCTTCCATTTCCAATCGAAATACATTTACTTCTACAAAGCAAAATCCAGATTGAGAATTCTTATTGTTCTGTTGGTGCCTTCTACCTGCCATTAATCATGGTAAGACTAAGAGTCTTCAACTCTTTTTTTTCTTGACTCTACCAAAGACAATTTCATAGAAGAGATATAGAAGTACTGAAGAGTTCAGAGTTAAAGCAATTACTGTTGCAATCAAAACAAGGATAAAGAGAACTATCTTAGCCGGGTGTGGTGGCGCACGCTTATAATCCCCGCACTTGGGAGGCAGAAAGAGGAGGAAACGCGCAGGTTCGAAGCCAGCCACATTGGCTTAAGAGACCCTGTTTCCAAATAAAAATATAAAATAGGTCTGGTCTGGGAGTGTAGCCCGGAGGTGGAAGGGTTTCCAGGAACCCCAGTACCACCCCCCCAAAAAAAATCCTAAATTCAAAGATATGGTTTTTTATTTTCCTTAATTATAGTTACAATAAAAGAATAAATAATTGACAAGTAATACAACTATTTATTCTCCCATGACTTGTTTGGTTACCTGTACTCAACTAACAATACACATTCACTATGGTTTCTAATTCTCAAAAGCCAGAAGGGTTAACAGAAACATTTTACACACAACTTCACATTAAGAGTATTTTCAACCCTAAAAACATCATATTAATTCAATTACAAAAGTTGGAA
This sequence comes from Muscardinus avellanarius, assembly GCF_963383645.1. Taxonomy (NCBI): domain Eukaryota; kingdom Metazoa; phylum Chordata; class Mammalia; order Rodentia; family Gliridae; genus Muscardinus; species Muscardinus avellanarius. The sequence goes on along the minus strand of NC_137786.1, from coordinate 110,897,610 downwards.
GAATTGTTGCTGTGTGTGTGTGTGTGTTACTAGGGGTGGAACTCAGGGGCTTTTCTACCTCCGGGCTATACTCCCAGACCTATTTTATAATTTATTCGTTAACAGGGTCTCACTAAGTTGCTGAGAGCCTCAATAAAAAGTTGAGGCTGGCTTCAAACCTGTGCGATGCTCCTGTCTCAACCTCCCGAGCGCTGGGATTACAAGTGTGTACCACCACACCCAGCTAATTGTTGCTTAATTTTTTAAATATTTCTCAAAATACCCTCCAAATTACAGGTCTATTTACATTCCTCCTGGGCAAAATAAACTGCACCCGCCTCTGATCCCACTATAACCAATACAAAAATAAAACAATTTACCCTCTTGAGACATTTTTGCTAGTTCTGGAACTTCAACGTAAAAATTTTTTCTGAATGGTTCATATTCAATTTTTCCATGATCGACTGGTTCTAGAAGTTTTCTCTGCTTTGTTTGATAGCCTGTAAGAGCAGTCTGAAGATCAACTTCTTCCTCTTCTGAAGAATACTTTACCAAAAAAAAAGTAAAAAGCTCATTATTATTTTCTCCTTATGGGAAGCAACAGTCCTAGCTTTTAAAACCAGCTCTCCTAAAGACGACTTTTTGGCTTTCTCTTTCTTTTTTCTTTTGTAGTCCTGGGGTTTGAACCCAGAAAGCATTCTGCTTCTGAGCAACACCCCCAGCTTTATGTTATTTTTATTTTAAAACAGGGTCTCATTAGGTTGGTCTTACTACTTGCTGAGGGTAATTTTGAACCCGTGATCCTCCTGTCTCAGCCTCCTAAGTACTGGGATTACAAATGTGTGCCACCATGCCTGGCATCTCAATTTTATGTGTGTGTGGGTGTGTAATAGTTACTGGGGCTTGAACTCAGGGGCAGGGGCTTTCTACCTCTGAGGTACACACCCAGCCCGATTTTATTATTTTATTTATTTATTTTTATTTATTTATTTTTTGCAGTATGGGGGATGGAACCCAGGTGTATTCTACCTCCAAGCTACATCCCAGCCCTATGTTTTTTATTCTTTATTTTGAAACAGGGTCTCACTGAGTTCTGTAGCTGAGGCTGGCCGTGAACCGCGATCCTCCTGTCTCAGTCTCCCAAATGCTGGGATTACAAGCGTGTGCCACCACGCCCAGCCCTGATTTTATTTTTTTATTTTCAAACAGGATCTTACTATGTTGCTGAGGATGGTCTCGAATCTGCAAACCTCCTGGCTCAGCCTCCCAAGTACTGGTACTACAAGAGGGTGCTAATGCACCTGGCCTTATTTTTACTTTATAAAATAGATTCACTGACCTAGAAGATTTTCATGCAACTCCAGAAAATTTAAAAGACATGTAATTTGAAAATGACATCAAACTGTCTGTTTTTTTTTTTTTTTTTTTTTTTTTTTTTTTTTTGCGGGTCTGGGAATGGAACCCAGGGGAATTCTACCTCCGAACTACACCCCCTGCCCTGTTTTTTATTCTTTATTTTGAAACAGGGTCTCACTGAGTTGCAGAGGACCTCACTAAGTAGATGAAGCTGTCTGCGAACCGCGATCCTCTGGTCTCAGCCTCCCGAATGCTGGGATTACAGGCTTGCGCCACCACGCCCAGCAAATTGTTATTTTGAATAAAAATATCAGTTCTTGCCAGGCAAAGTGGTGCATGCTTATAATTCCAGTACTTGGGAGGTTGAGACCGGAGAATCACCGGTTTGAGAATTGCCTCAGAAAGTAGAGAGACGCTCAAGAATCTAGTAAGACCCTGTCTAAAATAAAAATAAAACAGGGCCAGGTGTGGTGGGGTGCACCCTTGCAATCCCTGCACTTGGGAGGCTGAAACAGGAGGATCGCACAGGTTCGAAGCCAGCCTCAGCTATTTAATGAGGCTCTCAGCAACTTAGTGAGACCCGGTTTCCAAATAAAATATAAAAATAGGTCTGGGAGTATAGCCTGGAGGTAGAAAGCCTGTGGGTTCCACCCCCAGTACCATCAAAAAATAAAATAAAATAAAATAAAATAGGCTGGGGGGTTTAATCTCAGAGGTAGAATGCCTCTGAGTTCAATTCCCTGTATTACACAGAAAAAAGAAAGAGTATCAACTTCTGAAGAGTTATTCAACATTGTATCTTTGTCCAAAAGTTATAATGCCAAGACAAAATGAAAATAAATCTCAAGATGGCTTTCATGAAGTTTTCCTATTATTCCCACTATCTAAGTCTTTACATCATATGCTAATGGGAAGAATAACTTATGATGCCAACTCATTTTATCTTTTTATACTGTATGCTTAAAGTGAGCTGATAAGAAGGGGAATAAAAATGGGAATATAACAAGAATAAAAATATAACTGTTTTACCTACATGCCACTATACAACTAAGACTAGCAAGAATTTCTAGTAGTAGTCTACATAACTAAAAAGTACTTTGAGCTTTGCAGTAAACACTTCTAGGGCACCACCATGAACAAAGTCAAAATTAATGAAGACTCACCTCCATGGCATCCTGGTCATTCTCCATCAGCTCACCTTTCTTCTTATCAGAATCTATAACTGCTTTTTTGGTTGTTACAACAGTGACAACTTTTGTGACCGTTGGTCCAGACTTCTGAAAATAAATAAGAAATATAAGATATTTTGCAAAAATTAAACATAATATATGCCAAAGGAAATATAGTATCACAATAAGAAATTCAAATTAGCTTAGTAACAATTTAATGAAAATACTTGTCTGCTTATAATTTATATAAAATTTTAATCTTGTAATGACATTATATTCTGTAATATTTATATATACATGATTTATTGCACAATATGAAATTTTACATAATATGATTGTATATTTTAGTCTCTTGCTTTTTCTTTTGTGGTACTGGGGATGGAGCTCAGGGGTTTTCAACCCCAGGCTCTACTACCAGACCTATGTTATATTTTATTTGGAAACACTATCGCACTAACTTGCTGAAAGCCTCACTAAGTAGCTGAGGCTGGCTTCGAACCTGTGCAATCCTCCTGTCTCAGCAAGTGCTGGGATTACAAGCATGTGCCACCATGCCCAGCTGATTGTGTATTTTAAACATATGACTGAGGCCGGGCATCTGGTGCACTTATAATCCCAGCATGTGGGAGGCTGAGACAGGAGGATCAGACAGCCTCAGCTGCATAGTAAGGTCCTCTGCGACTAAGTGAGACCCTGTTTCAAAATTAAGAATAAAAAATAGGGCTGGGGGTGTAGCTCAGAGGTAGAATGCCCTGGGTTCCATTCCCAACAGTGGAAAAAAAATTAAAAATTAAAAAAATAAATGAATAAATAATTAGGGCTGGGAGTGTTGCTCAGAAGTAGAATGCCCTGGGTTGCACCCCCAGTACCAAAAAAAAAAAAAAAAAAAAAAAAAAAAAGACAGAGACTCAATGGTACTTTAGACTCATCAGGCAAAACAGGCACTATTCTTTTGTTAATTTTTAAATTTTTTAAATTTTTTCTTTTTTGGTGGTACTGGGGTTCCAGGAAACCCTTCTACTTCCAGGCTACACTCCCAGACCTGTTTTTTATACTTTTTTGATTTGGAAACAGGGTCTCTTAAGCCTGCGCGATCCTCCTGTCTCCACCTCCCAAGCACTGGGATTACAAGAGTGCACCACCACGCCCAGCTAAACAGGCACTATTCTGAGTGCCTGGATGAATCGGAAGTTTATCTTGGAGGGTGGTGAAAACAAAGAGCAAACACAATAAGAAATTATGTAGTTTGTAAAAAGGCAGTAAATGCTAAAAAGAAAAGGGTGAGGGAGCTGCTGAGAAGCCTAGACAAGATATGAGGTGGTGGTATGTATGCGAAGATACTAATAAAGAAAGTGGCTTTTAAAAGTACTTTTGTAGCCAAATATGGTGGCACATACCTATAATCCCAGTATTTGGGAGGCTGAGACAGGAGGATCACAGGTTCAAGGCCTGACTCAGCTACTTAGTGAGGCTCTCCATAACTTAGCAAGACCATTTCAAAATAAAGAATAAAAAAATAGAAGCCAGGCAAGGTGGTGCACGCTTGTAATCCCAGCATTTGGGAGGCTGAGACTGGAGGATCATGGTTCGCAGACAGCCTCAGTTACTTAGTGAGGCTCTCTGCAACTCAGTGAGACCCGGTTTCAAAATAAAGAATAAAAACAGGGCAGGGGTTGTAGCTCGGAGGTCAAATGCTCCTGGGTTCCATCCCCAAACTATCAAAAAAAAATAAAAGAATAATAAAAAAAATAGGTCTGAGGGTGGAAATCAGAGGTAGAGTGCCTCTGGGTTCAATCCCCAGTGCCACACACACCAAAAAAAGTATTTTTGCCACTAAAATCTCCTCATTTCTCTTGCACTTAGAATAAGTATTGCCACCAGAGATGGAATAAAAATATTAACCTTATAAAAATTTAAAATCCACAGAACAACTTAACTCCATAGGTAAAATATAAATCTTTTTTCTTTCTTTTTTTTTTTGCGGTACCGGGGATGGAATCCAGGGACACTCTACCTCCGAGCTACAGCTCCAGCCCTATTTTTTATTCTTTATTTTGAAACAGGGTCTCACTGAGTTGCAAAGGGCCTCACTAAATAACTGAGGCTGTCCTCGAGCTATGATCCTCCTGTCTCAGCCTCCCAAATGCTGGGATCACGAGTGTGCGCCACCAAGCCCAACTTCAAATATAAATCTTTAAAAAGGAAAATTTATCCGGATGTGGTGGCACACGCTTGTAATCTCAGATTTGGGAGTCTGAGATAGGTGGATCATGGTTCACAGACAGCCTCAGTTACTTAGTGAGGCCCTCCGCAACTCAGTGAGACACTGTTTCAAAATAAAAAATAGGGCTGGGGTGTAGCTCGGAGATAGAATGTCCCTGGGTTTCATCCCTAGCATCACAAATAAATAAATAAATGAATAGGAAAATTCCATACCTTTTCATTTCCCCCACCACCTTTCACACTTCTCATGTTAAACTTTTTTACTTCCTCTTTCACTTCTTCCATGTAAGCATCCAATGGATCTAACTCCTCACCCTCCATCTCATTTCCTTCCTTTTCAGCTTCTGCAGGATCATCCTCGTCATCTAAAATATAAGAATAAAATTTCTTTGTACATGTGTTTGGAAGGTAATACTCCACGAAGACCCCACATCACACTCTTCAAACATGTTTCCCCTCGACCAAACACCTCTACCACCTTCCACCTTGGATTCTTTCTTTTTTTTGAGGGGGGGGGGTACTGGGGTTCCTGGAAGCCCTTCTACCTCCGGGCTACACTCCCAGACCTATTTTATATTTTTATTTGGAAACAGGGTCTCTTAAGCCAGCGCTCGCGGCTGGCTTCAAACCTGCGCAATCCTCCTGTCTCTGCCTCCCAAGCACGTGGATTACAAGCATACACCACCTCGCCACCTCGCCCGGCTCACCACCTCTGATTCTAATCACTCTGATCCTAATGCAATTCAAATGCTTAAACCTGGAAACTTTTACTTTTTTTTTTTTTTTAATGGTACTGGGGTGGAACCCAGAGGCTTTCTACCTCCGGGCTATACTCCCAGATCTTTTTTTAAATATTTTATTTGGAAACAGGGTCTCACTAAGTTGCTGAAAGCCTCACTAAGTAGCTGAGGCTGGCTCAACCCGTGTGATCCTCCTGTCTCAGCCACCACGCCCGGCCCTTTTATTTTATTTTTTTTTGCAGGTTTAGGGATGGAACCCAGGGGCATTTACTTCCAAGCTACACGCCCTGGCCTATTTTTTATTCTTTATTTTGAAATAGGGTCTCACTAAATTGCAGAGGGCCTCATTAAGTAGCTGAGGCTGTCCGCAAACCAGAATCCTCCAGTCTCAGCCTCTCAAATGCTGGGATTACAAGCATGTGCCACCATGCCCGGCAAATCTTTACATTTTTATTTCTAATTATTTATTTATTTGCTTGTTTGTTTGTTTTTGTGGTACTGGGGTTCCTGGAAACCCTTCTACCTCCGGGCTACACTCCCAGACCTATTTTTTTTATACTTTTTTCATTTGGAAACAGGGTCTCTTAAGCCAGTGCAGCTGGCTTCAAACTTGCGCAATCCTCCTATCTCCACCTCCCAAGTGCGGGGATTACAAGTGCGCCACCACGCCCAGCTCTTTATTTCTATTTATTTATTTTTATTGCAGTACTGGGGGTTGAACCCAAGGGCATTTTACTCTGAGTTACACCCTAGTCCTATTTTTAATTTTTTATTTTGAAACAGTCTCACTAAGTTGCTGAGAGCCTAAGTACCCAAGGCTGCCTGTGAACCTGTGATCTTCTTGTCTGTGCCTCCCAAGCACTGGGAGACTACAAATTACTTTTTTTTTTTTGGGGGGGGGGGTGATACTGGAGTTCCTGGAAGCCCTTCTACCTCCGGACTACACGCCCAGATACCTATTTTATACTTTTATATTTGGAAACAGTGTCTCTTAAGCCAGCGCGGCTGGCTGCGATCCTCCCAAGGGTAGGGACTGCAAGTGTGCGACACCACACCCGGCTACAAACTACATTTTAAAATCATGCATACATTACCCCTCTTTTATAGGAGAAGGGAGTTTTGAGGGTTGAACTCAGGGTGCAGTACATTTTATTGTTCTTTTATTTTATTTTGAGACAGCATCTTGCTAAGTTGCTCTGGCTAGCCTTGAACCAACAATCCTCCCTACATCCCTAGCCCTTTTTGTTTTTGAGACAGGATCTAAGTTGCTTAGTTTGGCTTTGAACCTGCAATCCTTCTAAATCAACATCCTCCTCCCAATACCAATATAAAGTATTACTAGCCAGGCATGGTGGTACACACCTATAATTCCAATACTTGAGAGGCTGAGACAAGAAGAGTGCAGGCTCGCAGGTTCGAAGATAGCATCAACATATTAGTGAGACTGTACTTCACAATTAAAAAAAAAAAAGGCCGGGCATGGTGGCACATGCTTGTAATCCCCACGCTTGGGAGGCAGAACCAGGAGGATCAACGCAGGTTCAAAGCCAGCCTCGGCTGGTTTAAGAGACCCTGTTTCCAAATAAAATATAAAATAGGTCTGGGAGTATAGCCTGGAGGCAGAAGGCCCCTGGGTTCCATCCCCAGTACCACCAAAAAAAAAAAAAAAAGGGGGGGGGGGCTGAGGGTATAGCTCAGAGGTAGAATGCCCTTAGGTTCACACACTATAAAAGAAAATTTCTAATAATTCTACAATATTCTATATAAACTGTTATGTAGGCTATAAGGCTAACAAATATACCATCATCATCTTCTAAACTCCACTTTTTCCCTTGCTTCATCTCTTCAATTTCTTTTTTCAGCTCCCCTATGTTTTCCATGGCTTTTTTACGTTGTTCTTCTCGCCATTTTTCAACTCTTTCTTTTCTCTTCCTCATTTCTTCCTCCAGCTTATTCTGATCAAAATTCTTGGGAGAATAAAAATTAAAATCAGTATTAGCAGTATTAATCCAAGTGACATTCCAAATAAATTCTCCAAAGTATAAAAAAAAAACAAAAAGGAAACACAGACACACACAGTATATCAGATTTAGATCATTCATGTTTATAAAGATACCCCAAAATATACTGTAATCCCAGTATTTTCAATTTACACACACACACACACACACACACACACACACGCACGCACGCACGCACGCACACAAGGATGAGAATTTATGTTACCATTAAAGGTACTAATGGAAATACACATCGAAAAACAGAGATGAAGAAAACATTACAAAATTCTAAGTAATAGTATTCTGGGCACCTGGGACTACAAAGAATTACTTTCGATTTTCCAAATGCTTTGTAACATGGTGTACATATTTTTGTGTGTGTGGTGCTGGGAACTGGACTCAGGGGCATTCTATCCCCAAGCTACACTGCCAGCCTAATTTTATATTTTTTGTGGTACTGAGTATGGAACCCAGGGACAGTCTACCTTTGAGTGACACTCCCAGCCCTATTATTTATTCTTTATTTTGAAACAGGGTCTCACTGAGTTGCAAAGGGCCTCACTAAGTATCTGAGGCTGGCTGCAAACCTGCAATCCTCCTCTCTCAGGCTCCCAAGTATTGGGATTACAAGCATGCACCACCACATCCTACTGGTGTATTTTTTAAAAATTATTAGTACTAGCCGGGCGTGGTGGCGCACACTTGTAATCCCCGCGCTTGGGAGGCAGAGACTGGAGGATCCTGTAGGTTCGAAGCCAGCCGCGCGCTGGCTTAGGAGACCCTGTTTCCAAATAAAAATGTAAAAATAGGTCTGGGAGTGTAGCCCAGAGATAGAAGGGCTTCCAGGAACCCCAGTACCACCAAAAAACAAACAAACAAACAAACAAAAAAACAAAAACAAAATTTATTAGTACTAAAGATTGGACGAGGGGCATTTACTTTTGAGCTACCCCACCCCGTGCTTATTTTGGTTTGTTTCTGAAAGAGGGTTTCACTGAGTTGCTAAGGGTGTTCTGAAACCTATAATCCTCCTATCTCAGTCTCACAAGTACTGGGATTACAGGCCTCAGCAACTCTCTCAAAATTAAAAAAGGAGAGCCACGCCTGGTGGTGCACACTTGTAATCCCAGCATTTGGGAGGCTGAGACAGGAGGATATGGGTCTGCGGACAGCCTCAGCTACTTAGTGAGGCCCTTTGCAACTCAGTGAGACCCTGTTTTAAAATATAGAATAGCCGGGCGTGGTGGCGCACGCTTGTAATCCCCACGCTTGGAAGGCGGAGACAGGAGGATTGCGCAGGTTCAAAGCTAGCCTCGCTGGCTTAAGAGACCCTGTTTCCAAATAAAAAAATATAAAATAGGTCTGGGAGTGTAGCCCAGAGGTAGAAGGGCTTCCAGGAACCCCAGGACCACCAAATAAATAAATAAATAAATAAATAGAATAAAAATGGGGCTGGGATATAGCGCGAAGGCAGAATGCCCCTGGGTTCCATCCCCAGTACCACACAAAAAATAAATAAAAAAGCAGCTGGGCTTGGTAGCACACACTTGTAATCCCAGCATTTAGGAGGCTGAGACCAGAGGATTACAGTTTGCACACAGCCTCAGCTACTTAGCGAGGTTCTTCACAACTCAGTGAGACCATTTCAAAAATAAAGAGACAGCCAGGCATAGTGTTGTATGCTTGTAATTCCAGCACATGGGAGGCTAAGACAGGAGGATCACACAGTTTTGAAGCCAGCCTCAGCTACTTAGTGAGGCTCTCAGCAACTTAGTGAGATCCTGTTTCCAAATAAAGTATAAAATAGGTCTGGAAGTATAGCCCGGAGGTAGAAAAGCCCCTGGGTTCCACCCCCAGTACCACAAAATATTTTTAAAAATAAATAAAAAAAGACAGTTGGGCGTGGTGGCGCACACTTGTAATCCCAGCATTTGGGAGGCGGATACCAGAGGATGCAGCTCATGGACAGCCTCAGCTATTTAACAAGCCCTTTGCAACTCAGTGAGTTCCTGTTTCCAAAAATAAAAAATAAATAAAAAGGGTATAGCTCGGATGTACAATACCCCTAGGGTTCCATCCCCAGTACTTGATAGAATAAATAAATAAATAAATAAATAAATAATACTAAAAAATAGAGCTGGGGGTGTAGCTCAGAGAGTAGAATGCCCCTGGGTTCCATCCCTGGTACCGCAAAAATGAATAAATAAATAAATAATAAAAAAATAAAAAAGGGCAGGGAAGAAAATATAGATCAGAGGTAAAGTACTTGCCTGCCATGTGCAAGGCCCTTGGTTCAATTCCCAGTAACACACATGAACACACGAAAGAAAAGTTAATAATAAAAAAGGCATATATCATTAAAGAAACAATCTGTCATCACAGAAACAAGACTGGTAATATACAATTCTTTTTAACTTAGTAAACATACACCAGCATCTTTTTCTTTTTCATCCTCCTTGTCATCTTTGTCTTTTTTCTTGTCTTTAGAACTTTCCCCACTTTCTGTTTTCTCTTTAGACCGAGATCTACCAAAAAAGCAAGACAGAGCAATGTTATCAATTTGTACTTGGAAACGTTCATTTTAACATACTTTTATAGATAGATATCTTAACTTTTTAGGTAAGAAATAAATTGCCAGGCGTGGCAGTGCACACCTGTAATCCCAGAATTTGGGAGGCTGAGACAGGAGGATTACAAGGTTGAAGTTAGTCTCAGCAATTTATCAGACCCTGTTTCAAAAAATAAAATTGGCTTGGAGTAGACGTCTAGCATAGAGACAGATAAACCCTGGGTTCAATCCCCAGTAACAAAACAAAATGCCAGGTGTGGTGATTCACGCTTATAATCTCAGTACTTGGGAAACTGAGACAGGAGGATCATAGGTTCAAAGTCAGCCTTAGCAACTTATCATGGCTTTCAGCAACCTAGTTAGACCTGTTTCCAAATGAGATATAAAATTGGGCTGAGGGAGTAGCTTGGAGATAGAATCTGGGTTAAATCCTAAGTACACAAACACACACACACACACACAAACCACCAAAACCTTCAAGAATTAATTGCATTTTCAGATTCTATTAAATAAATACCTTCAAAATATCATAAAATTAATCCCATGACACTAAGGACAAACAATACTAAATATCTGTAACTTTGAACAAGAAAATCTAGATATACCATACAAAACAATCACAAAGGTGGGCATGGTAGCGCATACCTATAAACCTATTACTTGGGAGGCTGAGGCAGGAATTGCAGGTTCAAGGTCAGCTACAGAAACTTAGTGAGACCTGTTTCAAAATAAAAAAGGGCTGGAGTTATAGCTTGAAGGTGAAATGCCCATAGGTCCAATCACCAGTACAAATAAATAAATAAATAAATAAATAAATAAATAAATAAATAAGATAAATAAGAGTTATGGATATAGCTCAGAGGTAAAAGTCCCCTGGGTTCTACCCCAGTGCTGAAAATAACAAGACCAAACAATCACAAAATTTAAACAGAAAAGTTAAAAACTTAGTAAGTTGAAAAATACACCAAGATCTTAATATTCTGCAATGTAACTAACAATACATATTACAATGGACTTATCTTTTTTTTTTTTTTTTGGTGGTACTGGGGTTCCTGGAAGCCCTTCTACTTCCGGGCTATACTCCCAGACACACACACACACACACACACACACACACACACATATATGTGTGTGTGTGTGTGTGTGTGTGTGTGTGTGTGTGTGTGTGTGTGTGTTGTGTGTGTGTGTATGGGGTTTTTTTGTTTTTTGTTTTTGTGGTGCTGGGGGTGGAACCCAGGGGCTTTTCTACCTCCAGGCTATACTCCCAGATCTATTTTATACTTAATTTGGAAACAGGGTCTCATTAAGTTATTGAAAGCCTCACTAAGCAGCTGAGGCTGGCTTTGAACACATGCAATCCTCCTGTCTCAGCCTCCCAAGCACGGGGATTAAAAGTGTGTGCCACCACGCCCGGCTTATATATTTTTTTATTTGGAAACAGGGTCTCTTAAGCCAGCACAGCTGGCTTCCAACCTGCGCAATCCTCCTGTCTCCACATTATAAGCATGTGCCACCACACCTGGCTACAATGGACTTATCTTTGCTTAAGGTTTCTTGTAATGATTATGTCTTAATGTAATCATTAATCAGTCTTTGTTTTTCCCCTTTGTGTTTGGTACTTTTCTGAGTAGTTTAGAAGTATTTCCAGATTTGATAAATATACTCAGAGATGAAAATTATAATCTCCAACGTAACTTCTAAAAGGCATAGTTATGACATCTAACATGGTCTTCAATCTACCAGAAACTGCCTTTCATACACATATGAAGTATTTCATTTTAGACTAGCAAATGTCCCTAGTACTATTGATTTTTAAAACTTTGCTTCATTTATTGCACTGCCTACTCTGTCATCAAATGACCATATGTGTGGCTGTTCATGGACTCTCCGTATGGTTCCATTGATGGATTTCTTTCCCTACCACACTGACCTCATTTCTGTTAACTTTATGACAAGTCTTCATAGCCTTGGTAGAGGGAGTCTTCCAACCTATTCTTCAATTATTTATGTCCCTTTGCATTTTTCCCCACCGTACTAGGGATGAAACCCAGGGGCATTCTACCTTCGAGCTACACCCCCAGCCCTATTTTTTATTCTTTATTTTGAAACAGGGTCTCACTGAGTTGCAGAGGGCCTCATGGAAAGCTGAGGCTTTCTGCAAACTGTAATCCTCCTGTCTCAGCCTCCTGAATGCTGGGATTACAAGGTTGCACCACCACACCTGGCTCCCTTTGCATTTCTAATTTTATGATCAGCTTATAAAATATTTTCTACTCACTTCTGCTAAAAATTTTAAAACATGAATGTATATTAAATTTAATAAAACATTTTTCCTGAATCTATTTAATGAGCATGACATATCTCCTTAATAAAGAATATTACATTGACTAATTTTCTAATGTGAAACCGACCTTCCATTTTTTAAATAAACAATTTGTTCAAGCTATCTTGTATATACATTGTTGAATTTGGGATGCTAATCTTTATGTTTAGCTTGACTATAACCTATAATTTTCTTCTCTCATACTGCCCTTGTCAGGTTTATATTTAGAGATACATTATTCTCAATTTATAAGACCTCTGCTCATCAAAAGTACAAGTTGCACACCAGCTGTCCCTGGTCACCTTCCTAGTTGCCTGTTCATGCACATGGAAGACATGGACATTGACGAAGTGCAACGTATCCTGGCCAACTTGATATACATGGGTCACATTAAAGGCTACATATACCACCAGCATCAGAAGCTAGTTGTCAGCAAGCAAAACCCATTCCCTCCGCTGTCCACAGTGTTCTAACAGGGTGCGGGGGCCCTGGCAGCCAGTTTTGCATGCCACCCTCTGCGGCCAGGCTCCAGGGATGCCGAGACTGAGTTTGCCAGCATGCGGGGTCTCTTGAAATCTCCTTCATTGTCTGTAACTAGTCTCAGCCTCATGAAACCTGGAATTTCTTTTCAGGAAATGTAGATACCCCTGCTGGCTTGTGGCATTGCGGGCCTCCTGGGAGGGAGGTCTGGTGCTGGGCAGCCACGCCTCATTCCATAAGTGTTGTTCATAAAGGCAGTTTTAGTAACTTTTTGCAGTTCTTTCTATTAAAAAAAAAAAAAAGTTGTTCTTAACTTAAAAAAAAAAGTACAAGTTGAACCATCCTAATCAGAAATCCAAAACCTGAAATGCTCCAAATCCAAAACTCTTTCAGTACCTATATGATACTACAAGTTAAAAATTCTATACCTGCCGGGCATGGTGGCGCACGCTTGTAATCCCTGTGCTTGGGAGGCTGAGACAGGAGGATTGCATGTGTTCAAAGCCAGCCTCGGCTACTTAGTGAGGCTTCTGGCAACTTAGCAAGACCCTATTTCCAAATAAAATTTAAAAAAATAATAATAATAAGGTCTGGGAGTATAGCCAGAGGTAGAAAGCTTCTGGGTTTCACCCCTAGTACCACCAAAAAAAAAAAAAAAAAAAAAAAACAAAACCTGACCTCAAATGATGGGTTGCAATAAAAACACAAACACACTAAAAATACTGTATGCATATGAGGTTGTGAGTATAAGGTATATAAAATAAAAATAAATTTTATGTTTAGACTTGAGTCCTGTCTCTCATGATATTTTATCATATATACGCAAATAGTTAAAAATATAAAAGAAAAAAAAAAAAAGCCAGAGGTAGTTACATATACTTATGATCCCAGAACTTGGGAGACTGAGACAGGAGGATCACAGGTTCAAGGTCAGTTTTATCTACTTAGGCCCTCTGTAACTTAGTGAAATCCTGTTTCATAAAATGAAAAATAAAAATAGGGTTTAGGGTGTAAGTCGGAGGTAGAATACCCCTGGATTCAGTAATGCAAAAAAAAAAAAAAAAAAAAAAAAAAGAATAAATAAATCCAGAACCTGAAACACTTCTCGTCCCAAACATTTTGGATAAGAGATGCTCAACCTGTACCATTTACAGAAAGCAAAAAAACAAAAAACTCCTATAAATTTATTTTTTGGGGGTGATACTAAGAGACTAAACCAACCCAAGGGTGTTGTACCTGACTTATACCCCAGTCAGGGTTATCCTAGGTTGCTGAGAGTCTTGCTAAGTCGCTGAGGCTGTCCTTGAACCTGTGATCATCCTGTCTCAGCCCTCTATGTACTAGGATTATAGACATGCACAACTATGCCAACCTAATTTTTTTTTTTTTTTTTTTTGTGGAACTGCGAATCAAACCCAGGGATATTGTACCTCTGAGCTACACCCCCAGCCCTATTTCTTTTTTTGTTTTTTTTCCTTGTGATTCTGGAGATGAAACCCAGGGGCATTCTACCTCTGAGCTACATACACCCTCTGCCCTATTTTATTTTTCTTTATTTTGAAACCGGGTCTCACTGAGTTGCAGAGGTCCTCACTAAGTAGCTGAGGCTGTCCACGAACCGCGATCCACCATGCCCGGCTCCAGCCCTACTTCTTATTCTTTATTTTAATATTTATTTATGCATTTATTTTTGTGGTACTGGGGATGGAACCCAGAGGCATTCTACTTCCAAACTACATTCCCAGATCTATTTTTTCTTTATTTTCAAACAGGGTCTCATTGAGTTGCAAAGGCCCTAAGTAGCTGAGGCTGTTGGCAAACCATGACCCTCCTGTCTCAACCTCCCAAATGCTCGGATTTTAAGCATGAGCCACTTTGCCCGGCTTTATTCTTTATTTTAAAACAGGGTCTCACTAAGTTTGGAAGGGCCTAACAAGTTAATGAGGCTGGCTGAAAACCTGCAATCCTGTCTCAGTCTCCCAAGTACTGGGATTACATACATGTCCCACCATGCCCAAGACTAAATAATTTTTTTTTTGATGGTGCTGGTGATTGAACCTAGGTTACACCCCCAGACTTATTTTATTTTTTATTTGGAAATGGGATCTCAGTAAGTTGCAGAAGCCCTCACTAAGTAGCTGAGGCTGTCTGAGAACCCAGATCTTCCTGTTTCAACCTCCAAAGAACTGGGATTACAAGCGTGCATCACCATGCATGCTCTAAATCAATTTTTTTTTTTTTTTTTTGGTGATACTGGGGTTCCTGAAAGCCCTTCTACCTCCGGGCTATACTCCCAGACCTATTATATATATATATATATATTTTTTTTTTGGAAACAGGGTCTCTTAAGCCAGCATGGCTGGCTTCAAACCAGCGCGATCCTCCTGTCTCTGCCTCCCAAGCGCAGGGATTACAAACGTGCGCCAGCATGCCTGGCTCTTAATCAATTTTTGAAGAGAGAAATAACCAAACAGGAGCCAGGAATGGTGGGGCAGACTTGTAATTCCAGTACTTTGGAGGCTGAGACAGGAGGATCACAGATTCAAGGAAATATTCAGCAATTAGTGAGACTCTCATCAACCTAGTGAGACCTTGCTTCAAAATAAAAATAAAATAGAGATGGGGGCATACCT
Organism: Muscardinus avellanarius; assembly: GCF_963383645.1. Classification (NCBI taxonomy): domain Eukaryota; kingdom Metazoa; phylum Chordata; class Mammalia; order Rodentia; family Gliridae; genus Muscardinus; species Muscardinus avellanarius. The sequence goes on along the minus strand of NC_137786.1, from coordinate 110,882,138 downwards.
TGGAAGCAGAATGCTCCTGGTCCAATATCCAGTACCAAAAAAAAAAAAAAAAAGGAAAAAAAGAGAAAGAACTCAATAGGAAAATGAGCAAAAGATATGAACATTTTCAGAAACAAAAAATCCAAATGGCAAATAAAAATATGAAAAGTCTCCATATTCAGTATTAATCAGAAAAATTAAAACTAAGACCACAAAGAAAGCACCAGGCACAGATATACATGTCTGTAGTTTCAACATTCAAGAGGCTGAAGCTGAAGGAAGACTTGAACCGGAGTTCAAGACTAACCTGGGCAACAATATCTGACCCTGTCTTAGAAAAAAAAATGGCCGGGTATGATGGCGCACAACTATAATCCCAGCATTTGGGAGCTGAGATAAGAGGATCAAGGTTAACAGAGAGCCTCTTACTTAGTGAGGCCCTTTGCAACTCAGTGAGACACTGTTTCAAAATAAAGAATAAAAAATAGGGCTGGGGGTGTAGCTTGGAGGTTGAATGCCCCTGGGTTCCATCCCAGAACAAGAACAAAAACAAAAACAAAAACAAACACCGGGCATGGTGACAGCACCCTTCTAATCCTAGTATTTGGGAGGCTGAGACAAAGAGGATTGCACAGGTTCAAGGCCAGCCTCAGCAACTTAGTGAGACCCTGTTTCCAAATAAAATATAAAATAGGACTAGAGATGTTCCCCAAAACTAGAAAGCCCCTGGGTTCCATTCTCAGTACCACACACAATAAAAATAACCCACGGTGCTATTTTAAGTATACATCTAACCCATTGTCAAAAATTTTAAAGTTTGAAAATTTCAAATATCAGAAAAGAGCCGGGCATTATGGCGCATGCTTGTAATCTCGGTACTTGGGAGGCTGAAACAGGAGGATTGCAGGTTTGAAGCCAGCTCGAGCAACTTGTGAGACCCTCCACAACTTAGTGAAACCCTGTTTCAAAATAAAAAATAAATAGCCTGGTGTGGTGTTGTGCAGATACCAGCAAAAGCCACGCCCTCTCGGCATCTGCATTATCGCAGTTCATAGGCAGAATCTCAAAGTGAGAAATAAGCCCCGAGAGAAGGTGTGGTCGCTGGCCAAAAGCATTCTCCACTTTTAGATATTCTTGCATAACTATTATTCTTCTAGTATTCTTTTAACACTCTATACGAATTGCTCCGGTGATGTGAGACCAGGACTATGAAAGAGATTGAGTCCGTGAAAATAAATTCTCTAATAATTTGTCTAAACGCCCTTGGCTTTGCTCAATAATAATGAAAAACTGGCCAGAACTCAGATGCTGTGATAAGCATTCCAGCTGCAGCAATCACAAAGGGTCTCCGACCCTCATTCCTATCACTAATTTAGGTTAAGCCATTAACTCCCCCTCATTCCTATCACTAACTTAGGTTAAGCCATTAACTACGGTAAGGTAACTCTGTTTAACCTTGAGATCCTGCCTAGAGACAGAGAAGATAAACAACTTAGTTGCCCAAAGACAATAGAGCCAAGGAAAAAGATTGTTGACTTTTACGCCCAGTATGAGCATTCCCGGAGACAGAGAGAATGGCCGCATGGTTAGGAATGAATATGACAAAATAAAGGACAGACATTCTAAATATATATGTATGAAGGAAAGGAAATACCATAAGAGTAAGAAAAGCATTTTTGCATGGAGAAGAGCTTATCATAAGAACGTCCCAACTGGGAAAGAAAGGAATTAGAAGGCTAGAAGCAGGTTGCAGAGGGTTTGTGACAGGGAAATGGATTATTAAAGATAAATCGGCTTTTAATAGGCTTGTTGTCTAAAGAAGAGTGTTTAGCAGTTAAGGAAATACACCTGACAATTAAAACCAAGAACTTTGTAGTGTTGCTTGTGGTATTTTGTCTGCCAAACTGTGTTGTGAGTTTGCTTAAGCTTTCAGATTTAGGAGATAAGATGCCAACACCTGAAGAAACCCTATCACATCCACCTGAATCACCACATCTCCCCACACTTGCTATATGAAATGAGCCCAAAAGATGGAAAGTTCCAAGAAAGTTAAAGAAGATTCCCCGAGAAGCCTCCAAGCCTTGGGCGTGCCTGTTTCTTTTGGGAGGTCGCCCTTTGGAACTGCTTATCTGCAAGACCTGGGAAAGAATCCGGAGTTAATCTCTGGAAGGCCAACAGCCAGCTGAAGGACTAGTTTTATTACCTTTGTTTACATGTCATTCACTATTATTTCACAGTGATTGCATTTACTCCCTTTTCTCTTATTATTAACTTTACTGGTGAATGGTATAAATTTTGGGGGGTTTTTGTAATAAAGTGTCATTGGCTCAAGAAGCCTTTGTAATGTCAGATTAGTTGCTAGACGGGAAAGAATCGCTGCAGATAAGAGGCTGCAGTACTTCACTCTAATCCTTCCCCATCTTTGCTGAGATTTTCGACCAAGAGTGGACTCGCGCCCCAACAGGACTGAGCCGGTCTGCGACAGTGTTGCACACTTGTAATCCCAGTACTTGGGAGGCTTAGACAGGTGGATTGCACAAGTTCAAAGCCAGCCTCAGCTACTTAGTGAGACCCTGTTTCCAATTGAAATATAAAATAGGTCAGGTGTAGCCCAGAGGTAGAAGGCCTCTAGGTTCCATCCCCTGTCTGTCTGCAACACACACACACACACACACACACACACACACACACACACACACACGGAATCTAACTGGGCAAGATGATGAATGCCCAGAAGCTTAAGACAGAAGGATTACAGGTTCAAGGCCAGACTGTACTTACTTAGTGCGACAGTGTTTCAATATTAAAAATAAAACAGCCGGGCGTGGTGGCGCACACTTGTAATCCCAGCATTCGGGAGGCTGAGACCTGGAGGATCGCGGTTCGCGGACAGCCTCAGCTACTTAGTGAGGCCCTCTGCAACTCAGTGAGACCCGGTTTCAAAATAAAGAATAAAAAATAGGGCAGGGGGTGTAGCCCGGAGGTCTAATGCCCCTGGGTTCCATCCCCAGACCCGCAAAAAATAAAAATAAAAAATAAATAAATAAAAATAAAACAGACTGAGTATATTGTTTAGTGGTAGAAGCCTGCTAGGTACAATCCTCAAAACAAAAATATAAAATAAAAAAAGAAGCTGGGGGTGGTGGTGCATGCTTGTAATCTCAGCATTCAGAAGGCTGAGACTGGAGAATTGCAGTTTGCGGACAGCCTCAGGTACTTAGTGAGGCCCTTTATAATTCAGTGAGACCCTGTTTCAAAATTAAAAAGACTAAAATAAATAGGTCTGGGGGTGTAGCTCCGACGTAGAATGCCCCTGACTTCCATCCCCAGTACTGCAACAACAATAAAAAACAAAAACAAAAACCAGAAATGTTTTTTTTTTTTTTTCAGAATCTAATGTTTTCCAACTGAATTTTAAAGTCTAACCCACTAAATCAAAATTCAGCCAAGTCAATTTTAAGGACAAAATTCAGTAATTATGAAAATAAATTCAAAGGGGGCGCATAGGGAAGGGAGCCAGTTTCCAACCTGCGTGAAAAATACAGTTGGATGATGACATTACCTGTTTTCGGCCTTCTTGCTCTTATTGCCAGGACTGGAAGATCGGGATCGCCGGCCACGGCTTCTACTCCTTGAGCGTCTCCTGTCTCGGCTGCGAGACCGTCTTCGATCTCGGCTTCTGTCTCTTTCTCTACTTCTGGAACGCCTGGAAGGGATACACTTTTCATTTACTCTACAGGTATTATTTTTTTAAATTAATTTTTTTTTTTTTTGTGGTACTGGGGGTGGAACCCAGGGGCTTTTCTACCTCTGGGCTATACTCCCAGACCTATTTTATACTTTATTTGGAAACAGGTTCTAAGTTGCTGAGAGCCTCACTAAACTGCGGAGGCTGGCTTTGAACCTGTGCATTCCTCCTGTCTCAGCCTCCCAAATGCTGGGATTACAAGCGTGCGCGCCACCACGTCCAGCTGCTTACGGCCATTATTTTAGATCATGATTCTGTCCCATGTTGAAATAAGCTTCTTAGTAATTACCATTATTAACAACAGAGGCCTCACTTAATTATCAAATCAGCTAAAAAAGAAACCAGTAAAACAATTCTTATAAGTACTCAATGAAAAAATGAAGGTAGCTGGGTACAGTGGCCCACACTTATAATTTCAATACTTGGGAGGCTGAGACAAGAGGATCCCAGGTACACTGTCAGCCTCAGCAACCTTGTGGGGCCCTCAACAACTTAGTGAGGCCCTGTCTCAAAACAAAACAAAAAAAGGGGATGGAAATATAGTTCAGAGGTAGAATGCCCCTGAGTTCAATCACCAGTACTTCCCACATAAACACATGCTAATTGTTTCAGAGTCTGTGAGTTGGAGGAGGTGGCGCCATTTCTGCTGTATGACAGGGTTGCACCTGGGAAGAAAATTTCGCGGGGCGGGAAGACTCTGGCAAAACTGAAGCCATTATCCCTCTTGATTTTAATTATAATAATGATAATATTAATAAAAATTGAAAATTGCTTTGAATGGGGATTGCCATTTTGTAATAATCTGAAAATTGATGGGAATATGACTGAAAAATACCCTAAGATTTGTGCTGGGAATCGCACTAAAAAAATATATCTGACTATGGAAGAACTTTCAGGAAGCTACATAGAACAGAGCTCTTTGGTCCTCTGCTTACAACACTTAACTCACATAAGGTTTTAGCCATGAAAGGAAAAGTTAACTTTAGGCAAATTATACCTACTGTGCAAGGCCCATCATATGTTGCTTATGAGTTAGGGGGTCCACTGTAGTATCCCCCTCAGGGGCCTAACACTAATCAGAATATTTTTCTACCTCCACCCAATCCTCCACTTCCCTATACAGGAGTATATGATGAATGGCAAGCACAGAGTTATTATTACTGGAAAATGGCTTGATGTCAGGACTCTGCCATTCCTACAGAGGGTTGGGCAGGCAGGAACCTCCTTGGTGCCTGCTCACTAAAGCATAAAAGAATTCTCTTGATAAAATTTAATAGGTATAAAAAATTAGATGTAGGTATTGTATGCTAGAGAAATAGAGTAAGTCTAGTGGGGGTTTGGTGGTTAGGTTAAAATAAGTTAATGGAATAGCTAGTGGCCAAAACAGCAGATAAAATTAGCAGTTAATTTTAGAAGTAGATACAGTAAGCATAATATTTAGTAGTTAAGATAGAGGACAGAATAAGTTCAGCTAAAGTTCATTATGTGTGATGAAGAGTAGTAATAAATTTTGTAGGTCAATTCATTACAAATTAATAAAAAACAAAAAACAAGAAAAACAGGTGGCTTCAAGGTATGCCTGCTAGGTAGAATTCAGGTTAATAAAAAACTAGATAAAAAAACAATGTATGTATAATGTGGTTTTGAAAAACTAAATGAAAAACAAAATATGTATAATGTGGCTTGCTGTAATTTTGTCACATTCATGTATAAATAAAGTATATTCTAAGGCACAGGCAGAGATGCCTGCTACTAAGCACGGCGTCTCTCGTTCTTCATTTCACCGACCCTACATCTCCTTCAAGACCCCTGGACTGGCCGAGGCTGGACCCCAGCAGTGAGTAAATCATTTTGGGTATAATCAAACAATAAGAATAAAGCTAAGCCGGGCGCGGTGGTGCACACTTGTAATCCCAGCATTCAGGAGGCTGAGACCGGAAGATCGCAGTTCACGAACAGCCTCAGCTACTTAGTGAGGCCCTCTGCAACTCAGTGCGACCCGGTTTCAAAATAAAGAATAAAAAATAGGGCAGGGGGTGTAGCTTGGAGGTCGACTGCCCCTGGGTTCCACCCCCAGACCCGCAAAAGAAAAAAAAAATTAAAAAAAATAAAGCTGCAAAGATATCACTAAATTCCATTCCAAAACACACTTCTAAAAAAGCCTGATTATGTTGAGAAGGCCCAACTTGTCCTGCAGAGATTAATGTCTTACCTCAGACGCTTCCTGTCCCTTGACCGAGATCTTCTTTTATCCCTGCTCCGAGATCTCTCTCTCCTTCTATCTCGATCTCTACTTCGAGACCGTCGATCATCTCCGCGTTTACTTCTTTTATCGGAGGGTGAGCGACTTCTAGATCGACTTCCAGAACGTCCCCGTGATGCTGATCGCTTCCGATAATGGCTACATTCATATTAAGTCAAAGAATAAAGCTTAGCAAATACTGTTAGCTTATATTCCATTTCTTATTACTTCATTCCCCTTTCCACACCCCAAATCTCAGCAAACAAATTAAAAACAAAATGGAACCAGGTGTGGTGGTACACACTTTTAATCCTAGTACTTGGAATGATAGGACAGATTCAAGACCCACCTCAACAACTTAGACTTTCAGAAACCTAGTGAGACCCTGATTCAAAATAAAAAATAAAAGCCAGGCATAGTGGTGCATACTGGTAATCCCAGCATTTGGGAGGCTGAAACAGAAGGATCACAGTTCATGGACAGCCTCAGTTACTTAATGAGGCCCTTTGCAACTCAGTAAGACCCTGTTTCAAAATAAAGAATAAAAAAAATAGGGCTGGGGGTGTATCTCAGAGGTATAATGCCCCTGGGTTCCATCCCCAATACCACCAAAAAAAAAAAAAAAAAAAAAGACTCCTGGTAAAAGCTGGGTGTGGTGGCACATGCTTGTAATCCCAGTACTTGGGAGGTTGAGATAGGAGGATTGCACAGGTTTGAAGCCAGCCTTAGCTACTTAGTGAGGCTCTCAGCACTTCAGTGAGACCCTGCTTCCAAAAAATATATATAAAATAGTGTAGCCCAGAAGTAGAAGGCGCCTGGGTTCCATCCCAAGTACCACACACACACACACACACACACACACACACACACACACACAACTCCTGGTCTTCCTCACTGTATTTCCTTGAATTCCTTTTTCTCTTAAAACTGTCTTACTAATTCTGAAGTAATCTATCTTTCTTTCTTTCTTTTTTTTTTGGCGGGTCTGGGGATGGGACCCAGGGGCATTCGACCTCCGAGCTACAACCCCTGCCCTGTTTTTATTCTTTATTTTGAAACCGGGTCTCACTGAGTTGCAGAGAGCCTTACTCAGTAGCTGAGGCTGTCTGCGAACCATGATCCTCTGGTCTCAGCCTCCCGAATGCCACCACACCCGGCTCTGAAGTAATCTTTCTTTCTTTCTTTTGTGGTACTGGGGTTCCTGGAAGCCCTTCTACCTTTGGGCTACACTCCCAGACCTATTTTTTATATCTTTATTTGGAAACAGGGTCTCTTAAGCCAGCGCAGCTGGCTTCGAACCTGCGCAATCCTCCTGTCTCTGCCTCCCCAGCGCAGGGATTACAAGCATGCGCCACCACACCAGGCTGAAGTAATCTTTCTAAAGTAGAATTTTAAACCAGGCATGGTGGCGCACACTTGTAATCCCAGTATTTGGGAGGAGGCTGAGACAGAAGGATAGCAGCTCATGAATAGCTCAGCTACTTAGTGAGGCCCTTGGCAACTTAGTGAGACAGTGTCAAAGAATTAAAAAAAAAAAAAAAAAATAGGGCTGGGGTGTAAGTCAGAGGTAGAATGCCCCTGGGTTCCACCCCCAGTACCTCAAAATAAATAAATAAATAAATAGAATAAGAAATAGGCCTGGGGGTGTAGTGCAGATACCAGCAAAAGCCACGCTCTCTCGGCATCTGCATTTTCGCAGTTAAATAGGCAAAATCTCAAAGTGAGAAATAAGCCCCGAGAGAAGGTGTGCTCGCTGGCCAAAAGCATCTTTCCACTTTTAGATATTCTTGCATAACTATTATTCTTCTAGTATTCTTTTAACTCTCTACACGAATTGCTCCAGTGATGTGAGAATAGGACTATGAAAGAAATTGAGTCTGAGGAAATAAATTCTCTAATAATTTGTCTAAACGTCCTTGGCTCTGCTCAATAATAATAAAAACTGGCCAGAACTCAGATGCTGTGATAAGCACTTCAGCTGCAGCAATCACAAATGGCCTCCGACCCTCATTCCAATCACTAATTTAGGTTAAGCTATTAACTCTGGTAAGGTAGCTCAGTTTAAGGTAACTCTGTTTACCCTTGAGATCCTGCCTAGAGACAGAGAAGATAAAAACCTTGTGTGTGACCGTAAAGCAATTTAGTTGATAAACAACTTAGTTGCCCAAATACAATAGACTCAAGGAGAAAGATTGTTGACTTTTACCTCAGTATGAGCATTCATGGAGACAGAGACTGACCGCATGGTTAGAAATGAATATGACAAAATAAAGGACAGACGCTCTAAATATATATGTATGAAGGAAAGGAAATACCGTGTAAGAGTAAGAAAAGCATTTTTGCATGAAGAAGAGCTTATCATAAGAAAGTCCCAACTGGGAAAGAAAGGAATTAGAAAGTTAGAAGCAGGTTGCAGAGGGTTTGTGACAGAGAAATGGATTATTAAAGATGAGTAGGCTTTTAATAGGCTTGTTGTCTAAAGAAGAGTGCTCAGCAGTTAAGGAAATACATCTGACAATTAAAACCAAGAACTTTGTGGTGTTGTTTGTGGTATTTTGTCTGCAAAACTGTGTTGTGAGTTTGCTTAAGCTTTCAGATTTAGAAGATAAGATGCCAACACCTGAAGAAACTCCATCACATCCACCTGAATCACCACATCTCCCCACACTTGCTATATGAACTGAGCCCAAAAAGATGGAAAGTTCCAAGAAAGTTAAAGAAGATTCCCCGAGAAGCCCCCAAGCCTTGGGCATGCCTGTTTGGAACTGCTTATCTGCAAAACCTGAGAAAGAATCCGGAGGGAGAGATTAGGGAGTTAATCTCTCGAAGATCAACAGCCAGCTGAAGGACTAGTTTTATTACCTTTGTTTACATGTCATTCATTATTATTTCACAGTGATTACACCCACCCCCTTCTTCTCTTATTATTAACTTTACTGGTGAAGGGTATAAATTTTGGGGTTTTTTGTAATAAAGTGTCATTGGCTCAAGAAGCCTTTGTCCATCTCAGGTTCTTTTCCAAAGCGTCGTACCTAAAAACTTAAGGAATTCATAGAGGGTAAAGAACCACTGCAGATGAGATTCTGCAGAATTTCACCTGCCTTTTGCCCCATCTTTCTGAGGCTCCCGACCGCGAGTGGACTCGCCCCCCACAGGACTGAGCCCGTCGGCAACAGTGTAGCTCAGAGGTAGACTGCCCCTGGTTGCATCCCCAGTACCGAAAAAAATATATATTTTTTAATAAAGTAGAATTCTGATTATATTAAATGCTTCTTATTCAAAATCTTAAAAGGCTCACAAATATTTTCCTTTTTTTATGGTACTAGGCATGGAACCCAGAAACATTCTCCCTCAGAGCTACATCCTCAGTATTATTTCTTATTTTGAAACAGGGTCTCACTGAGTTGCAAAGGGCCTAAGTAGCTGAGGCTGTCTGTGAACTGCGATCCTCCTGTCTCAGCCTCCTGAATGCATGCACCAACACACCCAGCACAAATAAATTCTTATTTTCAAAGTTAAAGTGACAATCCATTCACTTTCTGGGTCTTTTCAGGGCATACCTTCTACTTCTATCTTCCTGAACCCCCATATGAAGACCAACTGGGCTCTTATGGAATTTTCCGAACACCCTGCTCTTTCCCACCTGAATCTTTCATTATTGTGTGAACAAACCTAAACCATCAGCTCTAGGATAGAAAGGTATGGTAGAAAGATGGCAGGCTGGAAAGGACCTTCTTATGAAAGGATCTTGAAGGCTATCCTAAGAGTCTGAATTCACCGGGCATGGTGGCACACACTTATAATCCCAGCATTTGGGAGGCTGAAACAGGAGGATCATGGTTTGTAGCCAGGCTCAGCTACCTAGTTGAGGCTCTCTGCAACTCAGTGAGACCCTTTCAAAACAAAGAATAAAAAATTGGGCTAGGGGTGTAGCTCGGAGGTAGGATGCCCCTGGGGTCCATCCTCAGTACTGGAAAAAAAAAAAAAAAAAAAAAAAAAAGCTTTAAATTGCCGGGCTTGGTAGCGCAATCTTGTAATCCCAGCATTTGGGATGCAGAGACTAGAGGACAGCAGTTTGTGGGCAGCCTCAGCTACTTAGTGAGGCCTTTTACAACTCAGTGAGACCCTGTTACAAAAAAATAAAAATACAAAAAAATAGAGCTGGTGGTGTAGCTCGGAGATACAATGAACCTGGGTTCCACCCCCAGTACCACCCCCCAAAAAAGTCTTAATTTCATCTTGGAAGCAATAGGAACTGTACTAGTATTGGGAAGAGGTTTTAAAATGTATTAATGTATCAGTATTGGGAAAGATTTCCAATTTTAAAACTATATCTTTTATACTAAGAAAGCCAGGGCTAGCAAAAGAGGAGGGACTTGTAATTTACATTTCTAAAGAGAAGGAAAAAAACTGGAGCCAGAGATGGGAAGAAATCCCAGATCCTGGAGAAACAAGTTCACACATCTTGGGGGATGGAACAAAAGGTGGTCGGAGATGGGGCTTGCCCCCCCCCCTTCTGGGACAAATCCACCTGGAGACAGCAGCCAGGGCTAGAGGTAAGGTAACATATCTATAGATCAAAGGACCTGCTGTGGACTTGGGCAGGATAAAGACACTCAGTAAACTAGAGCTCTTTGGCATTTTCATTCGAATTGGCCCCCCTGGCCTGCTTTCAGGCACAGGGCTATAACTATGTCTTGTATTTCTATCTTTTTAATAAACTTCTTTAAATCTTCAGCAACTGTCCAGGCTATACATATTTATTCTTAGCTTAGGACAAGAATCCACGGGGTTTTTTTCTGTTTTTGGTCGTTTTGGGTTTTGTTATAAGTTGGGGGAAAGTGTGCCCGGGACCCTAGCAGGGGTCCCCTGGAAACAGCTTCCCCAAACCATATTCTCCCAATCCGTAATAGAAACCAGTGGAGACTAAATCAGGGCCACAATACTGATCTTTATTTCTGATGTGTCACTCTGGCTGTAGTATGAGGGATCTAATGATTAGCACTGCAAGATCAAAGGATAACTCAAGGAACAATCAATTTGAAATAGGTGTAGGAGTCAGCAATAAAAGATTAGAGCCTCAATTAAGTCACTGGGGAAAGATCCTGAATCTAAATAGATATAGGCAGTAAAAAAAAAAAAGAATGAATCAAATAATACTTCCAGATTTCTGGTTTAAGTTGCCAAATGAATAGTTATGCCTTCGGGGAATTTTGTTGTTGTTGTTATTGGAGATGGAAGCCAAGGGCATTCTACCTCAGAGATACACTCCCAGCCCGATTATATTTTTATTTTGAAACAGGCTTTCACTAGTTTGATGAGTTTCACTACTTGCTGAGGCTGTGTTGGAACCTATAATCCTGTCTCAGCCTCCCAAGTGCCAGAATTACAAGCATGGGCCACCACACAAAGCTGCCCTCAAAGGATAATTATATGATTTATATACTTAGCAAATCTCACCATGCTCTACTCTTACACTTTGTCCATTTTCCTGAATTTTAATTATACTTTAATAAAGTACTGTTATTGTTAAAAACAAAGCAAGGTAGGGTGTGATCGCCTGTATTCACAGTATTTATGGAGCTGAGACAGGAGGATCTCTGGTTCAAAGTCAGCCTCAGCCATTTAGTGAGAACTTATTTCAAAATAAAATATGCCTGGCATGGTGGCCCATACTTGTAATCCCAGTACTTGGGAGGCTGAGACAGGAGGATCGCTCAGGTTTGAAGCCAGGCTCAGCTACTTAATGAGGCTCTCTGCAACTTAGTTAGACCCTGTTTCCAAATAAAATAGAAAATGGGTCTGGGAGTGTAGCCCGGAGGTAGAAAGCCTCTGGGTTCCACCTCCAGTACCACTAAATAAATAAATTAAATTAAATTAAATTAAATAGGGCAGGGGTGTAGCCTGGAGGTAGAGTGCCTCTGAGTTCAATCCCAATTACCTCCCCACACACAGTAAAAAACAAGAAAAACCTTCACCGACCTAGGCATAAAGCTTCCTTAACTCACTACTAAATACATAGCAAAAAGTCATCTTTAGCCGGGCGTGGTGGCGCACGGCTTGTAATCCCCGCGCTTGGGAGGCAGAGACTGGAGGATCCTGTAGGTTCGAAGCCAGCCACGCGCGCGCTGGCTTAGGAGACCCTGTTTCCAAATAAGAATGTAAAAATAGGTCTGGGAGTGTAGCCCGGAGGTAGAATGGCTTCCAGGAACCCCAGTACCACCCAAAAAAAAAAAAAAGTCATCTTTAAGATAAAAACCTCAAAGTCCAGCACCAGTTTTGAATAACCTAAGATTTGAAGAGATCTCAGAGTTCTAATCAGATTTCCCAGTGCACCATTTCAAAAAGAAAGGCAAGCCGGAAACAACGGTGCTTGCCTGCAATCATAGCTACTCTGGAAGCTGAGGCAGGAGGATTCAAAGTTTCAGAGCAGGTTGGGCAAATTGGCGAGACCCTGTCTCAAAAAATAAAAGATTGAAAGCACGTAATAAAAAATATATGAAATCTCTTTGAGCAACAAGTATAGCAGCCCAGTAAAAGCCTAGGCTACCCTATTTGTGTACTGTGCAGAAGGTGCGGTAAAAATGTCTGCCCACACGGGCATTTCAACTGACTTGGGAAAAGGCAACACGCGCACAAAGAACTAGAATACGGAGTCAAAGGCGCCAAGATGTGTTGCAAACGCCAAGCGAGAGGAAATTCAAGCGGGCTGTCTAGGACTGAGGCCATCAGGACAGGCTCCCTGGAAGTGGCGGGATGCGGTGCCCATCCTGGATCCAGGAGGGCGCTCCGCCCAGGGGTTCAAACCGGCCGGCGGTGCGCGGGGAAGAACGTGCCGGCCGCCGCGCCCACGTTCTCAGCCGAGGTCCCCAGCCCCTCCGGGGGCGCGGAGCAGAGCGGGCCGCACGTGGGGCGACCCTGGCCTGACCCGGCCGCCACAACTCCGCCTCCTCCGCCGACCCCAGAAGCCGCGGGCCGCCCTCCGAGACTCACTCACCGCGACTCCCGGCCCATGGCGCCGCCGCGCTGGAGCTGCGTCCCGGGACGGCGCGCGGGAGGAAGGGACGAGGCAGAGAGCAGCGAAGCCCGGGCGCGCAGGCGAGGACTAGCGCTGTGAAGTGCCCGCAGACACGGCAGCAGCCGCCATCCCAGCGCGGCCAACGATAGCCGGAAGTGCGGGCTCCGGCCGAGAAGGAGGCGCAGCGGCGGAAGTTGCCGGCCGCCCACAGCGCCGCCTGCCGGCCGGAGGGCGCCGTGCGGAAGGAGAGGGCGGGTCCCGCCCCCGCCGGGTGGGGGGCAGTGGAGGGCGGCGCCTCAGCCTCGCCCTGCTGGGGGCAGCCCGGGCTGCGCGGTCCCGGTCGCGTCCTGGGCAGCCGCCGCCCCCCGCCTTGATCTTACAACAGGCTTCTCTCTACATGCATATTTATCCTTAGCTTAGGACAAGAACCCGAGGTTTTCTTGAGGGGAATTGTTTCAGGGGGTCTAACAGTCCCTGGGAATGATCGCCTAAATGTAACCCTCACCCCCAAATGGTAACAGTCATCTTTTACTGCAACATCTTTTTAACTGTAACAGCCTGTACTGGAAAGCTTTTGGGAAAACAGAATACAGATTACAGAGTTCTATCAATAAATATATAATTTACTTGGTCTGTCCTCAGACCAGGAAGATTGTGTGCGTGTGTGTGTGTGTGTGTGTGTGTGTGTGTGTGTGTGTTACTGGGGATTGAACTCAGGGACATACTACTTGCCAACTACACCTCCAGCCCTTTTTGGGGGGAGGATGCAGTGGATTTTATTGATGGTGATTTGACAGTAGAGCTCCCTATGTCCCTCCCGTTTTCAGGGGGCCTAGAATGGCAACTGGGAGGAGGGGAGATTCTCGGTGTGTTGGGGAACTGAGTTGGGGTGGGGCTCCCCCGCAGCTGAGGGCCTCTCTCTCTCTCCCTCTTGTGTTCTTACTCAGGCAGGTGGTCCAGGGGCTCTTACTCCTTGGAGGACACGTGGACCATGAGGCCCGCCACCCTGTTGCTGTAGCCGAAGTCATTGTAATACCAGGAAATGAGCTTGACAGAGTGATCATTGAGGGCAATGCAAGCCCCAGCATCGAAGGCGAAAGAGTGGGTGTCACCATTAAAGTTGCAGGAGGCCACCTGGTCCTTGGTGTAGCTCAGGATGCCCTTGAGGGGGCCATTGCATGCCTGCTTCACCACCTTCTTGATCTCGTCATATTTGGCAGCTTTCTCCAGGTGTCAGGTCAGGTACCCATAACGCACATGTTGGGGGTGGGCACACACACGGAAAGCCATGCCAGTAAGCCTTCTATTCAGCTCCAGGATGGCCTTGTCCACAGCCTTGGTGGTTCCAGTGGATGAGGGATGATGTTCTGGGCAGCTTCATAGGTGTTGTTATGGTTTGAAATGGTGGGGTTCTTTTTCTTATTCAGCTAAGGTTGGTTGAATAGTAAAGTTAACGGGCAGCTCAGTGCAGCTTCAACAAACCTTTATTACAAAATTAGTAGGAAATAGATCAGTAGGAAATAGAGAAGAGGAAAAAGCAGCATGCTGACCCGCATGCTGGGGAGCCCGAAAATGGAACTCCCGACCATTTTGGGCACCCCAAACCTTAAATAGATTTTGTATTGGTATGTCTCATCAGCGTTACCAAGGCAATGGGCTAGTTACTTATTCCTCAGCCAGGTGGTGCCTCTTTGTCTCCGGTCAGTGCACCAACTAAGTGCAGGGGTCAAGAATCTACCTGGCCCTTGGCTCTATTGTATTGGGCAGTATTAGTTGCTTATCAACTAGGTTGCTTTGAAGCCGCACACAAAGTTTACCTTTACTATGCCCAAACCGGATCACAAAGGAGAAAACCGGTTGCTTCTATTGTAGTTTTAGGGCTAATGGCTTCAGTTGACTCTAAGGCTTTTACTATAGGTTAATGATTAAAATGAAGGGCAAAGACAGAGAGGAACTCTGCATTGTAATCACTTCCTGCCTGAATGCTTGCACAGCACCTAAGCTCTGACTAGATTTTACATTTTGGAAATTATCAAAGCAATTTTCCACCAGCACATTAATACATTTTTGTGTGTGTGTGTGTGTGTGTGGTACTGGAGGTGGAACCCAGAGGCTTTCTACCTTCGGGCTACATTCTCAGACCTATTTTATACTTTATTTGGAAACAGGGTCTCACTAAGTTGCTGAGAGCCTCACTAAGTAGCTGAGGCTGGCTTCAAACCTGTGCCCAAGCATGGGGATTATAAGCGTGTGCCACCACACCCGGCTTATTCTTTATTTTGAAATAGGGTCTCACTGAGTTGCAAAGGACCTAAGTAGCTGAGGCTGTCCTCAAATTGTGATCCTCCTCTCTCAGCCTCTCAAATGCTGGGATTACAAGCATGTACCACCACACCTGGCTTCCCCCTAGCCCTTTTTGTTTTTTGTTGTTGTTGCTGTTGTTGTGTGTGTGTGTGTGTGTGTGTGTGTGTGTGTGTGTGTGTTTTACTGGGAATGAACCCAAATGCATTCTACCTCTGTGTTACACCCACAGCCTCAGTTTTTATTTTGAAATAGGGTCTAAGTTGATGAGAGTCTCACTACTTGCTGAGGCTGTCCTCAAACCCAGGATCCTACTGTCTCAGCCTCCCAAGTACTGGTATTATAGGTATGCACCACCATGCCCAACTGATCATGTGTTCTAAATAAAATAAAATAGGACTGGGAGTGTAGCTCGGAGGTAAAATGTCCCTGGGTTCTATCCCCAGTACCACAAAAAATAAAACAAAATAAATTGCTTAGATATAGGCTGCAGGTGAGGAGTATGAATTTTAATCTAAAAGAAATAGAAAAACAGGTCACTTTGGCTCCTGTAGTCCCAGCTACTCTAGAGGCCAAGAAGGGAGGATCATTTGGGCCCCAGAGTTCAGGCCTGGGCAATATAACAGAATCCCTTACAACAAATATATATGTTTGGACACACACACACACACACACACACACACACACACACACACGGAGAGAGAGAAGAGCAAGAATAGGAAACTACTAGTGGCTTCAACAGCAAGGTCAGATTCTAGGTGTATTCCAGAAACAGTTCTCAAAATACACTGACCAAATGAATATGAGCTATGAGGGGGAAAAGAGAAAAAGATGGTTGGTGAATATGTGGAAATAGGAAAGTCATGGAAACAGCTGGGTGTGGTGTGTCACATTTGTAATTCCAGCCCTTGGGGAGGATGGCAGGTTCGTAACCAGCCTCAGCTACTTAGTGAGGGCCTGTACAACTCAGCGAGACCGTTTCCAAAGAATAAAAAATAGGGCTAGGGGTGTAGCTCACAAGTAGAATGACCCTGGGTTCCAATCTCAGTACTGCAAAAAAAAAAAAAAAAAAAAAAAAAGTCAGCCAGGCAAGGTAGCATACACCTATAATCCCAGTATTTGAGAGGCTGAGACAAGAGAATTGCAGGTTCAAGGCCAGCTTCAGCAATTTAGTGACACATTGTTTCAAAATAAAAAATAAAATAGGGCTTAGAGTATAGCTCAGAGATAGAATGTCCTTTGGTTCCTGGTACCAAGAAAAAAAAAAGTAGTATACATGTCCAAGTCAAGACCAGTGGTGTCTTCCCCGGGATTAAGGAAGGATATGACAACTCTAAGTATGCTTTCTAGCTCTCTGTAGACACTAGACTCATTATGAAATTAAAAATGTGTGCTTATAGCCGGGCGTGGTGGCGCATGCTTGTAATCCCTGCGCTTGGAAGGCTGAGACAGGAGGATCGCACAGCCTCAGATACTTAGTGAGGCTCTCAGCAACTTAGTGAGACCCTGTTTCCAAATAAAATATAAAATGGGTCTGGGAGTATAACCCGGAGTCGTAGAAAGCCTCTGGGTTCCACCCCCAGTACCACCAAAAAAATAAGTAAAATAAAAAAAAAATAAATAATCACTCTGGTACATGTTCTCATTAAAGTAAAAAAAAAAATTAAATTTATTTGGGGCTGGGATGTAGCTCAGTGGCAAAGCGCCTGCTCTGCAGGTGTGGTGCTCTGGGTTCGATCCCCGGTTCCAAAAAAGACCAAAAAGAAAAAAATGTGTGCTTATAATCTTAATCCAAATGAAAAGGAATAGACTTAAATTACCATACTTACTTTTCATGCAATTCAAAATAAAATTATAAAAAAACAAGACTTAGTGAACAATAAAAAAGTACATGTTTTTAATATCATAAGCATTAACCAAATAGATCATACAAAAATCTGTAAGGAAATGTAATACCAACTGATGTAACACTTAATTCAGTTTCTTCATTTTATTTTTAGGATGGTTGCATTTCTCAGGACAGAATAACACAAATACAAGACGCAATCCTTAGTGTTGGCTCAGACAATATTTATCTGCTCTCCCAAAAAGTACTAGCTCAGCCCCCAAAATAGGAATTATAAATCTGAGGAGTCAGGGGAAAGATATATTTCAGGAATTCTAATTAAACAAGAAAAAACCACGAAGGACATTGGTACTCTATTCTTCACAGCAGTACTAATAGAAAAACTCAACTCTTTTAATTCAGGGAACCTGTCATTCCAGCTAGTAAAGTGGCTTTACAATCCCTATAAAATAATGTAATTACATAAAGGTGTAAACCAATTTGTTTCCTTTAGAAACATTGCAATATAGAAGAGGAACTGTTTTTTTGTTGCTGTTTGTTTGGTAAGCTTCTTGAGTTCTTCATGGTACTTCAGAGCCCCAATAATCAAGCAGTTCATGACAAAAGATAAAAGTGAAAAAGTAGACACAGAGATCTGTGAAGACTTCCCCCATTTTACTATAGGTATCCATTGACCGATTTATCACTTCAGCAGGAATTCCAGACAATAGAAGTGCAGCTGTTAGTACTGTTGTTTTTATCTTCTTTTCACCCTTTATATAAAGAGAAAGATTCAAATTAATCTTACAGCAGATTATATAAACTCTATAAAAATATGATCAATTTTGCTTTTTTTGGTGGGCCTCTACTAAATAGCTGAATTGTCCACGAACCACAATCCTCCTGTCTCAGCCTTCCAAATGCTGGGATTACAATTTTGCACTCAATTTTGCTACTTTTCTGTGTGTGTGTGTGTGTGTGTGTGTGTGTGTGTGTGTGTGTTACCAGGAATGGAACCCAGGGGCTTTCTACCTCTGGGCTATACTCCCAGACCTATTTTATATTTTATTTGGAATCAGGATCTCACTGAGTTGCTGAGAGCCTCACTAAGTAGCTAAGGCTGGCTTCGAACCTGTGCGATCCTCCTGTCTCAGCCTCCTAAGTGCTGGGATTATAAACCTGTGCCACCATGCCTGGCTCAATTTTGCTACTTTTTAACAACAACAACAACAACAAAATCAAAACTGCTTTTTAAAAACTTTACTGAAAAGCCAGGTGTGGTGGCGCACGCTTGTAATTTCAGCATTTGGGATGCGGAGACGGGAAGAGTGCAGGTTCGTGGACAGCTTCAGCTACTTAGGCCCTTTTTGCAACTTGGTGAGATCCTATTTCAAAATAAAGAATAAAAAATAGAGCTGGGAGTGTAGCTCCGAGGCAAAATGCTCCTGGGTTGAATCCCCAGTAAAACACAAACACAGCCAGGCGTAGTCGCGCACACTTGTAATCCCAGCATTCCAGAGGCTAAGACCAAAGGACACAATTCACGGGCAGCCTCAGCTACGGACAGCCTCAGCTACTTGATGAGGCACTCCACAAGTTAGTGAGACCCTATTTCAAAATAAAGAATAAAAAACAGGGCTGGGGGTGTGGCTTGGAGGTCAAATGCCCCTGGGTTCCATCCCCAGAGCCACAAAACACACACACACACACACACACGAAAAGAAAATCTATGTCCATAAAGACTCATAAAAGAAAGTTCCTAGCAGTCTTAATCACAATAACCACCAACTGAAAACAACCAAAATACCCATCAACAGAAACCAAATAAATCCAGGAGTGGTGGTACACACTTGTAATCCCAGTATTCAGGAGGCTAAGGCAGGAGGTTTGTGGTTTGAAGACAGCTTCAGATACTTAGTGAGGCCTTTTGCAACTCAGTAAGACCCTGTTTCAAAAAAATAAATAAAAAATAGGGCTGGGGGTGTAGCTCACAGGTAGAATGCTACTGGGTTCTATCGCCAGTACCGCAAAAAAAAAAAAAAGAAAGAAAAGAAAAGAAACCAGATAAATCGGTTTGCAGCCAGCCTTAGCAATTTAGTGAGACTCTGTTTCTAAAATAAAAAAAAGATCTGGGTGTGGTGGCACTTGCTTATAATTCCAGTACTTGGGAGGCTGAGACAAGAGGATCACAGGTTCAAGCCAGCTGCAGCAATTTGGTGAGGCTCTCAGCAACCTAGTAAGACCCTGTTTCCAAATAAGAAATAAAATTGAGCTGGGGTGTACCTTGGAGATAGAATGTCTCAGGGTTCTATTCTCGGCACCAATAATTTAAAAAATTAATAAAATAAAAATTGGGCTGGTTGCTGGGCATGGTGGCGCATGCT
The DNA here is from genome assembly GCF_963383645.1 of Muscardinus avellanarius. Taxonomy (NCBI): domain Eukaryota; kingdom Metazoa; phylum Chordata; class Mammalia; order Rodentia; family Gliridae; genus Muscardinus; species Muscardinus avellanarius. The sequence goes on along the minus strand of NC_137786.1, from coordinate 110,862,641 downwards.
TGTAATCCCCGCGCTTGGGAGGCGGAGACAGGAGGACGCGCTGGTTCGTAGCCAGCCTTGCTGGCTTAAGAGACGCTGTTTCCAAATAAAAATATAAAATGGGTCTGGGAGTGTAGCCCGGAGGTAGAAGGGCTTCCAGGAGCCCCAGTACCAAAAAAAAAAAAAAAAAATTTGGCTGGGAGTATAGCTAAGAGGTGGAATGCATCTGGGTTCAACACCCAGTAACAAAAAACAAAGAAAGAAAGAAACAACAACAACAACAAACAGACAAAACTAATCTATGATCTATGATGGAAAAAAGAAAACTAGACCTTTGTGGAATAAGGGCTGAGAGTGCCCAACCACACTTCCTGGTTGATATAAAGTTCTAAACTTGGAAAGAAGTTGGATTTCCTTCCTTTTGTTTCTTTTCTTTTGCAGTCCTGGGAATGAAACCCAGGGGCATTCTACCTCCGAGCTACACCCCCAGCCCAATTTTTTATTCTTTTTTCTTTCTTTCTTTCTTTCTTTCTTTCTTTCTTTTTTTTTTTTTTTTTTTTTTTGGTTGCTGAGGCTACCCACAAATTGCAATCCTCCTGTCTCAGCCTTCCAAATGCTGGGATTTACAAGCTTGAGCCACCACACCCAGGTCCAGTACTTAGGAGGCTGAGATAGGAGGATCACAGGTTTGAGAACAGCTTCAGAAAGTAGTGAGACTGTCAACAACCTGGAGAGATCCTGTTTCAAAACAAAAAATAAGGTTGAAACCGGGTGTGATGGCACACGCTTGTAATCTCAGCTTTCGGGAGTCCAAGACTGGAGAATCACAGTTCGCAGACAGCCTCAGCTACTTAGTGAGGCCCTGTGCAACTCAGTGAGACCCTGTTTCAAAATAAAAAATAAAAGCCAGGTGTGGTGGTGCACACTTGTAATCCCTTCGCTTGAGGGGGCGGAGACAGGAAGATCGCGCAGGTTCGAAGCCAGCCGCGCTGGTTTAAGAGACCCTGTTTCCAAATAAAAATGTAAAAAAAAAGGTCTGGGAGTGTAGCCAGGATGTAGAAGGGTTTCTAGGAACCCCAGTACCACCAAATAAATAAATAAATAGATAAAAATAGGGCTAGGGGCACAGCTCAGAGGTAGAATGCCCCTGGCTTCCATTCCCAGTACCACACACTAAATAAATGAATAAATAAATAAATAAATAAATAAACTAAAAAATAGGGCTGGGGGTGTAGCTCAGAGGTACAATGCCTCTGGGTCCATCCCCAGTACCACAAAAAATAATAAATAAATAATAAAATAGGGTTGAGGGTGTAGCTCAGAGGTAGAATGCCCCTGGGTCACATTCCCAGTACCAAAAATTTTAAAATAGGAATTAAAAAAAAATTTCTTGGAGAACTCCCATTATCAGCACATGGAGTGTTTCTTCATCCTGTATAGATATGCCATTACATGTGTATGTGTTAGTTACTGGGGATTGAACCCAGAAGCATTCTACCTTTGAGCTATACCCCCAGCCCTATGCCTTATTTATTTATTTATTTATTTATTTATTTATTTATTTATTTTTGGTGCTGGAGGTTGAACCCATAGGTATTCTACCCCTGAACTATGCCCTCAGCCCTATTTTATTTATTTTTTTTGAAACAGAGTCTCAGTAGCTGAGCCTGGCTACCTGCAATCCTGTCTCAGCCTCCCAAGTACTAAAATTATAAGGGTACATCACCATACCTGGCCACCCAACCCTATTTTACTTTTTGTTTTTAAACAGGGTCTCATTAGGTTGCTGGTAATTTCACTATGCTGCTCAGGCTGGCCTCAAGCCTGCAATCCTCTTGTCTCAGCCTCCCAAGAAGTGGGACTGTAGAAGTGTGCCATCACACCCAGATTCATACTTTTTTTTTAACCTAATCACTTATTATAGAGATTTAGGTTGTTTTCACACTTTTGCTACTACAAAACTATAATCAGTGTTTCCCAGGTGAATTATTATTATCATTACTATTTTGTGTGTGTTGCTGGGGTTTCAAACCTGTGTATACTAGGCAAGTACAAGTACTCTTTCACCACGCTACATCCCCAGGCCAAGAGTAAATTTTTTTTTTTCCCGGGTCTGGGGATGGAACCCAGGGGCATTCGACCTCCAAGCTACACCCCTTGCCCTACTTTTTTTTATTCTTTATTTTGAAACCGGGTCTCACTGAGCCGCAGAGGGCCCCACTAAGTAGCTGAGACTGTCCGCGAACCACGATCCTCTGGTCTCAGCCTCCTGTATGCTGGGATTACAAGCATGCGCCACCACGCCCAGCTTCTTAAAATGACATTTCTTTCTTTACTCTTTTACATTCTGAATTTGACCCTTCAAAAATGCAAATGTTTAAAATACATTATACTATACACAGGTTTGTCAGCCTCTTAGAAATGACTAAGCATGCCGGGCGTGATGGCGCATGCTTATAATCCCAGCACTTAGGAGGCTTGAGATGTGGTGGCACACACTTGGAATCCCAGAATTTGGGAGGCTGAGAAAGGAAAACTGCAAGTTTGAGGCCAGCCGCATCTCCTTAGTAAGGCTCTGCAACTTAGTGAAACCATTTCAAAATAAATAAAACAGGGATAGGTGCATAGCTCAAAGGTAGAATGCCTCTGGGTTCAATCCCCAGTAACTAACACACACACACACACACACACACCCCAAATAAACAAATTGGACACTTTTCTTAGATAAGTACTATTCACCCTACGGAGAAGGCCCAGATTTTCACCAAAACCACCCCTGGCCCACATTTTTGTAAAAAATAATAAAAATGTATGGTAATTTGGAGGCTGAGACAGGAGGATAGCCGATTCAAAGACAGCCTCAGCAAGCAATGTAGTGAGAATCTCAGCAATCTAGTGAGACCCTATTAGGGGTGTAGCTCAGAGGTAGAATGCCCCTGGGTTCAATCCCCAGTACCAGAAAAAATACGTATGAGCCGGGCAGTACCTTAGAGGCGGAGACAGGAGGATCACAGGTTCGTAGCCCGGAGGAAGAAGGGCTTCCAGGAACCCCAGTACCACCAAAAAAAAAAAAAAAGAAGAAAAAATATGGCTAAAGATGTAGAATACAGTCGGGCATGGTGGCACATGCTTGTAATCCCAGCATGCAGGAGGCTGAGACTGGAGGATAGTGGTTCGTGGACAGCCTCAGCTACTCAGTGAGGCTCTCTGCAACTTGGTGAGACCCTCCCTGTTTCAAAACATAAATAAATAAAAAAAAATAGGGCAGAGGATGTAGCTCAGAGGTCAAATGCCTCTGGGTTCCATCCTCAGACCTGCAAAAAAAAAAAAAAAAAAGTGGAATGCCCTTGGATTCAATGCCCAGCACTGCCAAAAAAAAAAAAAAAAAAAAGTATGGCAATGCAAAAGTTCTATGAAAGTTTCTAATTATTCACTTTTTTAACTTAATGTATCCTAAACAGAAACAAATAGCTTCAAGATCAGTACTGGCAGGCAAACCACACTTTAAGATTCAGATCACAAGTAGGACTTAATTTTTTTAAGTTCTTTAAATTAGCTAGGCATGAATAAATCTAAATATATCACTGAAATGTAGAAAATAATTAATTTACCTTGGGAAAATATTTGTACAATCCCATGTACGCAAGTTGTAAAGTAAGAAATGGAGCAAATATGGACTGTGAAGATAGAAGATAAAATTAAGTATTTCCAACATAATCATTCAAATCACAATCAACGAAACTAACAAAAGCTATAAAATTCTCATTAAAAAAGCTATAATAAAGTACTAATTTAGTGGCTGAAGGTTATCATGTTTCTAAGGAAGGGTAAAGAAAACAGGTTTGATTTCCTAATCATAAAACATGTTTCTCAAATCATACTATTCTTTCAAATTTGTCGTTTCCCACAAATCTTCTCTCATTAACATTTCTCTTTTAAATTATTTAGAGTACTAATGGTGATAGATGTATAATATAAAACTTCTTACATCTTCTTCATCTAGAGGGACTTAAATGACAAACTGAAGCATACATAACAGGCCCAACACTCAAAACACATGCCACTTAATCCTCCATCTTTGGGGCAAAGAATTAACTCAGTTCCTAGCTTGGGCCCTCAAAATGAGAACTTATTCTTATTATAAAATGTTTTAGTAATCTGGCTTCTTAGACAAATGGAAAAGATCAAAGCAAAATTCAATTTACATAATTATTTCTAAAAAAATAATTATTTAAAAAATTATTATTTAATTTTTTAAAATTAAATAATTTTTAATTATTTAATTAAAAAAATTAAATAAAAATTAAATAAAAAATAAATAAATAATTTAAATTAAAAAATTATTATTTAATTATTTTTAAAAAGGTGGCATATGCCTATAGTCCCTGTAATTAGGAGGCTGAGAAAGAAGGATTACAGGTTCAAGGACAGTCTCTGTAAGTACTGGAACTCTCATCAACCTACTGAGACCCTGTTTCCAAATAAGAAATAAAATAGGGCTTGGGGTGTAGGTCAAAGGTAGACTACCTCTGTGTTCAATCCCCAGTACCACCAAAATAAAATATTATAAAGGGAACGAAGGAGCAAACATCACCAGATGCAGTATAATGAGAACAGAGAGAAATAAACAGTTGAAAAGCTCAGGGTGAAGAAAACCAGAAAACCAAAACAGCAATAAAAACCTTACACAAAATGAGACATAGTGAGCCAGGCGTGGTGGCACACGCTTGTAATCCCAGCATTCGGGAGGCTGAGACCAGAGGATCGCGGTTCACGGACAGCCTCAGCTACTTAGTGAGGCCCTCTGCAACTCAGTGAGACCTCGTTTCAAAATGAAGAATAAAAAATAGGGCAGGGAGTATATAGCTCGGAGGTCGAATGCCCCTGGGTTCCACCCCCAGACCCGCAAAAAAAAAAAGGACATAGCTTTAAAAGCATGAGAGTGAGCTGGGTGTGGTAGCACATGTACCAAGCACTTGGGACTCTGAGGAGGATCATATTTGAAAACCAGTTTCAGCATTGTATTGAGACTCTCAGCAACTTAATGAGACCCTGTCTCAAAATTAAAAAAAAAAAAAAGGACTTGGGGTGTAGCCAGAGTTAAATCCCCAGTACAACAATAACAACAAAAAAAAAAAAAGAGAGAGAGGAAAAATGCATGAGAGCACAGTATCCACAGATAAAGAGCTACTTAGCTCACTCAATGTTAATAAAAGCATCATCAATCTTTGCTATGATAATTTATCATCAGGAAAATCCAATCATTTCTAAATGGAAACAGATTCCATTTAGAAAAACATTAACATAGCCGGGCATGGTGGCACATGTCCAGAATTTCAGTACTTGAGAGGCTGAGACAAGATGTTCCTGGCCAGTGGCAGCAATTTAGTGAGGCACTCTGCATCGCAGTGAGACCAGAGCTGAGGATATAGCTCAGAGGTAGAATGTCCCTGGGTCCCATCCCCAATAGCACTAAACAAAGACAAACCAAAACTGCTTTGAAAAACAGGTGGTGCGTGCCTGTAATCCCAATACTTGGGAGGCTGAGACAGAGGATCCAAGGTTGGCCACCAGCCTCAGCAACATATAGCAAGGCCTTCCACAACTTAGTGTGACCTTTTTTTTAAAATAAAAACTAAAATTAGGCTGGAAAGTAGTGCAAAAATGGAATGCCCCTGGGTTCAACCCCCAGTACCAAAAACACAAAACAAAGCTATTTTGGCTGGGAGTGGTGGTATAACCTTTAATCCCAGTATCTAGGAAGCTGAGACAGGAGGATCACAGATTCAAGGCTAGCCCCTACAATTTAGTGAGATTTTGTTTCAAGCCAAAAAAAAAAAAAAAAAAAAAAATAGGGCTGGGTTATAGATCAGAGGTAGAATACCCCTGGGTTCACCTTGTTAACACCCGCCCCAAACATACAAAAACACCCTGTTTTGCTTAGTGATATCTTAATTAGTTAATTATCTGAAAAATTTACTTATGTCTTATGTGCCTGGTACATGCTGGGTATTCTTAAAATGTCTACTGAATGGAAATAGTTCAAAGAATAAGGCACTGAACTATGGGCTTGGCTTTTCTGTATTTTTCTACATAGTATAAAATAAAAGAGCCATATCATGGAACAACAAACAGGCTGTTGTTATGATACTATGTAATAAGATATTAATAGCATTATAAAATATTGAAATCAATTTTTTTTGTGGTACCAGGAATTGAACTCAGGGGCATTCTACCTCTGAGCAATATCTCCAGCCTATATTTTTTATTTTATTCTTTCCTTTTTTTTTTTGGTGGTGCTGGGGATTGAACCCAGGGGCATTCTACCTCCAAGCTACACCCCCACCCTAATTTTTGTTGTTGTTGTTCCTTATTTCGAAACAAGGTCTCACACTAAATTGTGGAGTGCCTCATTAAGTAGCTGAGGCTGGCCTTGAACAGCGATCCTCCTGTTTCAGCCTCCCAAGTACTGGGGTTACAAGCATGTGCCACCATGCCCATCTCTAAAATATCTTTTGAATCTTAGAAAGATTACTTCATATTCAGGACCACAGGAACTATATCTGAATGTTTCAAACTATTGGAAAATTGGTAATATACGGTATTTGTAGGCACTTTGGTTTTGGAGAGAAACTGCTTGGGTTTAAATCCCAGCAGCCACTTAGATGCTATGTGACCTTGGCCCAGTGACTTAATGTCTCTGCATCTTCATCCCCTCATGAATTCCAATGAGAAGTAGTTTATAAGGATGAGAATGAACTAATATAAGCACAGTACTAAGAATGGTACCTGGCATGTGGAAAGACTTCTAGTTATTACGAAAAGACTCTCATGCTATGAGAGCATAGCATGCTACGAGAATGAATAAAAGTTTACAATAAGTCTCCAAACAGCTACATGGATCTGGTAGATACTAACTTAATGTTGGCAGTGACTTCTACAAATTAAGAGCACTTATTATATTCAACTTGCATTTTCCAAGTTAATAGCGTATATCTCTTTTCTTACCAAGTACTTGCACACAAAGGCTCTGACGCCAAGTGCAAGAAGAGCACATCCCACCAGTCTAAATATTCGAAAAGAGTCAAATTCTTCTGCTGTGCTTCCGTCCTCTGGGTTGGGCTTTTCACTGATCAGCTGTTTCCGCAGCTTCATTGCTTCTTCAAATCTGGAAAGGTACTGTTCCAGGCCATGGCGAGCACCCCTCTGGACAGTGTTCGCTGCCAGGTCCCCTCGAGTCCGCTGCCGGAGCTCAAGGTTGCCGTCATTACTGCACTCCGGTGCTTTAACGAGAGAGTCCAGTTTGTCTCCCAGCTGCGGCCCCTTTCCCTCGGCCATACCACCCTGCTGGTCAGTTGCTCCTGTACTAACCGAGTCACCCAGCACTACTCGCTTCGAAACTGAAGGGACGCTGAGGGAGTTCAGTTTATCGCTGTCCTGCTGCTTTGATTTTGCTTGACTTTCTTCTTCTACGGAAAAAAAAAAAAAAAAAAATTGTAAAGCCCTTTGTATTACATCCTGGCAAACACCTTACATGTTAGTATTTTAAAAATACGCTGCTGCAGCCAGAATTCAACAGTCTCTGAATCAAAACACTGATTCTACATAACACAAAAACTAGTTCCCTCCTCTATACCACCACACGCTTGTAAAATAGGCCACCACACACTTGTAATCCCAGTACTTGGGAGGCCGACAGGAGAATCACAGGTTCAAAGCCAGCCTTGGCAACTTAGTGAGCCCCCCACCCCCATAGCTTTGAGACTGTTTCCAAATAAGTAAAATCAGGCTAGGGGTGTAACTCAGAGGTAGAATGCCCCTAAGTTCAACTCCAATGCCACACAAAAGAACACCCCGAGAGTAATCCTGCGAAGGAAATAATACAAACTTCATGGGTTGGAGATAAGTCTAGGAAACAAAATAGGTAAGATAATTCAGGGATGGGAAAACTATAAAGGCTAACTATTCATGGATAATATTTCTCAGACATATGACTGCACTGCTTACACTAGCTTAGCTGGCTAAAAAAATAAAATCACATACACACAAATAAAAAAACTAAAGCTTTTTAAAATTAGATTTCTGAATCCAGAGCCTTGGAGGCTTGGGGTGTGGCACAGCCTACAACTGTTTCTCTAGTCAAGCAGCCACTAGTAAATAATTTAAGATACTGCTTCAGCGAAAACACTTTAGAAGCTGGGCGTGGCGCACGGTTATGATCCCAGCATTTGGGAGGCTGAGACAGGAGGATCAGGTTCCCGGACAGCCTCAGCTACTTAGTGAACTCAGTGAGACCTTGTTTCAAAATAAAGAGTAAAAAATAGTGTTGGGGTGTCGCTCAGAGGTAGAATGCTCCTGGGTTTCATCCCCAGTACCACAAAAACAAACAAATAAATAAATAAAACCACTTTAGAGCCAGCATGGTGGTCCACGCTTGAATCCTAGCATTTGAGACAGGAGGATGGAGGTTTGTAGACAGACTCAGCTACTCAGTGAGAACCTGTTTCAGAAAATTAAAAAAAAAAAAAAAAAAAAAAACAGAATAAAAAATAGGGCTGGGGGTGTAGCTTGGAGGTAGAAGTCCCCTGGGTTCCATCCCCAGTACCACCAAAAACAATACGAAAAAACAACAAACTTTTGGATGTTGCTCTGATCAAAAGCAAAACAAACAAAAATCCTTTAAAAGCCAGGCGTGGTGGAGCACGCTTGTAATCCCAGCCGAGACCTGAGGATCAGATCGCAGTTCGCAGACAGCCTCAGCTACTTAGTGAAGCCTTCTGTAACTTAGTGAGACCCTGTTCTAAAATTAAGAATAAAAAGTAGAGCTGGGCATGGTGGTGCACGCTTGTAATCCCAGCATTTGGGAGGTTGAGACAGGAGGATTGCGTTTGAGGACAGCCTCCGCTACTTAGGCCCTTTGCAACTCAGTGAGACCATGTTTCAAAATAACAAATAAAAAATAGGGCTGGGGGTGTAGCTCAAAGGTAGAATGCACCTGAGTTCCATCCCCCTTACCACGAAAAAATAAAAAATAAAAATAAGACTGGGAGTGTAGATCAGTGGTAGAATGGCCCTGCATTCAATCTACAGTACTGAAAAAACAAAACAAAAAAATGAGTTGGACCTGTCTTTGGGTGAGGAATGAACTTTCCATTAGCGTTAAATGCAGCTTCCAGTAATCTCAGCTAAAGAGAGGAAATCCCTGGCGGTTTTGTGGCACTTGTTGTGCTTATAAAGAATTATGAATCCTGGAGGGAGGGTGTCCCTCCACACATACCTCTTCTAGAAAGTCTCTGGATGACAATGTTGAGGGCACTAAACACTGACACTAAGCTGTGACCGCAAGAGTCCCTGATCCACGTAGGACGGACTGGCAGGCAGTTCAGTAAAGACAATCTGATTTAGGCAGACAAGAGTTATACAGCAAAAAGCAAAAGGCAAAAAGAAGGTAGACTCCAGAGAAAGCGATGGAAGGAAATGCACTTGGAATCTATAGAAAGGTAAACAACTGTGCGAGGGCGCAGTGGGCAGAGGCGTTTAGGGTAAAATGTGTGCCCCTCAAGAAAGGCAAGGGGGCAGGAAAGGAAGGAAGGGGCGTCTCGGAATATCTGGACCAAGGACCCCGGGGTGGGAACAATCTCAGGAGAGGCTCTTGGAAAACTGGAGAGAGCGACTGGGAACGTCCAGGAATTAAGGAGGGAGAAAGTGTGGCATCATTTAAGGGGTAGGGACAGAGCGGAGGTCAGTGAGCAGGGCTTGGCCACACGGGCCAGCGGAGCCGGGAAGAGTGGCGCACGTTTGTAATCTCGGTACCCGGGAGCCTAAGAAGGAGGATCGCAGGTTCAAAGTCAGCTGCAGCGACTAAGTAAGGCTCTTAGGAATTTAACGAGACCCTGTTTCCAAATAAAAAAAATGTAATAGGAGTGAGGATATAACCTTGAGGTAGGATGCCCTGGGTTCCACTCCCAGTACCATGGGGGGGGGGGGGGCCCACCAAAACCCCAAAAGGTCAGCGGGGGGGGGGGGGGGCAAGACGCTGCAGAGCCGCGGGGGGGAGGGAGGCTGGGGGACCCGGGGCTCACCCGCGCCGCTCCCCGGCCTGTGAAAGCCCATGATGCGGTTGATGCGCTGCTCGGAGTTCATGAGCAGCTTGCGCCGCCGCAGCTCGGCCCTCCGCTGGGAAGCCGACAGGCCGCAGCCCGCCGGGGCCCCCGGCCTGTCCCCGCCGTCTGCCGCCCCGGTCACCGGCTCCATCCTCCCGTCCGCAGACCCCGCGCGCAGATGACTTAGGGCCGAGCCGCGGGCGCGCGCCCACCCGCCGCGAGCATGCGCACGCCGCCGACGCGCGGCGCGAGGCTCGGGCCGCCATCTTGGATGAGGGCGGCGGGGCGGGGCGGCCCGGGCCCTGCCCCCTGGACTGGCGCCGCCGCTCCCCGGCCCCCACCGCTCCGCCCGGCTCTTCACTCGGAGCTGAGCGGGGACGATGACCCGGGGAGACGTGGGTGGGGCTGCAGGGGAAAAGGAAGCGCGAGGACCCGCGTCTTTCCACCTCCGGTGCCAGGAAACAAAATGGAGGTTGCGGCGCTGACTGTCTCCAGACGCCTGCGGCCTCGCCCATTGGCGGAAAGGCGCCCCTTCCGAGCGCTGCGCCGGGATTTGTTCTTGGTGCTGATTTCCATCCTGAGTTGTAGTGCTTCTAAGCATATGCCTGTTTTGTTTCCAGGCTTTCCTCACGTTTTTGTTCAAGGGAGGCCTACTTTCTGTCCGAATTGCCAACACTCCCTACTCCTCCGCTTTTTCTCCTTCATGTTTTATAACCACTTCCCGTGCTGAACATACTAATTTTATTGTGTCTGTTTCTCACTCACTGGAACGCGAGCTCCGTGAAGGCAAACACTGTTTTGTTCACTGCTGCAATTCCTAAAACAATGTGTGTGCTGGTATTGGGAAATGGCTTCAAAATGTATTTGAAAATAGCTTTGGGATTCCCGAAATATAAAAAATAATCAGAGCTTGGGCGTTGAGCATGCACTCGGGCAGGGAAGGAACCCTGCGGAGCTCCCCACACCAAAGTGATCAGCAAGAGCACAGTGGAGTTGTAGCCCAGGGTCTTCATATTTTAAAGACAGGTTTACATAATAAATAACTTCTAGCAGATAGGCTAAAATATACCGAGGATGCTGGAGGATGGTACAGGTCTTTGTCTAAGGGGGCAAATACCACATTCCGGTCTTACCAAAGACCTGGGCTACACCTGCATCAAGTCAGGAAGAAGGCTTTGAGCAAGAAAACCCCATAATCATATCTCCATATTCATAAAAAGGGCCTGCACGGAATTAATGGGTGGGCTCACACCTAGTCGAGTAAGAAGACTATTGATTGGGTAAGATGAAGGATAATGAATCTTTTTTTTTAAGAATTTTTTTTATGGGTCTGGGGACAGAACCCAGGGACATTTGACCTCCGAGCTACACTCCCTGCTCTATTTTTTATTCTTTATTTTGAAACAGGGTCTCACTGAGTTGCAGAGGGCCTCACTAAGTAGCTGAGGCTGTCCACGAACCGCGAGCCTCTGGTCTCAGCCTCCCAAATGCTGGGATTACAAACGTGTGCCACCACGCCGGCTAAGGATAAAGAATCTTTATAGAAAGTTTTGGTATTCAAAAACTTCAGTGTCTTATTTTCAAGTCATTCCACTGCATTTATTTCTCGAATGCAGTGCTTTGTTCTGTTTCTTCTCTCTGTCTTTATAATAATAAAAATTGTTTAAGCTTACAGCAGTAGAATTCTGGCTATTCTTTTTTAAGATAACTAAGAACAAGAACCCATGGCTACATCTTACACTGTTACAATGTGGACTTACAACAGGACAGACTTATTAAATACCACAATAGGCAGGATGCCTCTGATAGTTTGGGGGCCTACAAAGATGTTTCCGTTTTGGTTTCAATTAACATCAGAAGAAAATATTATTATATAAAAAATCCAATCTGGATTAGGCCATCCTTAACACAGTGATAAAATATAATTTTAAATAAGCCTATGGATGCAGGACACCCCAGGCAAAAGTGCCTAGGGCCAGGAAAATCAATGCTATCTTGGCAAGCTGGGCATGGTGGCACACTCCTGTTATCTGAATACTTGGGAGGCCGAGACAGGAGGACTGCAGGTTCACAGCTAGCCTCTGCAACTTAGCAAGATCCTGTTTCCAAATAAAAATTAAAATAGGGTTGGAGGTGTAGCCTAGAAGTAGAAGGTCCCTGGGTTCCATCCCCAGCACCACAGGCAGTGATGATGATGATAATGGATTGGTCCGGGTCCCTTCCACACTCTGCCCCCACGAGCAGTATCTCGCGAGAAGCGCATGTTCCCATGAGTAAACCCCTCCTCCGGAGATGCATACCTGAAAAGAAGAGCCCGCCTCTTCTAGCCTCGGTCGGGCATGCAGGCCCCTGGAACTGCCCAGCCCCATCCCTGGGAGACCCGTACAATTAAAAGCTAATATCACGCCTACTGGATCTCTCCCGTGCTTTACACTCCGCTGGACTCATCACATTTTACTTTACAATAATGATGATGCTGCTGCCACCCACCACTGCCTTGGCACTCAGGACTTACTGAGTAAATGAGTGAAGGAATTGACTTCACACTATGGCCAGGCACACCTGAGACTGTAGATGGTGAAGCAGTCTCCTGAGCTCCCAGCAAGGAAACATGTAGCAATAAAGATAGAAATTTGGGGGTACAGAGAGAAAGATATATAGTGAGTCTCAAAGCAGAAGTGCACATGAACCCTTGGGATGAAAATCAAACAAGAAGCAACCCTGAGCCGGGCCTAGTGGCGCACGCTTGTAATCCCCGTGCTTGGGAGGCGGAGACAGGCCTGAATGGCACACACTTGTAATCCCAGTAATTAGGGTGGCTGAGACAGGAGGCTCGAAGGTTCAAGTCTAGCTTCAACAATTTAGTGATATCCTATTGCAAAAGTGCTTCCTACTCTACCATCTTTCTAAAATATCCTCCTTTCCTCAACTTTTTTGGGGTTTTTTGTTGTTGTTCTGCTGCAGTGCTGAGGATCTGATACAGGCCTCATATATGCTGGGCAAGTGCTCTTCCACTGAGTTGCTTCCAGCCCCCAGATTTTTTCTTTGAAAAATCTCAACCAATAAGGTATTTTTTTTTTTTTAAGAAAACAAACCTGTTGTTAGTTAACGTTTTTGTCACTGTGACCAAACACCTGCCAAGAACAACTTGGAGGAGGAGAGGCTGATTTGTGCTCACTGGCTCAGAGGCTCGGTCCAGGGCTGGCCGGCTCCAAGGCAGAAACATTGTGGTGGCGGGTCATGGCGAGGAAAGCTGCCTAGATCATGGCAGCCAGGAAGCAGAGAGGAATCAGAGGAAGGGACCAGGGACAGAGAGATCCTGAATCACACCCCAGATCTCCCTCCTCCAGCCACACCCCACCTGCCTAAATTACCACCCATTACACTCATTCATTAACCCATCAACAGACTTATACACGGATGAGATTAGAGCTTTGATTTTTTTCTGAACCTTTTTGCATTGCCAATACACGAGCTTTTCAAGGGAGACATTCTATTTTCAAATCATAACATCACCATATAGCCAAATGTCTGCCTTTCAATAAAGACTGGCAAGTGCAAAGTTTGGAAGTGACCAACCTTTTCACCTTTGATATGGTGGAGTGCATGGGAAGTATTTCAGAAACTTTTATGACATGCAAATGGCCACCAGGGGGCAGTAAAAGCTGGTGGATGAGCAGGGAGCTCTTGAACTAGGGGGCTTTTGCTGGGAGGGATGGCTCTCACCAGCGACCTGGCGGCACACTGAGCTTTTCCCTCACTCCTGAGAACTCATGGGCACTTAATTTTGTTTTTTGTTTTTAGTGCTGGGGAATTGAACCCAGGGACATTCTGCCTCTGAACTACCCCAGCCCTTAAAAGAAAAAAATAATTAAAAAAAATTTTTTGAAACAGGGTCTCACTATGCTGCTGAGGCTGACCTCAAACCAGCAGTCCTCCTGTCTCAGTCTCCAAGTACTAGGTTTACAGGCATGTGCCACCACGCCCAGCTGGCACTTAACGTCTAGTGTGCTTCTTCTATCTCATGAAGTCTCCTTGACTATATTTGGTTGAAGGGATCCAGAGTGGGAGAGGAGCAGAAATGGCCAGAAATGAGAATTCTCACCCAGCCCACCAGTCTCTTTTCACATCCCAGAAGAGAGCAGAGGCCTGGGGTGATGGGTGAGCATTAATAGGCTCTTTTATTTTTAGAGCTGAGCTTCTTCTAAAGTGATATCAGGTTGTGCTAGAAAGGGGAGAAATATAAATGCTTGATAAATATCAACAAGAACTGCTCGAATATTTTAGGAGGTTGAAAAAGAAAAGTGGCCTAATCTCTTGTACTGTATTTCCTGGGACTGAGAGGAGCAAGGGTTGCATAATTCATGAGGGACAGAAGGTGGGGCCGGCTCACGCCCTGAACTCCGCACAAGGCAGTCCTCTGGGTGTGTCTGTCCCAGAAGGACTGATGGAGTTGCCACTGTGTGTGGACTTACTGTCTTCTGGAAGTTCCCGCTGCCTGGGGACGGAATCTGCAGAAGAGCAGCTCTCCGTGACCGAGCTCAGCAGCTACGGTCAGAGACAATGTAGTGCTTTTCTGAATCAGAGGAAGTAGTTGGGGGTCTTTCCTTCCTCCCCACTCCCTCTCTTTTGCTTTCCATGGAAAATATCCCACATATGCCAGGCGTGGTAGCACACGCTTGTAATCCCAGCATTCAGGAGGCGGAGACCGGAGGATCACGGTTCGCGGACAGCCTCAGCTACTTAGCGAGGACCTTCACAACTCAGTGAGACCCTGTTTAAAAGAAAAAAAAAAAAAAAAAAAAGGCTGGGCATGGTGGCACAAGCTTGCAGTTCCATACTTGGGAGGCTGAAACAGAAGGTTCATGGGTCCTGGCCAGCCGTAGCTACTTAGTGAGGCCCCTCCACAACTTAATGAGACCCTATTTCAAAATAAAGAATAGAAAATAGGGCTGTGGGGTGTAGCTCTGAAGTAGAATACCCCGGGTTCAGTCCCCAGTACAGCATATAAATAAATAAATATAAAAAAGACTAAAATGCTCCTGGATTCCATCCCCAGTACTGCAAAAAAAAAAAAAAAAGAAAAAAAAGAAGAAAAAAGAAAGAAAAAGAAAAAAGAAAAAAGAAAGAAAGAAAAAGGAAATAAAGAAAGAAAAGAAAATATTCCACATACATAAAAGTAGAACAAAGAAAGCAATGAAACCTCTCGTACATATGAGCCAGCTACAGTGAGCATCTCATGACCACTCACACGTCTCTTTATCCACCTACGTCCACGCCCACCACTGGTTTATTTTAAAGCAAATCTACATTATAATATTTTATCCATGAATATTTTAGGCTATATCTGCAAAGGATAAGAATGTTTCAAGGCTTTTGGGGGGAGGGTACTGGGATTGGACTCAAGGACATTCTACCTCTGAGCTGTATTTCTACCTCCCTCTTTTTGATGTGGCTTTTTTTTTTTTTCTGGATGTTGAAACCAGGGCCATTCTACCTCTAAGGTAGACCCCTAGCCCTATTTTTTTTCTTTTATTTTGAAAAAGGGTCTCGCTAAGGTTGAAGGGCCTCGCTAAGTTGCTGAGGCTGGCTGTGAACCTGTGATTATCTTGTCTCAGGCTCCCCAAGTACTGAGATTCCATGCATGAGCCACCATGCCTGGTTAGTGTTTAGGCTTTGAAACAGGGTCTCACTGGGTTGCTGAGCATCTTCCTAAGCTGCTAAGATCAGCCTCACCTGGGATCCTCTTGTCTTCCCAAGCACTGGGACTGCAGGCATGTGCCACTGTGCCTGGCTAACAAAGTTTTTCTTAAATCCAAGCATGTTTCAGAGAAACCTTGGGTAGGAGAGATGGGCATCAAATGAGGCACAAGCTGAGAAACTAAAGAAAGAGGCAGACAGTGGGGATGACTGTAATCCCAGTGTGTGGGAGGCCGAGGCAGGAGGATTGTCAGCTCATAGCTTTGGCAATTTAGGCCCTCTGCAACTTCATGAGACCCTGTCTCAAAAATAAAGAATAAAAAAGGGCTGGGGGGGGCTGGGATGTAGCTCAGTGGCAAAGCGCTTGCCTGGCAAGTGCACCGTCCTAGGTTCGGTCCCCAGTCCAAAAAGACAAAAAAAAAAAAAAAAAAAAAAAAAAAGAACCCCTTTAAAAAATTAAAAAAAAAAAAGCTAAAAAAGGGCTGGGGGTGTAGCTCAGAGGTCGAATGCCCCTGGGTCCAATGCTCAGAACCACAAAAATAAAAGAAAGAAAAAGAAAAGTGAACAGTGAGGACGGTGCAAGGGTTTTCTGAGGGCAGGGAAGACTCCACAGAGAAATGAAGTGGAGGCCACCTGGGTCACGTCCTGGAAAAGAACTTATCTACATTTTTCCTGTGTTCACAAACTTCCTGTGAAACTATATTTAAAGGCGATGGACTAATTAACCCGGAGAAGGAGATTTCAAAGCAGTAAAGCATTCAGACTGTGGTACAGCTATTATTGTCAGCCTATAGCCAGGTGTATGAAATGAAAAGGCTGAGATGGAGCTCAGACGCAGAATGTCCCTGGTCCAATCCCCAGTACTATAAAAAGAAAAAAAAAAAAAAGAGCGGGCGTTGTGGCGCTTATAATCCCCATGCTTGGGAGGCGGAGACAGGAGGATCGCGCAGGTTGGAAGCCAGCCATGCTGGCTTAAGAGACCCTGTTTCCAAATAAAAATTTAAAAAGTATAAAATAGGTCTGGGAGTGTAGCCTGGAGGTAGAAGGGTTTCCAGGAACCCCAGTACCACCAAAAGAGAGAGAGAGAGAGAGAGAGAGAGAGAGAGAGAGAGAGAGAGAGAGAGAACGAAAAAGGCAGACAAATCCAGGGTTGTACAAAGTGCAATTCATTAGGGACTTATGAACAGAAGTGTAGCTCAGGCAGCAGCAAAGCAGAACCATACCTGTACCCCAAGGCAGAAGAGACATATTACATATGCTCAGTCAGACAAAGGTGGGCCATGCCAACTCAATGTACCTGGGCTTTAGTCTGGGGGCTGGAGATGTAGGTCAGTGACCAGTATGTCTAGCATATGTGAAGCCCTGGGCCAATCCCCAACACCAGAGAGAGGGGGGGGGAGAGGGAGGAGGAGGAGGAGAGAGAAGGGAAGGGAAGGGAAGGGAAGGGAAGGGAAGGGAAGAGAATGAAGAGAGAAATCGTCCTGGGTTGAATCCCTTAACCTCTCCCCACCAAAAAAAAGAATATGTTTTATAGTTGATTGGTTCAAATCAGGATCCTCCTAAAGTGCATACTTTGTATCTGGTGGATTCTCTTAATCTGCAATGGTTTTCTTGGGAGTATATACACCGGGCAAGTCTTAAGATGACACAGCAGCGAGCTAAGGCTCCCTTGCACAACAGTGAATATTAAGATTCCCACCAGGTGGTGCTGGAGCTCTGGTATAACTATACCAGAAAGAAAGAAGAGTTCCGTGCCTACTATCCTGAGTATAGATAATCTCATTTAATTCTCACAAGAACTTGATAAGGTAACAATTATGCCCATTTTACAGATGTAGAAACTAAGTCTGAAGGAGGTTTTCCAAATAAGTGGGAGAAAGGTTTCACTTACCTCATTCATAGACATTTGTTTCTTCTCCAGAATTTTTGTTGACCCAGGATAAGCAGCAGTGCTGGCTGCCATGACTAAGAGCACTGACAGGGCCCTCTTGCCAAAAGGTCCCATGCAGGAGGCTTCTGTGAGTGAAAGGGGCTGCGTGTGAGGATGCTGGGACAACAGTCCTACACTGCACACCTACCTCTCATGGAGCCTGGATAAGAAAGATCTTCGTTTCTCACATCCAGATGTTGAAGCCCTTTGCTTCTGCAGGGATTCAGCTTGGCAGGACTGCAGCCATCTTCAGTCATAATCCTCATGATTGACCCCAAAGAAACTCCAGCTGGTTTTTCCTGCCTAGTTTTCCAGCAAACTATAAGTAGACAAAACCATTAGGGTGGTATGTGGGGCTTTATGACCTGATGTTAGCATAGATAAACCAGCTGTATTCTGGTTTGGATGAAGTCACTTTTATCCTATTTATTTATTTATTTTACTGGGGATGGAACTCAGGGGCATTCTAGCTCTGAGCTAAACCCCCAGCCCTGTTTTATTGTTTGTTTGGAAACAGGGTCTCACTAAGTTGCTGAGAGCCTAAGTGGCTGAGGCTGGCCATGAACCTGTGATCCTCCTGTCTCCGCCTCCCAAGTACAGAAATAACAAGTGTGTGCCACCATTTCCTGCCCTAACCATTTTATGCTTAATTAATTAATTAATTAGATTATTTATTTGTGGTACTGGGGATTAAACTCAGAGAGGCATTTGGCACCTGTCCCTTTTAATTTTCATTTGGAAACAGGGTCTCACTAGGTTGCGGAGGCTGTCCTCAAACCTGTGATCCTCCTATCTCAGCCTCCCAAGTACTGGGATACAAGCGTGTGCAAACACACCTGGCTCATATTTTTTCTTTTGTGATATTGGAGATTGAACCCAGGGGCTCTCTACCACTAAATTACAACCCCAGACTTTTTTATTTTTTTAAAAATTTGAACTGGTTGTGGTGGCATGTAATCCCAGCATTTGGGAGGCTGAGACAGGAGGACCCCGGTTCATGGCCAGCCTTAGCTACTTAATGAGGCCCTTTGCAACTCAGTGAGACCCTGTTTCCAAATAAAGAATAAAAAATAGGGCTGGGGGTGTAGCTCGGAGGTAAATGCCCCTGGGTTCTATCCCCAGTACCACAAAAATATAAATTAAATTAAATTTAAAAGTTTAAAAAATTTGAGACAAAGGAGGCTGAGATAGGATGATTGCAGGTTCAAGGTCAGCCTCAGCAATTTATTATTTATTACTTATTATTTTTGTATGTGGTCCTGGAGATTGAACTCAGGAGCATTCTACCTCTGAGCTATACACCCAGCCCTATTTTATTTTTAGTTTGAAACAGGGTCTCACGAAGTTACTGAGAGTCTTACGACTTGCTGAGACTGTCCTCAAACCTGTGATCCTCCTATCTCAACCTCCAAAGGACTGGGATTACAAAAACATGTGCCATGCCGGGCGTGGTGGTGCACGCTTGTAATCCCCACGCTTGGGAGGCAGAGACAGGAGGATCACACAGGTTCAAAGCCAGCCTCAGCTACTTAGTGAGGCTCTCAGCAACTTAGTGAGACCCTATTTCCAAATAAAATATAAAAAAGGTCTGGGAGTATAGCCCGGAAGTAGAACCCCCCCCCCTGGATTCCACCCCCCAGTACCACCAAAAAAAAAAAAAAAACAAAACAAAAAAACCCCAAAAAACAACAACAACAAAAAACATGTGTCACCATTCCCAGCCAGCCTCAGTAATTTAGCAAGATCTTATGAGTGCCTGTAATTCTAGCTACTGGGAAACTGACAGGAGGACTGCAAGGTCAGCCTGGGCAACACGAGCAACGCCATCTCTAATTATAAAGAAAAGAAGTAGACTAATGTAACGAAATCCAGTGACTCAATATCCAGCCCCACCTACTTATAGCTCATTCTTACTCTTCCATATCTCTATCAGTTTCCCTTCCCTTTCATATTTAATTTAGTTTTAGGAGCCTGGGATGTTGGCACACACTTGTAATCCCAGGATTTGGGAGACTGAGACAGGAGGATTGTGGTTTGAGGACAGCCTTAGCTACTTAGTGAGGCCTTCTGCAATTTAGCGAGACCCTGTTTCAAAATAAAGAACAAGAGCCTGGCATGGTGGCACACTCTTGTAATCCCAGCATTCGGGAGGTTGAGATGGAGGATTGCGGTTTGCGGACAGCCTTGACTACTTAGCGAGGCCCTTCGCAACTCAATGAGACCCTGTTTCAAAAACAGCTGGATGTGGTGGCGCACGCTTGTAATCCCCGCACTTGGGATCGCTCAGGTTCGAAGCCAGCCTCGCTGGTGTAAAAGACTCTGTTTCCAAATAAAAATATAAAATAGGTCTGGGAGTGTAGCCCGAGAAGGGTTCCATCCCAGTGCCACCAAAAATAAATTAAAAAAAAGACTAAAATATAGGGCTGGCCATGCGTGGTGACGCACGCTTGTAATCCCCGCGCTTGGGAGGCTGAGACAGGAGGATCGCACAGGTTCGAAGCCAGCCTCAGCTACGTAGTGAGGCTCTCAGCAACTTAGTGAGACCCTGTTTCCAAATAAAGTATAAAAAATAGGTCTGGGAATATAGCCCGAAGGTAGAAAAGCCTCTGGGTTCCACCCCAGTACCACCAAAATAAATAAATAAATAAATATAAATAAATAAATAAAATATAGGGCTGGGGTATAACTTGGAGTTACAATGCCCCTGAGTTCCATCCCCAGTACAATAAATAAATAAATAAATAAATAAATAAATAAATAAATAAATTTAATTAAATAATTAATTAAATTAATTAAATAATAGGGCTGGTGAGTGTAGCTCAGAGGTAGAATGCCCCTGGGTTTCATCCCCAGTACCACAAGCAAAAAAAAAATTTTTTTCTTTAGTTGGGGAGGCTGGACTCAAGTGATCCTCTTGCCTCGGCTTCCTGAGTACTGAGGAGCCGAGACAGAGGAATGGCCATCAGACACAGCTTTTTTTTTTTTGTAACAAATCATGGATGTCATATATTTTCACATGTAAATATTTTAGCATATGTATGTATGTATGTATGTATGTATGTATGTATTTGATACTGGGGATTGAAACCGAGGCATTCTACTTCTGAGCTACACCCCAGCCCTGCTTTCTTTTTATTTTGAAACATTGCCTCCCTAGGTTAATGAGAGACTTATTGCTTGCTGAGACTGTCCTCAAACCTGTGATCCTCCGGTCTCAGCCTCCCAAATACTGGGATTATAAGCATGCATTACCTGGCCCAGCTAGCATGTATATTTAAAAGGATAGGCATCCTGTGTGGATGCCTTCCGTCCCTCCCTTAGGATGTAATAGCCCATACCAGCTCCCACTCCCGCCCAGTGGCTTTCTTCTCCCTGCAGAGCTCTGACACCATGTTCAAATGCCTTCATGCTGGGAGGACCCTCAAGCCCGTCTCTCTTCCCCAGGTGGGTTACCATGGTTAACCCTTCCTTACTTGCCTCCATCTCATTTTTCAGTATGTGAAAAAGGCTGGGTGTGTAGCTCAGAGGTAGAATGCCCCTGGGTTAAATCCCCAGAACCCTTCCCTGAAAAAGAAGCATGGTTTCTACTAAATGTGTATTGCTTTCATATAATTGTACTGTTGAAAAATAAATCAAACTATTGTAATCTAGGAACTGCCTTACTAAATTGTTCTCTGAAACCTGGAACAGGTGGGTGATTCTTCTGCTGCGTTTGTGTATCTTGAAATGTATAGAGAGGCCTCTTCATTCATAGGCGTGGTGCCCCAGTCAGATAGCTAGACACCTGAGGGCTGGGTAGGCATCTCTTTTTCTCATGGGGTCTCTTGACATGGCTGGATTTTGCATCCTTAGAACGTGATGGTCAGGGAAGTTAGAGTTCTTACATGGTATAAACTTCTGAGAAAGAAATTAGAACCTGCTCATCTTCTTAAAGTGTAGGTCATTACTGGGCACAGTATCATTTATTTTTTTATTTTTATTTATTTATTTTTTGTGTGGTACTGGGGTTTCTGGAAGCCCTTCTACCTCCGGGCTACACTCCCAGACCTAGTTTATATTATTTTTTTATTTGGAAACAGGGTCTCTTAAGCCAGCGCGACTGGCTTCGAACCTGCGCGATCCTCCTGTCTCCGCCTCCCAAGCGCGGGGATTACAAGCGTGCGCCACCACGCCCGGCTCTCTTTTTTAATTTTTATTTATTTATTTATTTTTGCTTGTGGTACTGGGGATGAAAGCCAGGGGGATTATAGCTCACAGCTACACCCCCCAGCCCTATTTTTTATTCTTTATTTGGAAACAGGGACTCACTGAATTGCAAAGGGCTTCACTAAGTAGCTGATATTGTCTGAACCATGACATTCTTCTGTCTCTGCCTCCTAAATGCTAGGATTACAGGGGTACACCCCCACCCTTGGCTCAGCACAACATCATTTCTATCACATTTTATTGGTCAAAGCAAGTTGGAATATCTGCCCAGTTTGGAAGGTGGGACATATAATCCACCCTGTGATGTGAGAAGTGTATATTTATTTCAGAGGGAAGGAATTGGGGCTGGAGTATAGCTCAGTGGTAGAGAACTTGCCTAGCACGTGTGAGGCCCTGGGTTTGATCCCCAGCACTGCAAAAAACATAAGTGGGAGCCCAGCGTGGTGGCGCACGCTTGTAATCCCCGCGCTTGGGAGCCTGAGGCAGGAGGATCACACAGGTTCGAAGCCAGCCGTGCTGGCTTAAGAGACCCTGTTTCCAAATAAAAATATAAAATAGGTCTGGGAGTGTAGCCCGGAAGTAGAAGAGCTTCCAGGAACCCTAGTACCACCAAAATAAAAAAAATAAATAAATAACTGGGAAGGAACTGATGGCAGGGACCTCTGGAGACTTTCTGCTATAACCTACCCTTCATCTCCAAAGACCCTCAAAGATATCATTTTGTTATAATTTTTCTCAGGTTTTTGTGGTACTGGATATTGAATTCGTGGCATTCTACCTCTGAGTTACACTCCCAGCCTAATTTTTTTGTTAATTTTGAGACAAGGTCTCGTGAAGTCACAGTGTGCTATCTTCAAACCTGTGCTCCTCCTGTCTTAGCTTCCAAATACCGAGATAGATGCTTACCACCACGCCTGGCTGCATTCTCAAGTTTGAAGTCCAGGATTTCATTAATAAAGTCGGGTTCAAATATGTTGATGCTCTTCCATAGGACTCCTTAGATGCTGAAACTTGTGAGCTAAGAGAAAAATTAACCCCTCCCATATACTTATAAAATATTAAGTATAAAATATTAAGATTATTGTAATAAAGCTGCAGCATTTACACTTGAAAAGGAAATGAATGAATAAAGAAAATTGTGGTATACATGCACAATTAAATATTATTCATGTGCAAAAAATAAAATCCTGTCATTTGTAGCAAAATGGGTGGAATTTGAGGACATTATTACATAAAATATGCAATGCTCAGAAAGGTAAGTGCCATATGTTTTCTGTTGTATGTGAAAGCTAAAAAAAGCTTGAGACTAATGTAAAATAGTGATTAATAGAGGTTGGGGGTGGATAAAGGAAGGCTATATTTGATCAGTACATATTGTATGTGTGTGTGGAAATATCACACAGAAGCTCATTTATATATAACTAATAATCTAAATTTTATTTTATTTTATTTTATTTTGGTGGTACTGGAGATGGAGCCCAGGAGCATTCTACCTCCGAGCTACCTACCCCCAGACCTGTTTTTTATTCTTTTTTTTTTTTTTTTTTTTTTTTTGAGGATTTGGGGATGGAACCCAGGGGCATTTGACCTCCGAGCTACGCCCCCTGCCCTATTTTTTATTCTTTATTTTGAAACAGGGTCTCACTGAGTTGCAGAGGGCCTCACTAAGTTGCTGAGGCTGTCTGTGAACCACGATCCTCCAGTCTCAGCCTCCCGAATGCTGGGATTACAAGCGTGCACCACCACGCCCAGCTTATTCTTTATTTTTAAACAGGGTCTCACGAAGTTGAAGAGAGTCTCACTAAGTAGCTGAGGCCACAAACCTGCGATCCTCCTGTCTCCGCCTCCCAAGCACAGGGATAACAAGCATGCACTACCATGCCCAGCTAGAAGCTTTAAAATTTGATGCCATTTCATTTATGATTCTTAGTTTTATTTCCTAAGCTTTAGGGATCTTATTAATGAATTATCTGCCCATACCTATATGTTGGAGAGTTGGTCCTACATTTTCCTCTAGTATTTGCAAAGTTTCTAATTTCCAGCTCTTTGATCCATTTTGTTTGTTTTTTGATGGCACTGGAGTTCCTGGAAACCCTTCTACCTCCGGGTAACACTCCCAGACCTATTTTGTTTTTAATATTTTTATTTGGAAACAGGGTCTCCTAAGCCAGCGCACACGGCTGGCTTCGAACTTGCGCGATCCTCCTGTCTCTGCCTCCCAAGCGCGGGGATTACAAGCGTGTGCCACCACGCCCAGCTCTCTTTGATCCATTTTGAGTTGACTTTTGTGTAGAGAGAGAGATTGGGGTATAATTTTATTTTTATATACATGAATATCCAGTTTTTCCTACACCATTTGTTGAAAAGGTTGTGTTTTCTCCAACATATATTTTTGGCACCTTTGTCAAAAATCAGCTGACTGTAAGTGTGTAGATTAGTCTCTGTATTTTCTATTCTATTCCACTGCTCAATGAGTCTAGTTTAATGCTAACACTAATCTATTTTTGTTACTATAGCTCTGTCATATAATTTTAAATCAGGTCTTGTGTTCCCTCTAAAATGGTTGCTAATAGCTTGGCATAGTGGTGCACATTTATAATCTTTTACTTGGGAGGCCGAGACAGGAGGATCACAGTTTGGAACCAGACTCAAAAACTTAGTGAAACTGTCAGCAACCTAGTAAGATTCTGTTAAAAAAAAAAAAAAAAAAAGCCGGGCATGGTGGCACATGCTTGTAATCCCAGCATTAGGGAGGCTAAGACCAGAGGATCGCGGTTCCCAGACAGCCTCAGCTACTTAGTGAGGCCCTCTGTGACTTAGTGAGACGCTGTTTCAAAATAAAGAATAAAAAATAGCCGGGCGTGGTGGCGCACGATTGTAATCCCTGCGCTTGGGAGGCGGAGACAGGAGGATCACACAGGTTCGAACCCAGCCTCAGCTACTTAGTGAGGCTCTCAGCAACTTAGTGAGACCCTGTTTCCAAACAGAGTATAAAACAGATCTGGAGGTAGTCTGGAGGTAGAAAGCCTCTGGGTTCCACCCCAGTATCACACACACACAAAAAAAAAGAATTAAAAAATAGGGCTGGGGGTATAGCTCGGCTCTGGGTTCCATCCCCAGACCCGCAAAAATAAAATAAAATAAAATAAAATAAAATAAAATAAAATAAACAAAAAATAAATACAGCCAGGTGTGGTGGCACACACATGTAATACCAACATTTGGGAGGCTGAGACAGGAGGATCACAGTTCACGCCCAGGCTCAGCTACTTAGTGAGGCCCTTTGCAACTCAGTGAGACCCTGTTTCCAAATAAATAATAAAAAAAAAAATAGGGCTAGGGGTGTAACTCTGAGGTCGAATGCCCCTGGGTTCCATCCCTAGTACCGAAAAAAAATTTTTTTTAATAGGGTTGAATATATATCTCAGAAATAGAATGCTCCTGGGTTCAATGCCCACTACCACAAAATAAATAATTTATTATTATTATCAATTATTCTTATTAATATTATTAAAATTTATTATTATTGACGGTTGTTATTACTCAGAATTTCCTTGGCTATTCTGGGTCTTTTGCTCTTCCATGTGAATTTTACTATTTTTTTTAGATCCATGATATTGATATTTTGATAGGAACTGCAATGAATCTAGACAGCTTTTGGTAGCATGGCTATCTTTATAATGTTTATTCTGCCTATCTAAGAACAAGGGAGGTTTCTTTCTTTCTTCCTTTCTTTCTCTCTCTCTTTCTCTTTCTCTTTCCTCCTCCTCCTCCTCCTTTTTCCTCCTTTTCCTCTTCTTCCTCCTCCTCCTCTTCCTCTTCCTTCTTCTTCATTGAACCCAGGGACATTCTACCTCTGAGCTACATCTCCAGCCATATTTTTTTATCCTTTATTTTGAAACACGATCTCACTAAGTTGCAGACAACCTCACTAAGTAGCTGAGGCTGGCTGTGAACCTGCAATCCTCCAGTCTCAGCCTCCCAAGTACTGGGATTACAAGCCTGTGCCACCACGTCCAGCTTTCATCTTCTAAGATATTTCTTTCTTTAGTGTTCTATAATTTTCATTGTAGAGGTCTTTTTCCTCCTTAGATTATTTCTAAATATTTTATTTTCTGAGGCGATTGCGAATGGAATTGTTTTTCAGATTCCTTTTTCAGTGAATTCATTATTAGAACATAGAAAAGCTGTCGATATTTGTAAGTTGTTTTTGCACCCCTCTACTTTGTTGAATTTCTGTATCAGCTCTTTTTTTTTTTTTTTTTTTTTTTTGATGGTACTGGGGTTCCTGGAAGCCCTTCTACCTCCGGGCTACACTCCCAGACCTATTTTTACAATTTTTTTTTTTGAAACAGGGTCTCCTAAACCAGCGCGTGCGGCTGGCTTCGAACCTGCGCAATCCTCCTGTCTCTGCCTCCCAAGCGCGGGGATTACAAGCGTGCGCCACCACGCCCGGCTTCTGTATCAGCTCTTGAAGTCTTCTGGCTGAGGTTTTGGTGTCTTTTAAGTATAAGCTCATGTAATCTGCAAACAGATAATTTCACTTCTTCTTTCTCTATTTACATCTCTTTAATTTCCTTCTCTTGCCTAATTGCTCTGGCTAAGAATTGAAGTGCTCTATTGAATAGGAGTGATGACAGTGGGTATCCTTCCTTGTTTAGAGGAAATACTTTGTCTTTCCCCACGTAGTATAATATTAGTTTAGAGTTTGTCATATATTGCCTTTATGGTGCTGAGATGAGTTCCTTCTGTCCCCTAATTTCAGAGGGTTTTTTTTTTCTTTTGGTATTGGAGATTGAACCCAGGGGTATTCTATCTCCAAGCTACATGCCCAGGTCTTTAAAATTTTTTGTTGTTGTTGTTTGAAATAGGGTCTTAGTAGGTTGCTAAATTTTCAAGTCTGGTCTTGAACCTGTGATCCTCCAGTCTAAGCCTCTGAAATACTGGCATTACAGGCACAGCCACCATGCCCAACTCTTCGGTGCTTAGATGAGTGGGTGTTGAATTTTGTCAAATGCTTTTTCTTCGTTTTATCTTCAGTTGAGATGACTGTGTGATTTTTGTCCTTAATTCTATTTATATGATGAATTACATTTATTGACTTGTATCTGTTGAACCATCCTTGTATCCTGAAATAAAATAATTTTGGTCATGGTATACAATCTTCTTGATATGGTTTTGAATGTGACTTTCTAGTATTTTACTAACAGTTTTTGCATCTATGTTCATCAAGGATACTGGTCTGTAGTTTTCTTTCCTTGCAGTATCTTTATTCAGTGTGGGGATAAAGGTAATACTAGCTTTATAAAATAAATTTGGCTGCCAGGTGTGGTGGCGCATGCTTGTAATCCCTGTGCTTGGGAGGCGGAGACAGGAGGATCGCGCAAGTTCAAAGCCAGCTGCGCTGGCTTAAGAGACCCTGTTTCCAAATAAAAAGTATAAAATAGTTCTAGGATGGTAGCCCGGAGGTAGAAGGGCTTCCAGTAACCCCAGTACCACTAAATAAATAAATAAATAAAGTAATAAAGTAATAAAGTAATTAATTAAATAAGTTTGAATTCTTTGATCTATATCTGTTTCATGGAATAATTTAAGGAGTATTGGGATTAGTTCATCTTTAAAGGTCTTGTAGAGCAGAACACAGAAAGAAGTACAAGTGGCCAAGAAATGTATAAACAAATATTCATCATCATTAGTAACTAGGGAAATGCAGGGCATGGTGGTCCATTCTTATAACCCCAGTACTTGGAAGGCTGAGACCGGAGGATCACAGGTTTAAGACAGCCTCAGCAATTTAGTTGAACTCTGTTTCGACATAAAAAATAAAAATAAAAAGGGCTGGGGGTATATCATAGAGGTAAAATGCTCCTGGGTTCACTCCCAGTACCAAAACAAAACAAAAACTCTCTACTGAAACGGGCATGGTGCCATAAACCTGTAATCCCAGTACTTCAGAGGCTGAGACGGTAGGATTGCAGCCTCAAAGTCAGCCTCAGAAACTTAGTATGACCCTGTTTCAAAATAAAAAATAAGGCTGAGGGAGTAGCTTGGAGGCATAATGTTCAATCTTCAGTGCCAAAAAAACAAAAACAAAACAAAAAAATCCTCCCCAAACTAAATCCAAAACAAAACACTAAACTACACTGAGATTCTATTTAACCCAGTTATATGGACATCATATACAAACAATTGTAGATACTACTAGATAGCTGAGGCTGGCTTCGAACCTGCGTGATCCTCCTGTCTCAGCCTCCAGAGTACTAGGATTACAAGCATGCACCACCACGCCCGTCGAGAATTAACTGTTTCTGTCAGCCATTCTACACTGTGTCACTTACCGCCCCCTCCCTTTCTTCCCCACTGTACAAAAGTAAATTGTGATGCTCAAGGTTGGAACATTAAGTTCTTGCCAAATAAGGTATCGATAACCACTGTCTGTTTCTGTAAGATGGCTTGCTCGCTCTGGCTCATCTCAAGGCCCCCTGCGTGTGTGTGTGTGTGTGTGTGTGTGTGTGTGTGTTGTTTTTTTTTCTCTCTCTCTCTCTCTTCTTCCTCCTTTATATAAGTCCCTCTCCTTGGCGATGGCGCACCCTTCCAGTCAGATTTCTAGACTGAGGGTACCATCGCTGGCCCGCTAATAAAGGCTTCAAGTGGCACTTTCCCTTGGACTCTCGTCTCTCGTTTCTCACTAAACCTGCAGACAGCAGCACCACAGGGTGTGCCCCTTGTCTTTGAAGTGTCCTTTGGCTGGTTCTTAGATCTTCAGCCACTGTCCTCTCTTCATTCCGTCTTACCTCTTTTTTGCAGTGCTAGGGATTAAATCCAGGGCCTCATGCATGCTAAGCACAGGCTTGATCACTGTTACGGTTTGGGTTTAAAAAGTTCCATGAAAAGCTCATGTGTTGAGAGCACTGTTCCCCAGTGCAGGAAGGTTCAGGTGTGGGGAATGGCTGGAGGAGGTGTGTCACTAAGGGTGGGGTCTCGGGACTTTCTCTCTCTTTTGTGCCCCTCCTCTTGCCCTCTGCTTCTGGGTGCCATAATGTGAGACTGGTGTTCCTCTGCCATACCCTGCCGCATGGTTTCTGCCTTGGAGTAGGCTGACTACAGACTAAACCTCTAAATCTTTGAGCCCAAATAAACATTTCCTCTGCTAAGTTGTTGTTGTTGTTGTTGTTGTTTTGTGTGTGTGTGTGTGTGTGTGTGTGTGTGTGTGTGTGTGTGTGTAACTGGAGATTGAACCCAGGAGGATTCTACCTCCAAGCTACACCCTCAACCCTATTTTTTACTCTTTTTTTTTTTTGTGGTACTAAGGATGGAACCCAGGGGCCTTCTACCTCTGGTCTATACTCCCAGACCTATTTTCTATTTTATTTGGAAACAGGGTCTCTTAAGCCAGCTGAGGCTGGCTTCGAATCTGCGCAATCCTCCTATCTCAGCCTCCCAAGTGAGGGATTACAAGCGTGTGCCACCACGCCCGGCTTATTTTTTACTCTTCAATTTGAGAAAGTATCTCCCTAAATTGCAAAGGGCCTAAGAAGCTGAGGCTGCCCACAAATCTGGCATCCTCCTGTTTTAGCCTTCTACATACTGAGATCGCAGCCTTCTACGTACTGAGAGTACAAGTGTGCACCACCATTCCCAGCTTCTAAGTTGCTCTTGTTGAAAAATTTGGTTACAGCAATGGGAAATTACTGTAAAGAGAAGCTATTGCTGTGTCTAAACTTGACTCTGTGGTTCAGAAGCCCTTGGAACCGGTTTGTGAGAGGGATTTGGGAAGGCCAGAATGACAATGGAAATGTGGCCAGTGGCCTGGCGTGGGGGCACACACTTGGAATCCTAGTACTTGGGAGGCTGAGACAGGAGGATCGCGGTTCACGGACAGCCTCAGCTACTTAGTGAGGCCCTCTGCAACTCAATGAGACCCTGTTTCAAAATAAAGAATATAAAATAGGGCTGGGGGTGTTGCTTGGAGGTAGAATACCCCTAGGTTCCATCCCCAGTACTGCAAAAGGAAAGAAAAAAAAAAAAAGACAGACATGTGGGCAGTGAGAACTGTGCTAGGGTGTTTGTTTGTTTGTTTGTTTTATAGAACTGGGGGTGGAACCCAGGGTCTTTCTACCTCTGGGAATACTCCCAGACCTATTTTATACTTTATTTGGAAAAAGGGTCTCACTAAGTTGCTGAGAACCTCACTAAGTAGCTGAGGCTGGCTTCAAACCTGTGTAATCCTCCTGTCTCAGCCTCCTAAACGCTGGGATTATGAGCGTGCACCACCACGCCTAGCTATGTGCTAGGGGTTTTTGAGGGCAAGGAGGACTCCACAGAGAAATGAAGTAGAGGCCACATGGATTATGTCCTGAAAAAGAACTTATCTACATTTTTTCTGTGTTCTCAGACTTTCTGTGAAACTGAATTTAAAGATGATGGACTAAACTGGGTGTGGTGGCTCACACTTGTAATGCCAGCATTCAGGAGACAGAGACAGGAGGATCGCGGTTCCCGGACAGCCTCAGCTACTTAGTGAGGCCCTTTGCAACTCAGTGAGACCCTGTTTCAAAATAAAGAATAAAAAATAGGGCTGGGGTGTCACTTGGAGGTAGAATGCCCCTGGGTTCCATTCCCAGTAACACACACACACACACACACACACACACACACACACACGCACGCACTCACACACACACATAAATTTTTAAAAAAGACTAAAAAATAGGACTGGGGGTTTAGTTCAGAGGTAGAATGCTCCTGGGATCCATCCCCAGTACTGGAAAAAAAAAATAAAAAGATGATGGACTAATTAACCTGGTGGAGGAAATTGCAAAGCACCTGAGCATGGTGGTGCATGCTTGTAATCCCAGCATTTGGGAGGCTGGGACAGGATGATTGCAGTTTGTGGACAGCTTCAGCTACTTAGTGAGGCCCTTTGCAACTCAGTGAGATCATTTTTTCAAAATAAAGAATAAAAAGTAGGGCTGGGGTTGCAGCTGGGAAGTAGAATGCCACTGGGTTCCATCCCCAGGACTGCAAAAAAAAAAAAAAAAAAAAAGCAGTAAAGCATTCAGATTGTGGTAATTGTGGTACAGCTATTTTGTCAGCCTATAGCCAGATGTATGAAATTCAGGAGCAAAAAGGAGAGTAGAAAAACTAAAAATTTCCAGTTTGGCCCGGCGTTGGTGGCTCACGTTTGTAATCCCCACGCTTGGGAGGCGGAGACAGGAGGATCGCGCAGGTCTGAAGACAGCCGCGCTGGCTTAAGAGACCCTGTTTCCAAATAAATACATAAAATAGGTCTGGGAGTGTAGCCCGGAGGTAGAAGGGCTTCCAGGAACCCCAGTACTTCAATAAATAAATAAATAAATAAACAAATAAATATTCCAGTTTGGTCCAAAAACACGTGTTTGAAGTTGAGGCCAGAAAGGTACAGTTACACCCCCAGCCCTAGTTTATTTTTTATTTTGAGACAAGGTTTCACTAAATTGCTGTTCTCAAACCTGAACCTATAATCTGCTTGCATCAGCTTCCCAGTTACTGGGATTACTGGAGTGCTGTGGAGAGAGAGAGAGAAAGAGAAGGAGAAGGAAGGAAGGAAGGAGGGAGAGAGGGAGAGGAAGAGAGAAAGAGAGGGAGAGAGAAATATTTCTATAATCATTTTCTGAGACAATCTTCAAGCAAAAATAAATTTCGTAACTGCTATGCGTACGATCAACGAATCCTGTGTCTCTTTCTTGTTCTTGACTCTGCCTTTATTTGTCTGTCTTTCTACAGTAGCTCTTGGGCCAGATTTCACTTCTCTGTTTCCACCAGCTCACCATTCATGATACTCTCAGATGTGCTTGAGTTTACCTCATATATTTAAATTTTCTAGACATAGAGCATAAGGATTGGAATTAATTTTATAAATGGCCATAAAATAAGTCTTGGCAAATGTAATTTTTTTAATGCAGTGCTGAGGATTTACTCCAGGGCCTCATGCATACTTGGCAAGTACTTTTACCTCTGAGCTATACCACTTGCCTGTCTGTGTGTGTGTGTGTGTGTGTGTGTGTGTGTGTGTAGTACTGGGGATTGAACCATTGAACTCAGGGTCATTCTACCTTTGAGCTACACCCCCAGCCAGATTTTATTTCTTATTTGGAAACAGGGTCTCCCTAGGTCTCACTACTTGGTGAGGCTGTCCTTGAACCTGTGATCCTCCTGTCTCAGCCTCTCATATACTAGAATTAGACATGCACCACCATGCCCAGGCCTATTTAATTTTTTATTTTGAAACAGGGTCTAACTAAGTTGCAGAGGCCCTCACTAAATTGTTGAGGCTGGCCTTTGAACTTTTGATCTTCTGGTCTCAGCCTTCCAAGTACTGGAATTATGGTGTGAACCTGAATGACTGGTACTATGTTTTTAAAAGTTTGTTTGAGCTGGGTGTGGTGGTGCACGCTTGTAATCCCAGCGCTTGGGAGGCTGAGACAGGAGGATTGCACAGGTTCGAAGCCAGCCTCAGCTACTTAGTGAGGCTCTCAGCAACTTAGTGAGACCCTGTTTCCAAATAAAGTATAAAATAGGTCTGGGAGTATAGCCTGGAGGTAGAAAAGCCCCTGAGCTCCACCCCCAGTACCAAAAAAAAAAAAGTTTGTTTGAATCAGGATATAAATAAATGTATATATTACAATTAGGTGATATCTTTCTCATTACATTTAAAAAAATTTTTTATTGGTGCAATGTATTCATACATCATAATGGGATTTAAAAAAAAATCTTTTGCCGGGCGTGGTGGCGCACGCTTGTAATCCCCGCGCTTGGGAGGCAGAGACAGGAGGATCGCGCAGGTTCGAAGCCAGCCGCGTGCGCGCTGGCTTAGGAGACCCTGTTTCCAAATAAAAATGTAAAAATAGGTCTGGGAGTGTAGTCCGGAGATAGAAGGGCTTCCAGGAACCCCAGTACCACCAAAAAAAAAAAAAAAAAACAACCAAAAAACAAAACAAAACAAAAAAATCTTTTGTAGAAATACATGCACACATCACCCAATTAGCCCCTACCCAATCCCCACCCCATTCCCTCCCCATCCCTCCTTCCCATGCTTAGCTTAGTGGTTGACATCTAGTATTATATAGTATTATAGCAATTTATCCAAAATTAACAATGATAATCTCACATAACAGTTTCATTTGTCTGATACCAAGCTTTTGATGACTTAAAGATAACATTTCAATATTTCTTTTTGTTTTCTTTCTTACCAGAGAATATTTTTTTCTTTTTTTTTAGGTGAAACTATCATACATTTATTTATTTATTTTTCAGAAAAAATCTATCCTAATATGGAATATGGACTCTAGATACCCAAAACGATCTCGAAAAAGAACAGAGCTAGAAGATGTGTATTTTCTGATTTCAAACCATATAAAGCTACAATAATTGAAACAGTATAGTACTGTTATAATGGCAGATTTATAAACCATTGGAGTTAAATAAAAGCCTAGAGATAAATTCTTCCATATATTGTCAAGTTATTTTTGACAAGGTTTCCACAAACATTTGGTGGAGGAAATAATAATCTTTTAACTAAATATTGTTGAAAAATAATAATTACATGAAAAAGAATAAAATTGGACCCTTACCTAACACCATATACAAATATTAACTCAAAATAGATAAAAGACCTAAATATAAATCTTAAGACTATAAACTTTTAGAAGAAAATCTGGGTCATAAAACCTCACAACACTGAAATTGGTAGTGATTTCTTGGATATGATTTCAATGGCACAGGCAACAGAAGAGTAAACAAACCCCCTAAAAAAAAATTGTATATCCAGAGACAATGTAAACAGAGTTAAAAGTTACTGATAGGATGGGATAAAATATTTCCAAATGCTATATCTGAAGGTATATTGATATTCCAACTAGAAATCCTAAAAATTAACAACAATAAAAGCAAACAATACAAAAGACTAACAAATAATGAATCTCCACAGATAACCAATCTTAGTTGTCTGTTGGATGGAAAATCTTTTTTCTCTGGTTCTGGTGTGTGTTACCTATTTCTTCTTTGTAGTTAATCTCTTTGAGTATTTACTCTAGCGCTGGATTTGAATACATAAATTCCTTCAGTTTCTGTTTGTCATGGAAACTTCTTATTTCCCCATCTAATTTGATAGAAAGTTTTGCTGGGTAGGAAATTTTTGGCTGGAAGCTGTTTTCTTTCAGAGTTTGGAATATCTTATACCAAGCCCTTCTGGCTCTCATGACTTGGTTTGGGAAGTCTGGAGTGATTCTAATTGGTTTGCCTCTGAATGTCACTTGGCCCTTTGTATTTGTTGCCTTTAAGATTCTCTGCTTGGCTTCCACATTGGTCATTTTGACAATTATGTGGCGTGGGGATCCTCTTCTCCGATCCTGTCTAAATGGAGTTTTATAAGTTTCCTGGACCTGTGTATCGACCTCTTGCTCTATGCTTGGAAAATTTTCTGCTTTTACTTCCTTGAAGAGATTGTTGATCCCTTTGGTTTCACCTTCTTTTCCCTCCTCTATTCCAATTATTCTTAGGTTAGCTCTCTTAAAATGGGCCCATATTTTTTCAATGTCAGATTCCTGCTGTCAGATTTTTTTTTTCTAAATTAGAAACTATGCGTTCATTTTTTTAAATGATCATCTTCTAGGAGCGAGATTCTATTCTCCATGTGGTCTAATGGGTTGTTTGTACTTTGAATTGAGGCCTTTACTTCATTAATTGCATCCTTTATCTCTTTTTGGCTCTCTCTGAATTCTTTTCGAAACACCTCTATTATTTCTAAAGTTATTTTCCTGATTTGATCTTCTATAAATCTCTGAATTTCTGTTTTATCGGGTTCTGATGTTGTGGGGTTGTGGGCATTCATTGCTCCATTGTTATTCCTCTTTCCCATGATTTCAGAAGTTTGTGCCTTCTCTGCGTTCTTCTCTTGGGTCACTACGACTTCACTTAAGGTGCTCTGGATCTTGAGTCTGTGGTATCTCAGTCCCCACTACTCCTTTACTAGGTTGTATCACAGAGTCTCAGACCCAGGGAGTCAATCGAGGCTGCTTTAGACTATGGGGGGTGCCAGGTTGGGCGTTCTCCTATGGTGTGATATCTCTGCCACCGCCACTCCCCCACTGGGTCAAGTCCCTGGGAGTGCAGTACTGGGATTTCTTCTTTAGGGGCTGCAGCCTCAATTTGACTCACTGTTGTTGAGGGCGCTGATGGAGCTGTAGTGGACTCAGTGAATTCGCTGCTGCTGCTGCCGGTGGCAATATGGCGCCGCTGCCATGCCTTTAGCCGTGAGGCTGGCATATTTCTTCTCTGGTTTTGAGCTCTGCTCTGAGTCCCTGCAGAGTGTGCTGAGCCCAGCCACTAGGAGCTTTAGATGCTCCCTGCGCCGAAAAATCTGCTGAATTCCACCCAGCTGTTCTGCAGCGGCTCACCTCGGCTCGCTGTCCGCCACTCCTCTCTGGAGCCTGGTGGGCTGTTGAGTGCATTGGTCTGGTGCCGTCCGGTGAATTTGCCGCTGCTGCCGGCAGTAAGGCACTGCTGCTGCATCCTTGGCCGTGAGGCCGGCATATCTCCTCTGTGGCTCTGAGCTCCGTTCTGAGTCCCCCTCCTCTCTTGGGCCTGGTGCTGCAAAGGAAGATGGTGCCCGCTGCTCCACGCCACAGCTCCGGCCGCAGCACTGCAGTCTGGTTTCTTTCTGGTGTCTCATTTTTCCAGCCCTCTTTTTCTCTGTCCCTTGTAATTACATTTTTTGTTTCTCTGCTGATGGTGTTTTCTGGCTATGAAAGGCACTGATTTTGTGGTAATAGAGATTGGTTGTTAGCAGGGCTCGTAAGCCCCACTTTTCTCTGTCGCCATCTTCCTGGAAGTCTCTCTCATTACATTTTTTTGGTACTGGGAATTTAACCCTGGGATATCCTACCTCTGAGCTACAACCCAGCCTTTTTATTTTTTATTTTGAAACATAGTCTTACCAAGTTCCTGAAGGTCTCACTAGATTGATGAGTCTGGTATTGTTAAATGTATTACTTTATCTCTTAGAACTCCTAAAATATGGTACTTGGAGTCTAAAACAAAGATTTGATTAAATTTGGGTTAGAATAAAAATAAAATTGAAGCTGGGCATGATAGTGCATGCTTGTAATCCCAGCATATGGGAGGCTGAGACAAGAGGGATGACAGTTTGTGGCCAGCCTCAGCTACTACTTAGTGAGGTCCTTTGCAACTCAGCGAGACCCTGTTTCCAAATAAAGAATAAAAAATAGGGCTGGGGGTGTAGGTTGGAGGTAGAATGTCCCTGGGTTCCACGCCTAGTACCACAATACATACATACATACATACATACATACATACATACATAAAATTAGGCTCAGGGTATAGCTGAGGTAGAATGCCCGGTTCCCAGGGTAATATTGTTGGGGGATGGTGAAAACTAAGAGGTGGAACCTAGTAGAAAGTTCTTGAACCACTGGGGATGTGCCCTCCAAGGGGACTGTGGTCCCTGGCCCTTCCTCTCTCTCCTTTGCTTCCTGAACGTCCAGTGGGTGGTGCTGTACCACCACATGTTTCCTGCCACGGAGTCCAGCACCCCCACCAGGGGCCTAAAAGCAGCAGGTCATCCCCATCATAGACTGGAACCTCTAAAACCACAAGCCACAATACACATTTTCTTTTTTTTTTTTGTAAGTTGATTACCCCCAGGTATTTGTTATACTAATGAAAAGCAAACACAATATTTATGGTATATCATGTGATTTTTTTTCTTTTTTTTTTTGGTGGTACTGGGCATGGAACCCAGGGGCATTCTACTTCTGAGCTACATTCTTTTATTTTGAAATAGGGTCTCGGTGAGTTGCAAAGGGCCTCACTAAGTAGCTGAGGCTGTCAGTGAACCACGATCCTCCTGTCTTAGCCTCCCAAATGCAGGAATTACAAGAGTGTGCCACCATGTCCGGCTTAATGTGATGTTTTGATACATGTACACAGTGTGTTATGTTCAAAAGAGTTTAGATGTACATGCAAATTATCTAGGGATATTAAAATACAGATGGTAATATTCTCCATCTGTGGTGAGGACACAGTGTGATTAATACAGGGATACTGGTTCTGTGAAATATAAATACAGAACACAGTCATTAAGCTGGGCATGAGGGCACATGCCTGTAATCCCAGTACTTGGGAGACTGAGACAGGAGGATAGCAGGTTGAAGGCCAGCCTGAGAAACTTACACTGATTGTGTTTCAAAATAAAAAATAAAAAGGGCTACAGATACAGCATGTAAGTAGAAGGTACCTGAGTTCAATCCCCAGTACTCCCCCCCCCAAAAAATAGAACATGGTCATTAAAAAGAGGCCTAGTGAAGGACTCCCTCAAACTTGAGAAAGAAGGTCCAATAATGAACATGTGAGGTGTGAGGCTGAGGTTAATTATTGTAGAAACTTTAGGAAGCATTTGTCTGAGATTTGCAAGTATCCTATCAAACAGGCCAGGTGTATCCTCAGGAAATGATTTTGTTTGTTTGTATGTTAGAACCCAGGAGCATTCTATTTACGGGATAAACCCTGTTTTATCTTTAATTGGAAACAGTTCTAAGTTGCTGAGGCCATGAACCTGCAATCCTCCTGTCTCAGCCTCCCACACAGGGAGATCAGCGCCACCATGCCCAGCTAGGAGATGTTTTGTTTTTGTGCGTGTGTGTGTGTGGTGCTGGAGATGGAACCCTTCTACCCTTCTGCCTCCGGGCTACACTCCCAGACCTATTTTATATTTTATTTGGAAACAGGGTCTCTTAAGCCAGCAAGGCTGTCTTCGAACCTGCGAGATCCTCCTGTCTCCACCTCATTGCCATGAAGAGAATTAGGTGGAATATCTACATGGAAGGTGTCTCACTTAATCCTCCGAACTTTGAAAGATACTGTTATCCCTATTGTAAAAATGAAAAGAAGAAAAAAAAAAACCTTAGCTGGGTGTGGTGGCACACAATTGTAATCTCTGTACTCGAGAGAGGCTGAGATGGAAGGATCACAGGTTCATTCCCTGTGAGCCACTTAGTGAGCTACTGAGTGAGTCCTTCGGCAATTTAGTGAGACTTTATTTCCAAATAAAGAATAATAAAGAGGGCTGGGGGTGTAGGTTGGAGGTAGAATGCCCCTGAGTTCCAATCCTAGTACCCCCCCCCAAAAAAAACTTAAGCCCCAGCGGTTACACACACAAGTCACTGAAACTCAAAGATCCAACTTCTTTTGTAGTCAGGATGGTAATTTAACCAGTAAGGAAACTGGACCAAATAGAATCAGAGCAGAATTAAAATGCAGAGTTCTAAGCCGGGCATGGTGGTGCACGCTTGTAATTCCAGCATTCAGGAGGCTGAGACAGGAGGATCCAGGTTCACGGACAGCCTCACCTACTTAAGAATGCCTCTGGGTTCTGAAAAAAAAAAAAAAAAAAAGGAAGCCTTCCGAAACTCAGTGAGACCCCTGGTGTTTGTTGTTGTTGTTGCTTTTTCGGTGGTACTGAGATTGATGAGATTGAACCTAGAGGCTTTCTACCTCCAGGCCATACTCCCAAACCTATTTTATATTTTATTTGGAAACAGGGTCTCACTAAGTTACTGAGAGCCTCACTAAGTAGCTGAGGCTGGCTTCAAACCTGTACGATCCTCCTGTCTCAGCCTCCCAAGCACGGGGATTACAAGCGTGTGCCACCACACCCGGTGAGACTCTGTTTTAAAATAAAGAATAAGCTAGGCGTGGTGGCGCATGCTTGTAATCCCAGCATTTGGGAGGCTGAGACGAGAAGGTCGCGGTTGACTGACAGCCTCAGCTACTTAGTGAGGCCCCCTGCAATTTAGTGAGACTCTGTTTTAAATTAAAGAATAAGCCTGGCATGGTGGCGCACGCTTGTAATCCCCGTGCTTGGGAGGTGGAGACAGGAAGATCGCGTAGGTTCGAAGCCAGCCATGCTGGCTTAAGAGACCTTGTTTACAAAACAAAATAAAACAAAACCAATATATATATATATATATATATATATATATATATATATATATATATATATAATTGGTCTGGGAGTGTAGCCCAGTGAAGGGTTTCTAGGAACACCAGTACCGCCAAAAAAATAAATTAATTAAATAAAATAAATTGAAGAATAAAACTAGGGCAGGGGGTATATCTCAGAGGCTGAATGCCCCTGGGTTCCATCCCCAGACCCGCAAATAAATAAATAAATAAATAAACAAAAATAAAAAATAAAAATGGGGCTGGAGGTGTAGAATAAAAAATAGGGCTGGGAGTGGTAAAGTCCCCCTGGGTTCAAACCCAGTACCGCAAAACAAACAAACAAAGCATTTTTGCTGAAAGGGGGACTGTGCAAGAGAACCTAACAAACTCACTTCTCTCCATTTTCCATCTTGTGTTGGACTTCTGGAGAGCAGGAACTGCAGTTATATGGGGATAGTACTTAATTAAATAAGGTCTCCTGATACTTCACAAAGAACCCTTCACTGGCTTCTCCAGGGACACAG
>NC_137786.1:110748198-110818198 GCF_963383645.1 Muscardinus avellanarius | reverse complement strand
GTATTTCTTCTAAGATCTAGAACAAAACAAGGATGCCAACTTATACCACTTTTATTCAACAAAGTACTGAAAGTCTTTTTTTTTTTTTTTTCTTTAGCGGTGTGAGTGATGGAACCCAGGGGCATTCTACCGCTGAGTTGCAAAGGGCCTCACTGAGTAGCTGAGGCTGTCCACAAACCGGGACCTACCCATCTGAACCTCCCAAATGCTGGGATTACAAGTGTGCGCCACCACGCCCAGCGAATACTTAAAGTCTTAATCATAACAATTAAGCAAGTAAAGAGAGTGCACCAGGCATGGTGGCGCACGCTTGTAATCCCAGTGCTTGGGAGGCTGAGACAGGAGGATTGCACAGGTTTGAAGCCAGCCTCAGCTACTTAGTGAGACCCTGTTTCCAAATAAAAATATGAAAATAGGTCTGGGAGTATAGCCCGGAGGAAGGATCCTGGGTTCCATTCCCAGTACCACCAAAAGAAAACAAACAAACAAACAAACAAACAAAAAACACAGAAGCACCATCCAGGCATGGTGGCGCATGCTTGTAATCCCAGTACTTGGGAAGCTGAAATAGGAGAATCGCAGGTTCTCGGCCAGCCTCAGCTAACTAGTGAGCCCCTCTGCAACTTAGTGAGACCCTGTTTCAAAATAAAGAATAAAAACAGGGCTGAGGGTGTAGCTCGGAGGTAGAGTGTTCCTGAGTTCAACCCCCCAGTCCTGAAAAGAAAAAAAGAAAAATAAAGAACCACCTAACAGCAAAAGAAGCAACCAACAGAGTGAAGAGACAACCTGCAGAACACAGAATGGGGAACTATCTGCATACATCTCATCTCACAAGGAATCGATATCGATGATATATTTTTTATTTTTATTTTGGTGGTACTGGGGGTGGAACCCAGAGGCTTTCTACTTCCGGGCTATACTCCCAGACCCATTTTATATTTTTTTATTTGGAAACAGGTTCTCACTAAGTTACTGAGAGCCTCACTAAGTAGCTGAGGCTGGCTTTGAACCTGCGCGATCCTCCTGTCTCAGCCTCCCAAGCGCGGGGATTACAAGCGTGCGCCACCACACCTGACTAGATATCGATAATATATAAGAAACCCAAATCAATATAAAAAATCTGAGCAGCATTTGGGCAGCTGAGACAGGAGGATCGCAGTTTGCAGACAGCTTCAGCTACTTAGGCCCTTTGCGACTCAGTGAGACCCTGTTTCAAAATAAAGAATAAAAAAGTAGGGCTCGGGGTGTAGCTGGGAGATAGCATGCCCCTGGGTTCCATCCCCAGACCGGAAACAAAACAAAACAAAACAAAAACACCTGAATATGCAATTAAAAATAGGCAAAAGACTTGAATAGACATTTCTCATAAGAAGACATACAAATGGCCAATGAGCACATGAAAAATTTTCATAAAACAAAAATAAAGCCTCAGTTAGGTATCATGTCATTCCAATTAGAATGACTATTTCCTTTGTGTGTGTGTGTGTGTGTGTGTGTGTGTGTGTGTGTGTGTGTGTGTATGTGTGTGTGTGTGTGTGTGTGTGTGTACTAGAGATGGAATCCAGGTGAATTCTACCTCTGAGCTTATACCCCGAGACCTATTTTATTCTTTTATTTTTTTGTGGTATTGGGGGTGGAACCCAGGGGCTTTTCTACCTCTGGACTATACTCCCAGACCTATTTTATATTTTATTTGGAAACAGGGTCTCACTGAGTTGCTGAAAGCCTCACTAAGTAGCTGAGGCTGGCTTCGAACCTGTGCGATCCTCCTGTCTCAGCCTCCCAAGCGCTGAGATTACAAGTATGCACCACCATATGCAGCTGACTGTTTTCAAAAGGACAAAAAATAAGCTGGGCATGGTAGTGCCTGCCTGTAATCTGAGTATTTGGGAGACTGAAGCAAGAGGATCACAGGTTCCAGGCCAGTTTTAGCAATTCAGAAAATCTTGTTTCAAAATTTAAAAATACAACAAATAAATAAAGATTAAACGTTTTAAAAATAAAAGGGCCAGCTGGGTGTGGTGGCACACGCTTGGGAGGCGGAGACAGGAGGATCGCGCAGGTTCGAAGCCAGCTGTGCTGGCTTAAGAGACCCTGTTTCCAAATAAAAATATAAAAATGGGTCTGGGAGTGTAGCCCAGAGGTAGAAGGGCTTCCAGGAACCCCAGTACCACCAAAAATAAAAATAAAAAAATAACTAAAATATAGGGCTGGAGGTGTAGCTTGGAGGTATAATGCCTCTGGGTTCCATCTCCAATACAACAAAATAAATAAATAAATAAATAAATAAATAAAGCAAAATAAAAAAGGGTAGGGGGTGTAGCTAGAGGTAGAATGCCGCTGAGTTCAATCCTCAGTACCAAAAAAAAAGAAAGAAAGAAAAAAGAAAAAGGGAGAGAGGGCTAAAAAATAACAAATGCTGGCTAGGATGAGGAGGAAGGGGAACTTTAATACAATGTTGGTTTGAATGTAAATTTATACATATACATACAGCCATTATGAAACACAGCATGGAAGTTCCTTTAAAAGTTGAAAATAGAACTACCATATGATCCAGCAATCTCACTACTGTGTGTATGTCCAAAGGAAATGAAATAATTTCAAAGATACTTGCATGTCATGTTTAATGCAGCCCTATCCACAATAACTAAGATATGGTGTGTGACTCAGTTTTTCATCACTGTGATCAAATTACCCAATATAAATAATTCAAAGAAGAAGTTTATCTTTGGCTCCTGTTTTTAGAGCTTTTCGTCCACGGCCTGCTGTCAGTACTGCTGGAGCCTGAGGTGAGGC
Organism: Muscardinus avellanarius; assembly: GCF_963383645.1. Taxonomy (NCBI): domain Eukaryota; kingdom Metazoa; phylum Chordata; class Mammalia; order Rodentia; family Gliridae; genus Muscardinus; species Muscardinus avellanarius. The sequence goes on along the minus strand of NC_137786.1, from coordinate 110,815,402 downwards.
AAGAAAATCCTGTGGCAGCGAGTGCTGGAGGAGAGCTGCTCGGCTCATGGCAGCTGGGAAGGAGAGAGAGACAGAAGGGGGTGAAGGTACAGGGTACAGTTCCTAAGGGATGTACTTCCTCTAACCATGCCCCACCTGCCTATGGCTTCCACCTCTGAGTAGTCCATTCAAATGATTAAACCATCAACGATTAGCACAGGTTAATCCACTGCTGAGGCTGAACTCCCCGTGATCGCCTCGCTTCCCCAAGGCATACCTCTGGACACTGCTGCACTGGGGACCAAGTCTTCAACACATGGGTTTTTGGGGACCAGATCCAAACCCTAACATATGGAAGCAAACGAGTCGTCCAATGACAGATGGATGCATAAAGAACTGTGTTATATACACAGAATGGAAGATTATTCAGCCACAAAAAGAATAAAATCTTGTTATTTGTGGCAACATGGATAGAACTGGAGGACATGCACTGTTTCCTTTAAGAGAAGTGCCAGGAACTCCTAAAATGTCCCTCTCTCTCAAGATGCTTGGCCTTCTCCCTTGGATGTGTATTCCTTGCTTTATCCCAAAGGCATCTCTCATGCGACAGCCTTCAGTCTTCTCTGAATGTGCATCTGCTATCCTAACTGAGTATCTGTCTGTGCCTCTGTCTGTAATGGGTACCCATTTCATACTTTGAGAATGAACCCTACTCAGCTGGCAGGTGGCTTATTATTTTTTAGTACTGGGATTTGAATTCAAAACAGAGTCCCACTAAGTTTCTGAGGCTGGCCTGGACTTGTGATCCTCCCATCCCAGCCTCCCAAGCAATGGGAATATGAGCGTATGCTACCACCCTCAGCTGGTGGTTTAATTTATTTTATTTTTGTGTCTGTGGTGCTGTGGATTTAACCCAGAAGCATTCTACCTCCAAGCTATACCCCCAGCTCTATTTTTTTATTTTGAAGCAGGACCTTACTAAGTAGTTGGTCTCGAACCTGCAATCCTCCTATCTCAGCCTCCCAAGTACAGGGATTATAGGCATGCTGGTTTATTTTTAAAATAACATTGTTTTTTGTTTTCTTTCTCCCTCCTTTCCATCTCTCTTTCCTAACCATGGAAAAAGTGAGATTAACGATGAACACAATATTTTTGTGTTCTTCAGTTCGCTGACTGCAGTGGGGCTGAGTAACTTACCCTGAGTGAGGTAGGATAGGAGAAACAAAAGTGAAAGGTAAGCCGAATGTGGTGGCACACGCTTGTAATCCCAGTGTTTGGGAGATTGAGACTGGAGAATTGCAGGTTAGCCTCAGTTATTTAGTGAGGCCCTCTGCAACTTAGTGAAACCCTGTTTCCAAATAAAGAATGAAAAATAGGGCTGGGAATGTAGCTCTGAGGGAGAATTCCTCTGGGCTCCATCCCCAGTACTGGAAAAAAAAATGGAAAAGGTAACAAACAGGGAAGAAAAACTTTAAATCTAAAAAGTCCATGATGGCCCTCACCTTCACCCAGAAGGTCTATTTTCTTCAGACCTAAATTCCTAAAAGGTTCAGTAAATATTAACAGTGTATATTAGACTAATTAGAGAAGTCTAGGCCCAAATTCTGTGTGTGTGTGTGTGTGTGTGTGTGTGTGTGTGTGTGTGTGTGTTACTGGGGTTCCTGGAAGCCCTTCTACCTCCGGGCTACACTCCCAGACCTATTTTTACATTTTTATTTGGAAACAGGGTCTCTTAAGCCAGCGCGTGCGGTTGGCTTCAAACCTGCGCGATTCTCCGGTCTCTGCCTCCTAAGCTCTGCCTCCTGGCTGGCCCAAATTCTTAAAAGGTGCAGTAAATCAAGGGACGCAAGTTCACTCCCTCACGATCTGCCCATCCCTCATGAAAGCCCCCTATAATAGAAGAGCCCTGAGCCGGGCGTGGTGGCGCCCACGCTTGTAATCTCAGCATTTGGGAGGCTGAGACAGAGGATTGTGGTTCGCAGACAGCCTCAGCTAATCAGTGAGGCCCTTTGCAACTCAGTGAGTTGCAAATAAAGAGCTAGCCGGGCGTGGAGGCGCACGCTTGTAATCCCCGCGTTTAGGAGGGATTCATATATATATATATATATATATATATATATATATATATATATATATATATTGTGTGTGTGTGTGTGTGTGTATTATAGGGCTGGGAGTGTAGCTCAGAGGTAGGATGTTTCTGGGTTGTACAGAAAAAAAAAGAAAAGAAAGAAACAAAGAAAGGGAACAAAAGCCCCGACTCTCAAAATACCTCTCTCACTCTGAAGGTGGTCTGCATTCTCCTTGAATGTGTATTTCTTAATTTCATAAGTAAACCTCTGTTTATATTTCTGACTGGCATGTGCTGAAAAATTTTTTTTGTCATGTAAGCCAAGGACACTACAGATCCTGAGCTGAAGAATCAACCCTTCTCCCATGACAGGAGGACATATTTGAACATGAATTATGTTGGTGGTTTTTTTGGTGCTGGGAATTAAACCCAGGGGCATTCTACCTTCAAGCTATATTCTCAGCCCTATTTCTTCTTAGTTTGAAACAGGGTCTAAGTTGCAGAGGGCCTAAGTTGCTGAAGCTGGCTATCAACCTGCAATCCTCTTGTCTCGGCCTCCCAAGTACTAAATTATAAGCATGTGCCACCATGCTCCTCGGCCCACTCACACTTATTCAATTATTTAATTTTTTATGGTATTGGGGATTGAACCCAGGGGCATTCTATCTCTGAGCTACACCCCCAGCCCTGTTTTTTATTCTTTATTTTGAAACAGGATCTCACTACATTGTAGAGGGCCTCACTAAGTAGCTGAGGCTGGTCACAAACCTGCCATCCTCCTGTCTCAGCTTCCCAAGTACTTGGATTACACACATGCGCCATCGTGCCTGGCATGAATTATGTTTTCTGACAAACACATCAGGAGCTTTGTGTATGTGTGTGTGTGTGTGTATATATATATATATATATATATATATATATATTTTTTTTTTTTTTTTTTTTTTTTAGTGATATTGGGATGGAACCCAGGGGCATTCTACCTCTGAGCGACACCCTCCAGCCCTATTTTTATTCTTTGTTTTGAAACAGGGTCTCACTGAGTTGCGGAGGTCCTCACTAAGCTGAGGCTGTCCGCGAACCACGATCCTCCTTTCTCAGCCTCCCAAATTCTAGATTACAAGCATGTGCCACCACATCCAAGTGGATTTCTTCCTTTATAAACACCATTTTTTTCCCTTTGGGAGGAGGGAAAAATAGCTATTTTCTGAAAACCAGTTCACTATATTTTCCCATTTGCTAACAAATCAATAAAACTTTTTCCTGAAGTGTGTGAGTACTCGTGCACATGTGTGCATGCTTGTGTGTGTGTGTGTGTGTGTGTGTGTGTGTGTTACTGAGGATTGAATTCTATATCCGAGTCGAACTCCCAGCTCTCTCTCTATATTTATTTATTTATTTATTTATTTATTTATTTATTGGTGGTACTGGGGGTGAAACCCAGAAGCTTTCTATCTCCGGGCTACACTCCCAGACCTTTTTTATATTTTATTTGGAAACAGGGTCTCACTAAGTTGCTGAGAGCCTCACTAAGTAGCCGAGGCTGGCTTCGAACCTGTGCGATCCTCCTGTCTCAGCCTCCCAAGCGCGGGGATTATAAGTGTGCGCCACCACGCCCGGCTAGCTCTTTTTATTTTGAGTCAAGGTCTCACCAAGTTTCTGAAGTCTCCCTAAGTTATGAGGCTAGCTTCGAACCTGTGATCCTCTGGCCTCAGCCTCCCAAGTACTGGGATTACAGATGTACTACACCATACCTGGCTTCTCAAAGCCTTTTCTGCAATTATTTGATCTGGCATCAGGAAAAAAGGCAGGATTTTGAAATCATACTGACAAGTGCTAAAATTCTTTTCCATCAAGTATGTGTGTCAAGGACTCCGCTGGTCCCAGGTTGAGCTTCCCCCCTGTCTGAGAACTCCTCAGGACTCAGAGTCATGTGTTCTTCGGTAACAGTTGCATGAGTATCAATAGTTGCTTTTAGTCAGATTTACAATGGGATTCAGGAGCAAAAAGAACAGAAAAATTTAAGAAACTTGCAATTTGAACAGAAAACAAGTGATTTTTTTAAAGGTGCTTCTAGCCAGATGCAATGGTGCACACCTACAAGCCTAGCACTTTGGAGACTCAGACAGGCACATCTCAGGTTCAAGGGCAGCACGAGGTAACTTGTCAGGACTCTGTTTCAAAACAAAAAATAAGAAGGACTAAGCAGGTAGCTTAGTGTTAGAATATTTCTAGGTTCACCGGGCATGGTGGCGCACGCTTGTAATCCCAGCATTTGGGGGGCTAAGACCAGAGGATCACGGTTTGCAGACAGCCTCAGCTACTTAGTGAGGCCCTCTGCAACTTAGTGAGACCCTGTTTCAAAATAAAGAATAAAAAATAGGGCAGGGGGTTTAGCTCAGAGCTTGAATGTCTTTGGGTTCTATCCCCAGACTCATTAAAAAAAAAAAAAAGAGGGATGTAATGTTGAAATTGAGCTTGGGAGTTGCGAAGGAGGCAAACATCAATCAGGTTATTAGAAGCGGCTTTAATCAGCCTAATAAACCAGCACCTTTGGCTGGGTCTGCCGGCAGTGAGGGAAGGGACCAATGAGCCATGTGGTCAGCAGAGTCTACCAGTAGTCCTGGTCAGTTGGCACAGTCACGCAGCAGAGCGGAAGTACTGATGTTTTAAGCAGGGGTTTGAGATGGGGCTAGCAGTGTGGGAATGCTGATTCTCTCGTGACATCTGGAGCCTCATGATGCCTGGAATCTGCCTAGTGTTTAGCGTCTCGAGGCACCTGTATTCTTGCTACATCTCTGCTTCTGGCTTCCAGAGTTCCACTTCCTGTCACCACTGCAGGGTCCCATGGGGGAAGAAAGGGACCCGACCTATCATACCAGCCTTTGGGTGATATTGGGCAAAGACTGCATCCATAACTATTTCCTGTTGTCAGGGGATGTCGTAGGGGGCCCCTTGGCTGGGAGAGGTTGAGTCCTTTGAAAGTAGGAAGGTGGGAATATGGCTGCAGCAGGAGTTGATTGGAGGTTACCCTAGACAGCTCAGTAACATGTGAATAACACATGTTATTCAAACATGTGTTTGAATAAACTTTAACAGATGAGGAGCTCTTAAAAGAAAAGGCAAATTGTGAGAATGGGTCCCAGGAAAGGCAGGAGCCCATCAGCTACTGGCCCTTGCCAGGAGGGGAAGGAGCCCAGCAGCTGCTGGCCTTTTGAACCCTTTAAGATATGCGGTAGACTGTCTATATTGTGTTTTTATATTCTTGCTTAACCTGGTCAGTTTAAATGCAAGAGCCACTTGAAGAGGCAACATGGGTCAGTCTGGTTCAATGGAAAACGTGCCATTGGGTCAGGAGCATTAGTAATGGACTTTAGAGAGTTTAATACTTATGCTGTCTGGCATTCAGAGAGAGAGAGAGAGAGAGAGAGAGAGACGGAGAGAGAGAGCACCGTACTATGTAAACAAGTGGACCTGCTGAAATAAAAGCATTAAAGAGAATTATACCAAGAAAAACGGAGCTTAGTGGGCCCCAACACTGTACAAGAGAATTTGTCATGAGGCTGTTGTAATGGATCCTTTTTTAGCCAAGTAAGATGATGCCAGTTGGGGTCCCCCACAGTTTGGCTGCAGTAGTTGTGGTGAGGATCACTGTGAAGGGCTCAGTCCACTGTGGTTGGAGATGTTTTGGTTGAAGTGACTTGAGGAGGACTTGATCCCCTGGCTTAAGGGCCTTGACTGCCGGGTGTGGAGCTGCTTCTTCAGTCCCAGGTTGGGGACGATATCGGTCAGCATGTTCCCTAAGGAGGTGCCTTTCCTGACGACTGTGGTCGATATGGGATGTGGAGCTTCCAAGAAATGCCAAGAGCTTGTGCCACCTGTTGAGTAACCTTAGAAATAAAAGCTGGTTGCTGGACGTGGTGACGCACGCTTGTAATCCCCACGCTTGGGAGGCGGAGACAGGAGGATCACGCAGGTTTGAAGCCAGCTGTGCATGCTGGCTTAGGAGACCCTGTTTCCAAATAAAAATGTAAAAATAGGTCTGGGAGTGTAGCCTGGAGGTAGAAGGGCTTCCAGGAACCCCAGTACCACAAAAAAAAAAAAGAAAAAAAGAAATAAAAGCTGGTCCATTATCAGACTGTAATGAATTACAAAGTCCAAACTGAGGGATGAAGCCCAAGCATAGAACATTGGCCACCGTGCTGGCTGTCTCGTCCTTTGAGAGAAAAGCCTCTACCCAACCTGTTAGGGTGTCACCTATCACTTGGTGGGTAGGAAAAGAGTGAAGGCCTCCTTGGGGAGAACCAGCAGTGCAAGTAGAACAGGAGGCACTGACTTTACTAATCAGCTATTGCAGGAGGGGAGAATAAAACAAGGGACTAGGAAATGTTTATGCACCGTAGGTCCCACGTGTAGGGGATTATGTATTAGGTTAACGACTGCTTTGGCTTGAGCCTCAGGCAGAGCAATTTTGTCCTGTAAAAGAGGGCCTATAGTGCATGGGCGATTGACTTACCCACTACCTTGACAGTTACCCTGGCCTGGCAAAGATGATCGAGGTTGAGGAGTCTGAGAGCCGTCAGTCTTCAGCCAGGCCAAGTAGGGCCAGTGGCGGGGCCTGGTCTGGAAGGGTGACCCCCTGTGTTGAGGCACCTGGGGCTCAACGCTTTTCCATGATTGGATTGGTGGGCGTGGCCTTGCCACACTTGAAGCAGGCTCCTGGGGGTAGTTGTCTTTGCTGTCCTCCACCCCTAGGTGGTGCTCCAGAGAGCTGAGCCTCCACCGCCGGCCGCAGGGCAGCTACCAGAGTTCGGACCTGCAAATTTGCCTTCTGGCAAAGTTGGAGTGTATGCTCCATCTCTGCCTGTTCCTCTCTGGAATTAAAGACTTTAAATGCCATGTTCATCCAATCACAGGTAGGGGTTTGAGGGCTGTCCTCAGCCTTCCTTAATTTTTCGAATATCAGGGACCAACTGCCCAATAAAATGGGTTGCCAACACCACAGGTCCTGTCTCGGTAAATGGATCTAAATGGGTATAGAGAGTAAAAGCCTCCTGCATTGGTCCCTTAAGGGAGGATGGCGGGAGGGGAGAAAAGGACTGGGTTAGAGTGGGAGGCTGTCCTAGGATAGCATGGTGGGCGGGGCGGTGAGGAGAGATTCTGGGGATCAGAGTCCTCAGAAAGCAGCTCCTAAAACCCAGCAGGTCAGACGCTGGCAACCACATGTCGCCACAAAATGGGGACTGTGCCTGTGACTCAGCAAAATTGCAGGATGGCGCGGACCAAGATGGTGACCACCAGATGGCACCTGTACACCGCCATGTGGCAAAAAGATGGCAACCGTGGCTGTCGGGAATCTCTAGACAGCAGGACTTGCGTAGTAGAGTAGGGGGTGTGGGAAGGAAAAGTCAGGAACGCATAAAAAAGAAATCCTGTACATAAAGGACTTCTCATCATTTACCAGACTGCTTATAAAAGCCTCAGGCCACCATGACCCATTATCATATCGTGGCCAGATAGGCACTCTGGGCACTCCACTAGTTTGGAGGTTTGGCTTTCCATAATTTGTCAGCAGGTGAGAATGAACAGGAAAGAGGCGTCCCCATTTTCCTGATCAATCATTCGGGAACGAGGGTTCTTGACCCGAAGAGCCCAGTTGTCACTGGGGTCTAATGGGCAAGTGGTCCCAGTGGACCGGAGGACAATGGGTCACCAAGTGCTTTGATTTTTAGGTCCCAGTGGACCAACAGAAAGGGAGGACCCAAATGAATAAAGGAGTAAAGAAGTCAGAACCCGGTGACCAGAGGAAAGGGAAGGAGCTTACCCAACCTGAAAGACCTCTGCAGGACGCAGAAGCACAGAAGCGGATTGGCAGCAGTGGAGTGAGGTGGCGGCCTGCGTAGAGTGGCGGCGGACAAAGCCGTGGCTGCGGGGCTGGGCAGCGGGCGGCGGTGGAGCAGCCGCGGGGTGCACGCTGCCCATTGAGCCTGGCGGGGCACCTCACAGGTCAGTGGCTGGTGATGCACTCTGCCCAACAAGACTGGCTTGGGTCAGAGAGTCCAGGGTTCAAAAAAGAGAGGAAAAAAAGGTGAAAAAAATACCAAATCCTCCCAGGTTGTGTGCACCAAATGTAACATTGAAATTGAGCTGGGGAGTTGTGAAGAGGGCAAACACCAACCAGGTTATTAAAAGTGGCTTTAAAAGCTGGGCGTGGTGGCACATACTTGTAATCCCTGCTCTTGGGAGCGTGAGATAGGAGGATCACGCGGGTTCGAAGCCAGCCTCAGCTACTTAGTGAGGCTCTCAGCAACTTAGTGAGACCCTGTTTCCAAATACAATATATAAAATAGGTCTGGGAGTATGGCCCGGAGGTAGAAAGCCTCTGGGTTCCACCCCAGTACCACACACACAAAAAAGTGGCTTTAATCAGCCTAATAAACCAGTGTCTTCGGGTGGGTCTGCTGGCCGTGGGGGAAGGAACCAATGCGCCATGCAGTCAGCAGAGCCAGCCAGTAGTCCCAGTTAGTTGGCAGTCATGCGGCGGAGCGGAAGTACCGATGTTTTAACTGGGGCGGGGGGTTAGGGTGAGCTAGCAATGTGGGAATGTCGATTCTCCCGCGACATCTGGAGTCTCACGACACCTGGAGTCTGCCTCGGATGTTTGAAGTCTCGAGGCACCTGGATTCTCACGACATCTCTGCTTCTGGCTTCTGGAGTTCCACCTCCTGCCCTCACTGCGTGGTCCCATGGGGGAAGAGAGGGACCTGACCTATCAAGTGAGAGGAAGGAAGGGAAGAAGAGAAGAAGAAAAACCAAGTCAAGTACTTAATAAAAGATTTCCTGCATGTTCAAAGGTACAAAAAGGTAAATTCTTTTGAAAAACTTTCCTTTGGAGAGGAAGTAATCCTGCTTGCACACTGCTGCCTTTGCAACTGTTTCCAGGGCATTAATTTTCTGTGTTCAGCCTTTAAGGCACAGAGGCCGCTGCAGCCACAGGTAAAGTAGGGCCCAAGTAGAGCTCCTGCTTGTAGCAGATGTTGGTCTTGTAATGCTGGCTTTGCAGGTACTCAGAATGCCAGAGCAACAGTCGAGATTTCAAAGGACAACATTGGAGGCCAGTGTATGACAGGGTGAGGGTCCCTGTGAGCAGCCCCTGGCAGGGTGATGTGTGAAGCAGTACGTACGAAGCCGAAGCTGCAGTGAAGACGTCAGAAGAGTGGACCGACCCAAAGAAAGCTGCAGGCGGTGAGTGAAAGACCCAAGAAAGTGGCCATGGAGGCTGCAACTGAGAGAAACCGAGTCTCCAAAGAAGAAATGTCCCTGTCGGGATATGCAATAGGCGGGCATCTAGTGGACAAGTGGGACTAGACCAAGGATCCTAAGTTGTAGCAAGAGACCATTGATCCTGTGAAACCAGGCCTAACGTTTGATTGGATCATGACCACCTGATCACCAGAGACATTGATAAAAACTGAAACCTAGCATTCGGGAGGCTGAGACCGGAGGATCGCAGTTCACGGACAGCCTCAGCTGCTTGGTGAGGCCCTTTGCAACTCAGTGAGACCCTGTTTCAAAAATAAAGAATAAAAAATAGGGCTGGGGGTTTAACTCGGTGGTAGAATGCCCCTAGGTTCTATCCCTAGTACTGCAAAACAAAAAACAAAACAAAACTGAAACCTACATGCCAGACCAGACTCCCTGATGAAGAAACACAGTCTTCCTCAAGTTCCCAATCCCAAAGAAAGTCTGGCCCCTTTGAATTATGTATCTTCTACCTAATTATGTACCCTAATAAAAACCTGACTATACCAGGTATAGTGATATATGCTTGTAATCCCAATACTTGGGAGGCTGAGACTAGATGATTGCAGATTTGCGGACAGCCTCAGCAGCTTAATGAGGCTCTTGGAAATTTAGTGAGACCCTGTTTCAAAATAAAAAATTAACTGGGCATGGTGGCGCACTTTGTAATCCAAGCATTCAGGAGGCTGACACCAGAGGATGGTCCTTGGTGGACAGCCTCAGCTACTTAGTCGCCCTTCGCAACTCAGTGAGACCTTGTTTCCAAATAAATAATTAAAAAATAGGGCTGAGGGTGTACCTCAGAGATAGAATGCCCCTGGGTTCCATCCCCAGTACCGCAAACAAAACAAAACAAAACAAAACAGGGATTGGGGTGTAGCTCAGCGGTAGAATTATCCAGGGTTCAATTCCCAGCACCACAGAACACAAAAACAAACCCAAACCGTAAGTCCTGGTGGTATGTCTTGCACTTGAGAGCCCACATTCTGCCTCAAGAGTGGGGACCCTTATCTTTCACTTTTTAATAAACTCTTCCACTCCTTGAGAAACCTGATATGACCTTACATTCTTTTTCTATGGCATGTCAAGAGCCTGGAAGGTCCAAGTAGAGCTCTCCTCCGCCCCCTCATGTGGCACGGCCAGCAAGCCTGTACAGGAGGGCGGCCAGGACGGTTGGCGCTCCCCTCACACCAGCAGTGCTGGGCATGGAGCGAGATGCTTCAGTGCTTGCCTTGCTGGGTTTCTGTGTTGCTGTGGTCCAATGCCGCCATATCTTCCCGTGCCACTACAGCTTGGAAATATGTAACTTGTTCTTTTACAGGGACTCCCAGCTGAGTTTGCCTTGAGTCTCAGAGGGGAAGTTAGACCTTTTTTTTTTGTGTGTGTGTGTGTGTGGTACTGGGGATAGAATCCAGGGGCATTCTCCCTCTGAGCTACACCCCCAGCCCTAGTTTTTCTTCTTTACTTTGAAACGGGGTCTCACTAAGTTGTAGTCAGCTACTCACTAAGTAAGGGAGGCTGGCTGTGAACCTGCCACCCTTCTGTCTCAGCCTCCCAGTCACTGGGATTACAAGCATGTGCCACCACACCCAGTGATTTATACTCTTGGGCAATGGTGGAACTGTTAAGACTTTGGGGACTTTTGCAGATGGACTGAATGCATTTGGCCTTGTGAGTAGACATAAGCCTTTGGGAGCTTGTGGGCAGAGTGTTACGGTTTGGATCTTAAATGTTCCTCAAAGGCATACATGCTAAAGGCTTTGTCTCCAGCCTGTGGCAATGCTGGGAGGTGAGGCCTAGTGGAAGGAAGTTAGGGCGCGAGGGGCTTCCCTTGAAGGGGATATCGAGTGCCCAGCCCCAGCCCCTCTGCTTAGCAGCCACTATTAAATAAGCAGTTTCCTCTGCCACATGCCCCTGCCGTGAGGCGCTGCCTGTGACAGACCCAAAACGATGTGTTGTCGTGTCCACAGCCCATTTGCGCCGGGGCAGTGGGGTAGGCTGCAGACAGGCCAAAGGAAGTGCCTAAGAGAGCATGGGAGACATATGGATAGTTGGGGAAATTTACAGGAGACCCGTAACTGCTCCAAGAAGAGTTCACCGGCTACAGGCTGACAGCACCTCTGTCCCTCTGGTACTCTGCCAAGCAGCACCTCTTCTCCCTCGTGGCGTTTTGTCCAGTGACAGCTGGCCAGATGAATGGCATGTGTCCTCTCCACAGCGCCCAGTTCTGCACCAGTCCCCACTCAGAGAGGGGATCATATGTTGGGCTGAAAAAGCAGTGACATCGTCAGCAGCAGCTCGCTTAGTTTGCTACATGGCCAGCATCCCAAGGAGCAAGTGGTCTGGTGCATATGTCTCAGCCTCCCAAATATTGGGATTACAGTTGTGTGCCACACCTACAAGTGTGTTCTTGGCTAGTTTTTTGCGAGCAGGAAATATTCAAGGACATGGTGTAGTGTCCCCTTTAAGAATGCTAGGCAGGGCCAAGCGACTTTGGGCTGAAATCTCTGGAACAATGAGCCAAATTAAATCTTTCCTCCTCTGAGTTGATTAGCTCAGTATTTTATTTTTCAGCACTGGGGATGGAACCCAGGGGCATTTACCTCCAAGCTACACCCCCAGCCCTAATTTTTATTCTTTATTTTGAAACAGGGTCTCACTGAATTGCAGAGGGCTTCGCTAAGTAGCTGAGGCTGTCCGCGAACCACGATCCTCCTGTCTCAGCCTCCCGAATGCTGGGATTACTAGCGTGCCCACCTCGCCTGGCTGTATTAGCTCAGTATTTTGACATAGTGGCGCAAAGCTAACTTATTTCATACACAAAACAGGGTAGTTGCTGGTTATTCACTCAGGAGAATGTACAATTTGCAAAAACCTTCTAAAAGTAGAAGCTAGACTTTAGACACCTTGGGATTCATCTAGTCAACTAGACCAACCTTAGCAATGTCTTCCCTTTGCACTTAGCTCATCCGAACTGCAAAAGTCCTTAAGGGTGCTATGGGATTGTGTTGGCTCTGAGCTATTCTGGGTAAGAAAAAAGAGGTGTCAACACACTTTCTTTAATTCTCAAAAAGCTGTGATAGTACCTTGACTGGTGGAAGTTGTAGATGGAAGCAAAAAAGGATATCTAAAAAATGATTTCTCAGGCCGGGCGTGGTGGCGCACGCTTGTAATCCCAGCATTTGGGAGGCTGAGACCAGAGGATCGCGGTTCAAGGACAGCCTCAGCTACTACTTAGTGAGGCCCTTTGCAACTCAGTGAGACCCTGTTTCAAAATAAAGAATAAAAAATAGGGCAGGGGGTATAGCTCAGAGGTCAAATGCCCCTGGGTTCCATCTCCAGACCCGCAAAATAAATAAATAAATAAATAAATAAATAAATAATGATTTCTCAGTATTTGGGAACAACGCGTCCTCCTCCATCCCAGGGTATAGCAAGAGCACATTTTCCCCTCAGTATCTGTGGGGTATTGGTTCCACAACCCTGTGCAGACACCAAAACTGAAGATGCTCGAGTCCCTTGTATAGAGTGACCCCCAAAAGTTCACTTATTGGAAACATAATCCCTAAAGTTATATCTTCATAATAACTGAGATGGGATCTTTAGGATGTAATTAGGACTAGAAGACTTCATCAGGGTAAGCTCCTCAGGATGGCATTATTGGCAGAAGGAGAAGGAGTGGCTGGCGTGGACACCAATATCTGTCTCCCCATGTGACGCCCTTTGCCATGTTGTGCTACAGCGAGACCCCAACACCAGAGTCTAGATGCATTCCTTCCAAACATTTCTGGGTGGTACTGGGGGTGGAACCCAGAGGCTTTCTACTTCCGGGCTATACTCCCAGACCTATTTTATATTTTATTTGGAAACAGGGTCTCACTAAGTTGCTGAGAGCCTCACTAAGTAGCTGAGGCTGGCTTCGAACCTGTGCTATCCTCCTGTCTCAGCCTCCCAAGTGCGGGGATTACAAGCGTGCACATCACGCCCGGCTCCTCTCCAAACATTTCTGATTCATGACTGTTTGCACCTGCATTGCATATGGATGGCTAGTATCACTAGTCTCATCGCAGATGGCTGACTAGTTTCTGTGCTAGATACTTCATAGCTACATCATATTATTTGATGTCTCTAAAGATGAAGAAACTGAAGCTCAGAGAAGGAAAGTAATTTTCCCAAAGCCACACACTTAATAAACAATAAGGACAGAGGTCTATCCCAGGTTTCTCAAGCTCAGCACTACCAATATTCAGGATGGGTAATCCTTTGTGGCAGGGGCTGTCCTGTGCATTATAGAAAGGTTAGCAGCATCCCTGGTGTATACCCACTAGATGGCAGCAGCATCCCTTCAGTTTTGATACCAAAAAAATGTCTTGAGATATTGCCAAGTGTGCCCTGGGAAACAATCTCCGAAGTGGGAATCACTGGTCTCTACGTGTAAGGCATGCCACCATCACCAGTAGGTTAAGGAAAAATTTTCACAACAGTGGTAGAAAAATTGGTTCTCCAATTAAACCAGAGATCAAATTTTTTTTCAGCACTAGGAATCAAACCCAAGGGTATTTTATCCCCAAGATACACCCGGAGCCTGTATTTTGTTTTTTATTTTGATACAATGTCCTAGGTGCGGAGGGACTAAATATCCAAGGCTGGCTGTGAACCTGTGGTCCTCCTGTCTCAGCCTCCCAAGTGCTGGGATTACAAGCATGTGTCACCACGCCTGGCCGGGATCCAATTCTTTGTGTGTGTAGCACTAAAAATTGAACCCAGAGGCTAAACCCCCAGTCCAATTTTATTTCTTATTTGGAAACAGGGTCTCACTAAGTTGCAGAGGGCTTCACTGAGTAGCTGAGGCTGGCTTCAAACCTGCGATCTTCCTGTCTCAGCCTCCCAAATACTGGGATTACAAGTGTGCGCCATCACGCCTGGCTTGGGATCAAATTTAAAGCTCCATCATTTACTGTCCGATAGATGACTTAAATAAGTCACTTAACGAAACTTTCAATTTTTCCAATAATGTCTAGTTTATGAGAAAGGAAAAACAGATTAAATAACATCAACTATTTAATATATATATAGTGCATGCTGTTATATATTAAACTAGGCAGTGTGCATATAAATAGCTTAGTCATGATTATAATTACTGTCTACTGAGTATTACCATATGCCAGACATTAAGAAGGGTGCTTTATGCAGTGTTTATAATCCTTAAAGAAAAGCTGAGAAGCAGAGTATTTTTTTTTTCATTTTTATTTTTTAAGTGCTGGGGACTGAACCTAAGGCTTTATTCATTCTAGGCAAGTGCTTTACCACTGAGCTACGTCCCTAGCCCCTTGCATTTTACTGGTATGTGTGTATGGTGCTGGGGAAGAAATTCAGGGTTGTCCTACCTCTGAACCCTAACATTTTGTTTTAAAACAGGGTCCTTTTAGGTTGCTAAGAGTCTCACTATGTTGCTGAGGCTGTCCTGGAACCTGCAATCCTCCTGTCACCCTCCCAAGTAGTGGCATGTGTCACTACTCCTGGCTTCCCTTGTTTGCAGTTTTAGGGTGTTGGGGATTGAACACAGGGCATTCTACCTCTGAGCTACACCCCAGCCCTATTTTATTATTTATTTGGGAACAGACTCTGCCTAAGTTGCTGCAAGTCTTACTAAGTTGCTGAGGCTGGCTTCGAACATGTGATCCTCCTGTCTTAGCCTCCCGATTAAAGTTGTGCACCACCACATCCACTCTTTACTTTCATTTCTGAGGTGAGGACATTGAGGATGGAGATTAAGCAATTCACTCAAGATCAGAAAGCCAGTCATGTACAATATGACCAAGTCCAGTAGGAAATGGCATACTATCTCGATGATATTCCTGTAATTAGCAGAGGAACATCCTAGGACTTTTTTTTTCTTCATTTTTTGGTACTGGGGATTGAACCAGGGGCATATTTTTATTTTATTTATTTATTTATTTATTTATTTATTTATTTATTTATTGTGGGTCTGGGGATGGAACCCAGAGGCATTCGACCTCTGAGCTATACCCCTGCTCTATTTTTTTATTCTTTATTTTAAAATAGGGTCTCACTAAGTTGTGGAGGCTGTCTGCAAACCATGATCCTCCAGTCTCAGCCTCCCGAATGCTAGGATTACAAGCGTGTGCCACTATGTCTGGCTATTTTTTGTATGTGTGTGGTGTGTGTATGGTACTGGGGGTGGAACCCCAGGGCTTTCTATCTCTGGGTTATACTCCCAGACCCATTTTATATTTTATTTGGAAACAGGGTCTCACTAAGTTGCTGAGAGCCTCATTAAGTAGCTGAGGCTGGCTTTGAACCTGTGCGATCCTCCTGTCTCACCCTCCCAAGTGCGGGAATTACAATCATGTGCCACCACGCCTGGCTAGCCCTTTTTATTTTGAAACAGGGTCTTGGTAAGTTGCTGAGACTGGCCTTAAACCTGCAATCTTCCTAGCTCAGCCTTCCAAATACTATGGTTATAGGCACCATGCCCTCATTCTCAGTAATCATGGGGTTTTTTGAAGGGATTCATCAGATTTTTCTGCACATCTTGGATAATTCCTTGTTTGAAAGGTGAGTCTAATCATTCATAAATATCTGGAGGGAACAAGATTAATTTAGATAAACATCGATTTTAAAAATGTGTGTCCAAACTGGGCATGGTGTTACGTACTTGTAATCCCAGCACTCGGGAGGCTGAGACAGAAGAATTGTAGGTTCCAGGCCAACTTTAGCAATTTAGCAAGACTCTGTTTCAAAATAAAAACTAAAAAGGGCTGGGTATATAGCTTGGAGGTAGAATGCCCCTAGGTTTTATCCCTAGTACAAGAGGGAGGAAAAAGACAACAGAAACAATGATAAGCAGCTACAAACTAATTTTGTTCAGTTTCCTTTTTTTAGATAAGGAACCAGAGATTCAGAGAAAGTAAATACTTGTCTGAGCTCTGATAACTAGATGGCAGCAGGACCAGACTGAGAAGCCAGATCTCTTGGCTGCTTGTCAACTTATCAAAAGATATTTTGGGGTGAGAAACAGACCCAAAGTCTGAGCTTAGGCCCTGCCTTGAAACCTGGCTTATGAATGTCCAGGTCTTGGGTTCCAATCCTTACAGGGAGTCACTATGAAAATCTCTGGCTTTATAATCTCCCTCTAGTAAGGGTCATGGTATTCTAGGAAATAGATCAGTTGACAGTGAATGACACCTCCTTAGAGCAGATTTACTTTGCATAAATCAGTCTTTTCTTCCCTTGGCTTAATGAACTGCTTTTTAAAGCAGAGTTACCATAAAAGATTTACATCTAAGTATTCATTAGTTCCACCAAACTATGTGCCCACCAACAGATGAATTGATAGAAAATGTGGTGTATACACGAGAGAATTTTATGCAGCCATGAAGAGTAGCATTATGTCACTTGTAGGAAAGTGGATGGAACTAGAAAATACTATGCTAAATGAGATCAGCCAGGCCCAGAAAGTCAAGGGTCATATACTTTTTCTTATATATGAAAGCTAGAAAAAAATGAAACAAAAGGGACTTTGGGTAAAAAGAAGAGAGAGAACAATAGAAAGTGGAAGAGGACTGGGGGAGGAGGAGGTGGGGAGGGGAAATGAGGCTTGAGGAAGGAAGTCGTATCCGGGCGTGGTGGCGCACACTTGTAATCCCAGCATTCGGGAGGCTGAGACAGGAGGATCGCGGTTCGTGGACAGCCTCAGCTACTTAGTGAGGCCCTCCGCAACTTAGTGAGACCCTGTTTCAAAATAAAGAATTAAAAATAGGGCAGGGGGTGTAGCTTGGAGGTAGAAATGCTCCTGGGTTCATCCCTAGTACTGCAAAAGAAGAAAATTAAAAAAGGAAGGAAGTAGTTTAAATAATATTATGTCAACCAGGCACGGTGATGCACGTGTATAATCCCAGAGGCTGAGACAGGAGGATCGCATGTTCAAGCACAGTATCACCAACTTAGGTCCCTGGCAACTTAGTGAGACTATTTCAAAGCAAACACCAGATCTGAGCCGGCTGGGCGCAGAGGCGACACAGGGGAAGTCGTCGCCGCCGAGTCGGACCCCCCAGACCGGCCCAGGGCCTCCGGCACCAAGCCACCCGAGAAGATCCTCAAGCAGCTTCGAGCAGAGTCGCAGACGCGCAGCTCATCCGAGAGAGAGCAGCATCCCACCAAGTCCCGGTGATAACAGAGCGCTACAAGGGCGAGAAACAGCTGCGGGTCCTGGATAAAACCAAGTTCCTCGTACCTGACCACGTCAACAGCAGCGAGCTCATAGAGATAACTAGACGGCGCCTGCAGCCCCACGCCAACCGAGCCTTCTCGCTCCAGGTGCATGGGCACAGCGTGGTGACCGTGTCCACACCCATCTTGGAGGACGAAGGGTTCCTGTACACAGGTAGGCCTCCCAGGAGACCTCCGGCAGGGAGCGCTCGGCATGAGCGCGGCAGCTCAAGTGTTTAAGCCCGCACCAAGGAGAAAAAGGGACGTTACCCCCCACCCCACTGATGGCTCCTCATGTCGGGCCCTCAGCGTAGGCAGGCCACCCAGCAGCCCTCGGAGGCGTTTTGCATTTCACAGAACCCGAGCTCCATGTGAGCATGCACTTTTGAAAAGCTCTATAGTGTTTTAACCTTGTCGGGCGTCTTGTCTTCACATTTTAGAAGTTTAACAATAAAGTCCTTTGCATCCTAAGTTGCCAATTAAAAAAAAAGCAAAAACTAAAATGGGTCTCGTGTATAGCTCAGAGGTACTGAGGTTTTGAAAGTCTACCTTGTTCAGAGTAAGAGTGAACCAGAAATAAATGAGTCTTCCTGGATTTTCTACATGGGTTTACAGGGCCTGGGTGTAACCTGTAAGCCTTGTGCTTTGAATAGGTGGCATAGGTCCCAGATCCACAGTAATCTCAGGTGTCAGACATAGCAAATACAAATATTTGTTACCGAAAGGTACTTTTACTCTAGGGCTCAAATTACTTCTGCAAGTGTCTTGAATTACAACCTACTCAGTCAAAGGAAATTAAGAAATAAAAGCCACAAATGAGAAAAGAAGTAACAGACAAAAAAGCAAGCCTACAGTTTAGAATTGGGTTTACTAGAAGCAAACTAGAAAATATGTTTAAATAAAAGCTGAAGTATGATAGGTATGGTGGTGTACACTTGTAATCCCAGTACTTGGGAGGCTAAAATAGGAGGATAGCAGGTTCAAACCCAGCCTCGGCACCCTTAGTGAGGCTGTGCAGCTTAGTGAGACCTTGTTTCCAAATAAGAAATAAAATTGGACTAGGAGTATAACTTACAGGTAGAATATCTCTGGGTTCAATAACCACTACAATAATAGTAATAATAATAATAATAAGATGAGCTTGAAGCTATCTGTAGATAAAAACAACCTAATAACTATTTAAAATAATGGCATTCCAACAAAGATGTCAAGTTACTTTAATGGCACCTTTAAATAAATGGTGCTGGGACAAATGGATATCCACATGCCAAAAAAAAAAAAAAAATTAGATCCATACCTCACACAGAATTCAAAGTTTTTCATAGGCCTAAATGTAAGAGCTAAAACTATAAAACTTTTAGAAGTGTAGAAAAAATGTTTATAACCAGCCAGATGTGGTGGGACACATCTGTATCTCGGTGGTTGGGAGGCTGAGACAGGAGGATTGCAGGTTCGAGGACAGCCTGAGATAGTAGCAGACTCTCAGCAACCTACTGTGACCCTGTTTCAAAACAAAAAAAAATAAAGGGCTGGGGTGTAGCTCAAAGGTAAAGTGCCCCTGAAACAACCCCCAGAAAACATACACAAACACTCTTCATGACATTGAGTTAGGAAAGAGTTCCTAGATATGTTATCAAAAGCATGATCCGTAAAAAACTTTAATAAATTTGACTTCAAGATAAAAAAAATTTGTACTTCAAGAACACCATTACCGGACTTCCGGGAAGATGGCGACGGAGCAAAACGGGGCTTACGAGCCCCGCTAACAACCAATCTCTATTACCACAAAATCAGTGCCTTTCATAGCCAGAAAACACCATCAGCAGAGAAACAAAAAATGTAATTTTAAAGGACAGAGAAAAAGAGGGCTGCAAACACAAGACACCAGAAACCAGATCGCAGTGCTGCAGCCGGAGCCGCGGCGTGAAGCGGCGGGCACCATTTTGCCTTGCAGCACCAGGCTCCAAAGAGGAAGGGAACTCATAACGGAGTTCAGAAACCAGAGAGGAGATACGCCGGCCTCACGCCCGAGAACGCGGCAGCAGCACCTTCATGCTGGCGGCAGTGGCAAGTTCACCGGCTGGCACCAGACCAACTCACTCAACAGCCCACCAAGCTCCAGAGAGGAGCGGTGGACAAGGAGCCGAGGTGAGCCACTGAGGAACAGCCGGGAGGAATTCGGCAGAATTCTCAGCGCAGGGAGCATCTAAAGCTCCCAGGGGCTGGGCTCAGTGCACCCTGCAGGGACCCAGAGTGGAGTTCAAAAACAGAAAAGAAATACGCCAGCCTCACGGCCGAGGGCATGGCAGCGGCGCCATATTGCTACTGGCGGCAGCAGCAGCGAATTCACCGAGTCCACGACAGCTCCATCTGCGCACTCAACAGTGAGTCAAATTGAGGCCCCTAGAGGAGAAATCCCAGTACTGTACTCCCAGGGACTTGACCCAGTGGGGGAGTGGTGGTGGCAGAGATATTACACCATAGGAGAACGCCCAACCTGGCACCCCCATGGTCTAAAGCAGCCTCGATTGACTCCCAGGGTCTGAGACTCTGCGATACAACCCAGTAAAGGAGTAGTGGGAACTGAGATACCATAGACTCGAGATCCACAGCACCTTAAGTGAAGTCGTAGTGACCCAGGGAAGAATCCAGAGAAGGCACCAACTTCCGAAATCATGGGAAAGAGGAATAACAATGGATCAATGAATGCCCACAACCCCACAACATCAGAACCTGATAAAACAGAAATTCAGAGATTTCTAGAAGATCAAATCAGGAAAATAACTTTAGAAATAATAGAGGTGTTTCGAAAAGAATTCAGAGAGAGCCAAAGAGAGATAAAGGATGCAATTAATGAAGTAAAGGCCTCAATTTAAAGTACAAACAACTGATTAGACCACATGGAGAATAGAATCTCCCTCCTAGAAGATGATCATTTAAAAAATGAACACATAGTTTCTAATTTAGAAAAAAAAATCTGACAGCAGGATTCTGACATTGAAGAAATATGGGCCCATTTTAAGAGAGCTAACCTAAGAATAATTGGAATAGAGGAGAGAAAAGAAGGTGAAACCAAAGGGATTAACAATCTTTTCAAGGAAATAATAGCAGAAATTTTTCCAAACATAGAGCAAGAGGTCGATACACAGGTCCAGGAAACTTATAGAACTCCTGTTAGAGAGGATCAGAGAAGAGGATCCCCATGCCACATAATTGTCAAAATGACCAATGTGGAAGCCAAGCAGAGAATCTTAAAGGCAACAAAAACAAAGGGCCAAGTGACATTCAGAGGCAAACCAATTAGAATCACTCCAGACTTCCCAAACCAAGTCATGAGAGCCAGAAGGGCTTGGAGTAACATATTCCAAACTCTGAAAGAAAACAACTTCCAGCCAAAAATTTCCTACCCAGCAAAACTTTCTATCAAATTAGATGGGGAAATAAGAAGCTTCCACGACAAACAGAAACTGAAGGAATTTATGTCTTCAAAACCAGCGCTAGAGAAAATACTCAAAGAGATTAACTACAAAGAAGAAATAGGTAACACACACCAGAACCAGGGAAACAAGATTTTCCATCCAACAGACAACTAAGATTGGTTATCTGTGGAGATTCATTATTTGTGTTAGTCTTTTACCTATCTCTAAATTGTATTGTTTGCTTTTATTGTTGCTAATTTTTAGGATTTCTAGTTGGAATATTAATATACCTTCAGATATAGCATTTGGAAATATTTTATCCCATTCTATCAGTAACTTTTAACTCTGTTTACATTGTCTTTGGATATACAATATTTTTTTATTTTTTAGGGAGTTTATTTACCCTTTTGTTGCCTGCACCATTGAAATCATATCCAAGAAATCACTGCCAATTTCAATGTTGTGAGGTTTTATGACCCAGATTTTCTTCTAAAAGTTTATAGTATTAAGATTTATACTTAGGTCTTTTATCTATTTTGAGTTAATATTTGTAAATATGTTAGGTAAGGGTCCAATTTTATTCTTTTTCATGTAATTATTATTTTTCAACAATATTTAGTTAAAAGATTATTATTTCCTCCACCAAATGTTCATGGAAACCTTGTCAAAAATAACTTGACAATATATGGAAGAATTTATCTCTAGGCTTTTATTTAACTCCAATGGTTTATATATCTGCCTCTGGAACAGTACTACACTGTTTCAATTATTGTAGCTTTATATGGTTTGAAATCAGAAAATATACATCTTCTAGCTTTGTTCTTCTTTGCGATTGTTTTGGGTATCTAGAGTCCATATTCCATATCAGAATAGATTTTTTTCTGAAAAATAAATAAATAAATGTATGATAGCTTCACCTAAAAAAAAAAGAAAAGAAAAAATATTCTCTGGTAAGAAAGAAAGCAAAAAGAAATATTGAACTGTTATCTTTTAGTCATCAAAAGCTTGGTATCAGACAAATGAAAATGTTTTGTGAGATTATCATCATTAATATTGGATAAATTGCTATAAAACTAGATGTCAACCACTAAGCCAAGCATGGAAAGGAGGGATGGGGAGGGAACAGGGTGGGGATCGGGTAGGGGCTAACTGGGCGATGTGTGCATGTGTCTACAAAAATATTTTCTTTATACCATTATGATGTATGAATACATTGCACCAATAAAAAATTTTAAAAAAAGAAAACACACACACAAAAAAAGAACACCATTACCATGAAGAGCCATACACTTCAAGGAAATACTTGTAAATAATATTTGATGAAGAACTTATCCAGAATAAAAAATTCTTACAGTTCAGAAGACAACCCAAATTTATTTATTTATTTTTATTTATTTATTTATTTAGTGGTACTGGGGTTCCTGGAAGCCCTTATACCTCCAGGCTACACTTCCAGACCTACTTTTTTATATTTTTATTTGGAAACAGGGTCTCTTAGCCAGCGTGGCTGGCTTCAAACCTGTGCGATCCTCCTGTCTCCGCCTCCCAAGCACAAGAATTACAAGCCTGCACCACCATGCCCGGCGACAACCCACATTTAAAATGGGCAAGAGATTCAGGAGTGGTGGTGCACGCTTGTAATCCCAGCATTTGGGAGGCTGAGACAGGAGGATCGCAATTCAAGGATATCCTCAGCTACTACTTAATGAGGCCTTTTGCAATTCAGTGAGACCTTGTTTCCAAATACAGAATAAAAAATAGGGCTGGGGTGTGGCTCAAAGGAGAATGCCCCTGGGTTCCATCCCCAGTACGACAAAAAATAAAATAAAATAAAATGGCAAGAGATTTGAATAGACATCTTACATATATTTCATAAAATATATGAACAGTTTAAATGAACATGTAGGCTTAGGCTGGTGGTGTATACCTGTAATCCCAGTACTTGGGAGACCGAGACAGGAGATCACAGGTTCACAGCCAGCCTGAGAAATGTAGTGAGGTTCTCCACAACTTAATGAGACCCTGTTTCAAAATAAAATAAATAAAATAGATAAAAAATAGGTCTGGGAGTGTAGCTCAGAGGTAGAATGCCCCTGGGTTAAATCACCAATAACACACACACACACACACACACACACACACACACACACACACACAAAAAGAAAAGAAAACACACAAAGAATTTTAACATTAGTCATTACAAATTAAAACAATTGAATATCACTTCAGAGACACTGGAATGGATCTAATTTGTGTGGTGGCACATGTTTGTAATCCCAGCATTTGGGAGGCTGAGACAGGAGGATCGCGGTTCGAAGACAGCCTCAGCTACTTAGTGAGGCCCTTTGCAGCTCAAGTGAGACCCTGTTTCAAAACAAAGAATAAAAAAATAGGTCTGGGCATGTAGCTCAGAGGTAGAAAGCCCCTGTGTTCCATCCCTAGTACCGAAAAGGGGGTGGGGATAACACTGTTGGTAAGAGTGTTGAAACTGGAACTCTCTGTGACAATGTAAATTGGTGGGAAAGTAGCTTGGCAATTTTCTCTTTTTTCTTTTTCTTTTCTTTTCTTTTCTTTTTTTTTTTTTTTTTGCAGTATTGGGATTGGGATTTTTTCAGTCTTTTTTTTTGTGTGTGTGGTACTGGGGTTCCTGGAAGCCCTTCTACCTCCGGGCTACACTCCCAGACCTATTTTATATTTTTATTTGGAAACAGGGTCTCACTAAGTAGCTGAGGCTGGCTTCGAACCTGCGCGATCCTCCTGTCTCTGCCTCCCAAGCGTGGGGATCACAAGCATGCGCCACCATGCCCGGCCAGTCTTTTTTATAAAAAACAGGTCCTGCTGAGTTGCAAAGGGCTTCACTAAGTAGCTGAGGTAGTCTGCAAACCACAATCCTATTGTCTCAGCCTCCCAAATGCTGGATTACAAGTGTGTGCCACCACGCCCAGCTCCAGTTTTTGTTTGGTTTGTTTGTTTGGTTTTTTGGTATTGAGAATTGGACCCATGGGCCTTCTATCTCTGAGCTACATACATCATCCTCAGCTCATTTTATTTTTTAAAATGTTAAACAGGGTTTCACTAAGTTGCTGAGGCTGGCTTTTTTTTTTTTTTTTTTTTTTTCTGGTGGTACTGGGGTTCCTGGAAACCCTTCTAGCTCCGGGCTACACTCCCAGACTATATATATATATATATATATATATATATATATATATATATATAATTTTTTTTTTAAACAGGGTCTCTTAAGCCAGAGGCTGGCTTCAAACCTGCACGATCCTCCTGTCTCCACCTCCCAAGTGCGGGGATTACAAGCGTGGGCCACCACGCCCGGCTGAGGCTGGCCTTTAACCTATAATCCTCCTGTCTCAGCCTCCCAAGTACTGAGATTACAGGTGTGTGCCACTATGCCCAGCTGAATCTCCAGTCAGGCAAGCACTGCCCCACCTGGAAGTGCCAGGCTTCACAGAGATCAGGCAATGAGAACCAAGAGCTGGAGAGTCTTGCAACCTCGCATGAGGCCCCACCTCTTAAAGGTCCACCCATCTCCCCACACTGTCAAACGTGGGGCTACCTTCCAAAATATGAACCCCTGTGTCAAACTACATTGAATCCATTCCAAATAATAGCAAGCACTTTGGGCTTCATAACCCCTTACAATTCAGAATTTTCATAGCATGCTGGGTGTGGTGGCATATACCTGTAATCCCAGTACTTGGGAAACTGAGATAGGAGGATTGCAGGTAGGAGGATTGCAGGTTTGAGGACAATCTCAGCAAGTAGTGAGACTCTCATCAACCTAGCAAGATCCTGTTTTAAAATGAAAAATTTAAAAAAATGGGGCTGCAGGTAAAGCTTGGAGGTAAAAAGCCCCTGTGTTCAATCCCCAGTACAAAAAAAAAAAAAAAAAAAAAAAAAAAAATTCCTCTGCCCTCCTGCCCTGCGGGAGTTGAGCATCTCTGCGTTGCCCTGGGCCTCCTCCCTCCTGGTGAAGGGGCTTGCCAGCAGTGCTGCCTGTGAGCTGGGCTCTGCTCCAGCGCGTCCCCAGAGGGCAGGAGACTGCCATTTGCGGAACACCTTCTCTAAGCTTCATTGTGCTAATTAGGGAAAAAAGGAACCGGAGCTGCTGGAACAGGTGCTGCTCTTCAGGAGTTGTTCCTAAAAAGGGAACCGGTGCAAATGAGCTTAAATGAGGCCTACTAAAGGATGACAGGTGGCCTGGCAGCTGCCGGACGACAGGGAAACAAGGCGGAAGGCAAGTGGAGAGGAAGACGGCCAGGCCTAGGCAGGTTGAAGGTTGGAGCCAGGTCTGCAGGGCAGGAACCAAAAGTAGAATAGTATCTTGGCAGGCAGGGGAGGCCTAATCAAACGGAACGGTGCTGTGGGTTGGAGCACCTTGCCAGGACAATCTCAGCAGAATTCCACGACAGGGAAGTGCCCACTGGACAGCGGCACCGGAATACAGCAGTGAATAAGATACCCAGGCGTGAGCCAGGTATGGGGGCACACGGCCATAATCCCAGTACTAAGGAGACTAATATGGAATGATTGCAGGTTTGAGACCAGCCTTAGCAACTTAGTGAGACTCTCAGCAACCTAATGAGACCCTGTTTTAAAATTAAAAATCTAGCCAGGTCGTGGTGGCGCACGCTTGTAATCCCTGCACTTGGGAGGCAGAGACAGGAGGATCACACAGGTTCGAAGCCAGCCACACTGGCTTAAGAAACCCTGTTTCCACATTAAAAAAAAAAGTATAAAATAGGTCTGGGAGTATAGCTCGTAGGAGTATAGCCCAGAGGTAGAAAGACTTCCAGGAACCCTAGTATCACAAAAAAAAAAAAAAAAAAAATCTAAAAGAGCTGGGGGTATAGCTTGGAGGTAAAAACACCAGGATTCAGCTGGGTGTGGTGGCTCACGCTTGTAATCCCAGCATTTGGGAGGCTGAGACTGGAGGATCCCGGTTTGCGAACAGCCTCAGCTACTTAGTGAGGCCCTTTGCGACTCAGTGAGACCCGGTTTCAAAATAAAAAGAATAAAATATAGGGTAGGGGCTGTAGCTCGGAGGTCGAATGCCCCTGAGTTCCATCCCCAGACCAGAAAAAAAAGGAAGAAAAAGATACCCAGATACCCAGATTCTGAGCTTGGGTGTCACAAGGGAATATTCTTTTGGATGGAGTGGGAAAGGGAGGGAATCAAGATTTCAGCTAGTGGTAATAATTGGGAGGGAAATAGGTGGTGGTGTTGAGAAACTTTTTCAGAATGGATAGTTGGGGGACCCTCTATGAAGGAGGAGACACTGGGGGACCGTAACTAAGGACAAACAGCTTCCTCCTCATCAAAACTCATATTGAAATTTTAATGGCCTTGTGTGGATATTAAGAGGTGGGACCTTAAGAGGTGATAGGTTAAATCATAAAGGCAAAGCCTTTATGAATGGATTAACCTATTCATGGATTCATGGTTTATCTCCAGAGTGGGTCTGTTGTTGTTGTTGTTGTTGTTGTTGTTGTTGTTGTTGTTATTGGGGTTTGAACCCAGCCTTGTTCTACCTCTGAGCTATACCCCTAGCCTCTTTCATTTCTTTATTTTTTGTGGTACTGGAGATGGAACCCAGTGACCTTCTACTTCTGGGCTATACCTCCAGACCTATTTTATATTTTATTTGGAAACAGAGTCTCACTAAGTTGCTGAGAGCCTCGCTAAGCTGCAGAGGTTGGCTTCGAACCTGTGATCCTCCTGTCTCAGCCTCCCAAGTACTAGTATTACAAGCATGAGCCATCGTGCCCAGCTTTCATTTTTTATTTTGTGTGTGCATGTGGTACTAGAGATTGAATCCAGGGGTGTCTTACCTCTGAGCTATATCCCCAGCCCTATTTTATTTATTTATTTATTTTGGGGGGGTGGAACCCAGAGGCTTTCTACCTCCGGGCTGTACTCCCAGACCTGTTTTATATTTTATTTGGAAACAGGGTCTCACTAAGTTGCTGAGAGCCTCACTAAGTAGCTGAGGCTGGTTTCGAACCCATGTGATCCTCCTGTCTCAGCTTCCCAAGCTCAGGGATTACAAGCGTGCGCCACCATGCCCGGCTTCCTATTTTATTTTTGAAATGGGTCTCATTAAGTTGTGGAGAGTCTTGCTAAGTTGCTGAGGCTGGCCATGAACCTGCTGTGGTTCTTCTCCCTCAGCTTCCCAACTACTGCAATTACAGGAGTGTGCTACCATGTCCAGCCCCTTTTATTTTTATTATTGGAAGAGGGTCTCACTAATTTGTTGAGGCTAGCCTCAAACTTACGATTCTTCTGTCTAAGCCTCTCAAGTACCGGGGCTGCAGTAGTGTGCCAGCACTATGGCTAGGAGTGGGTTCTGTTAGAAGAGCCAGTCTGGCTGTGCATGGTGGCGCACACTTGTAATCCCAGCATTCGGGAGGCTGAGACCGGAGGATCGTGGTTCTCGGACAGCCTCAGCTACTTAGCAAGGCCTTCCAACTTGGTAAGACCCTGTTTCAAAAAATAAAAAGACTAAGCCAGGCGTGGTGGTGCACACTTTGTAATCCCAGCATTTGGGAGGCTGAGACAGGAGGATCCTGTTTCAAGGATAGCCTCAACTACTTAGTGAGAACCTTTGCAACTCAGTGAGACCCGGTTTCAAAATAAAGAATAAAAAAATAAGGCTGGGGTTATAGTTTGGAGGTAGAAAGCCTCTGGGTTCCATCCCCAGTACCGCAAAAAGAATAAATAAATAAAATAAAAAAGACTAAAAAATAAGGCTGGGGTGTAGCTCAGTTCCTCTAGGTTCCATCTCCAGTAGGGCAAAAAGAGCCAGTCTGCTCTGTCTCTTGTATGTGCCTCCCAGACTCTTTTTTTTTTTTCAATGAATACCCAATACCAAGCTATCAAACAAGATCAAAATTATACTTCCCATTCATTAAAACAGTACTTCTTTCTAATTTGGTACCACAGCCTGGGAAGTCCACAACTAAACCTTACTTGTGGTTGAGGGGGCATGGCTCACATGGATGTAATAAAAGGCATTTAATTCTCGCATCCTGAAGGGAAAGGTAGGATTCTATCACTTATTGAGCACCTATTATACTGCCCATATGTAACTAATCTTTAAGAAATATTTCTTTTGGGAGTATCTTGTTACAATTATATTGCAAAGTTA
The DNA here is from genome assembly GCF_963383645.1 of Muscardinus avellanarius. Taxonomy (NCBI): domain Eukaryota; kingdom Metazoa; phylum Chordata; class Mammalia; order Rodentia; family Gliridae; genus Muscardinus; species Muscardinus avellanarius. The sequence continues at coordinate 110,787,243 of NC_137786.1, read as the reverse complement.
TTATATAAATGTGCTATAGGGCTGGGCATGGTGGCGCATGCTTGTAATCCCCGCGCTTGGGAGGCAGAGACAGGAGGATCGTGCAGGTTCGAGGCCAGCTGCGTGCGCTGGCTTAGGAGACCCTGTTTCCAAATAAAAATGTAAAAATGGGTCTGGGAGTGTAGCCCAGAGGTAGAAGGGCTTCCAGGAATCCCAGTACCACCAAAAATAATAATAATAAAATAAAATAAATAAATGTGCTATAAGCTGGGTATGGTGGCGCACACTGGTAATTCCAGCTACTGGGAAGGCTGAGGAGAGTTTCAAGTTCAAGGGCATTCTGGGCAATTGGTGAGACCCTGTCTCAAAATGAATTTTAAAGGACTGAGTGTATAGTTCAGTGGCTGAGCACTTGCCTGGCATGTGTGAGGACCTGGGTTCAATCCCCAGTACCACCAAAAAAAAAAAAAAAGTAAAATAAAATAAAAAGTTCCTTTGTACTCTTTACCCATCTTCCCCTCAGGTTAATATCTCACATAACAATGGTGCATTTGTCAAAACTATGAAATTGACAATGGTTCAATACTATTACCTAAACTATTGACTTTTTTGGATCTTACATTTCTTATTGTATTAATCAGTATTCTGTTACTGTAACAAAATTCCTAAAGCTATGTACTTATAAAGAAGAGGTTTATTTAGCTCACAGTTGTGGAGTCTGAAAACGCAAACAGCATGGCACTGGCAAAATGATCCTGGCTACACTGCCTCATGGCGATGGTATTCTGGCAGGAGCTCAAGGCAAGAGAGAGAGATTACAAGACAAAGCCAGAATTGGACAGGGGCCACAGGAACTACCCAGGATCCTCCATACACTATTCAATTCTTTCTGAGCGCTGCACCCTCAATAATCTAATGACTTTCCCAGCTCTTAAATGTCCCATCACCTCTTAATATCACCACACTGAGACCAAGATTCCAATACACAAACACTTGGGGACAAACGGCATTCAAAAAAGCACTTGCTGAGCATGGTGATACATACCTGTAATTCCAGTACTTGGGAAGCCAAGACAGGAGGATCACAGGTTCGAGGCCAGCCTCAGTAATTTAGTGAGACCCTCAGTAATTTAGTAAGATCCTATTTCAAAATAAAATAGGCCGGGCGTGGTGATGCATGCTTGTAATCCCAGTGTTTGGGAGGCTGAGACCAGAGGATCGCGGTTCACGGACAGCCTCAGCTACTTAGTGAGGCCCACCATGATTTAGTGAGATATTTTTTCAAAAAATAAAGAATAAGCCGGGTGTGGTGGCACACGCTTGTAATCCCAGCATTTGGGAGGCTGAGACTGGAAGACTGCGGTTCGTGGATGGCCTCAGCTACTTAGGCCCTCCGCAACTTAGTGAGACCCTTTTTCAAAATAAAGAATAAAAAATAGGGCAGGGGGTGTAGCTCAGAGGTCAAATGCCCCTGGGTTCCATCCCCAGACCCGCAAAAAAAAAAAAAAAAAGAAAAGAAAAATGGGGCAGGGGCTGTAGCTCGGAGGTTGAATGCCCTTGGGTTTCATCCCCAGACCCACAAAAGAAAAAAGAAAAATAGGACTGGGGGTGTAGCTTAGATGTAAAACACCTCTGGGTTTAATCCCTATCCCCCCTACAATTAGCACTATTTATTTATTTATTATATACTTTGCAGTACTGGGAATGGAAACCAGAGCATTCTACATCTGAGCTACACCCTCAGCCCTATTTTTTATTCTTTATTTTGAAACAGGGTCTCATTGAGTTGCAAAGGGCCTCACTATGTAGCTGCAGCTGTCCAAGAACCACATCCTCCTGTCTCAGCCTCCCAAGTACTGAGATTACAAGTGTGGGCCACCACACCTGGGTCTTTCTCTTTCATATTTTTAATCCTGTACTTTCTCTGTGCTACATTTCTTATTTCTGTTTTTGGGGAGTGGTAATGGGGATGGAGCCCAGGGTCATTCTACCTCTGAGCTACGCCCCCTGCCCTATTTTTTATTCTTTATTTTGAAACAGGGTCTCACTGAGTTGCAGAGGGCCTCATTAAGTAGCTGAGGCTGTCCATGAACTGCGATCCTCCGGTCTCAGCCTCCCCAGTGCTGGGATTACAAGTGTGCGCCACCACGCCCGGCGTAGCACTTCTCTTTTAATATGTTATTTACTCTCCAAAAGCTCCAGTCAAAGTGAAATTCAGAGAAGTCATGAATTGGTTAAGATGATACATCCAGTCAGTGGTGAAATTCAAACTGCAATCCAGGCATAACTCTAAAACATGTGCTCTTTTTGTATAAGGATGTGTGTATGTGTCTTGCTTTCTTCTTTGCTCCCTTCTCTCTCTTGCTCTTTTTTCTTTCTTTCTTCTTTTTAGTATTGAAGATACTAAATGAAGATTGAACCCAAGGGTAGTGTACTTCCAGGCTACACTCACAGCATTTTTATTTTTTGTTTAGAAACAAGGTCTTAGCCGGGCGTGGTGGCGCACGCTTGTAATCCCAGCATTTGGGAGGATAAAACAGGAGGATCGTGGTTTGCAGACAGCCTCAGCTACTACTTAGTGAGGCCCTCTGCAACTCAGTGAGACCATGTTTCAAAAAGAATAAAAATTAGGGCTTGGGGTGTAGCTCGGAAGTAGAATGCCCCTGGGTTCCATCCCAGTACTGAAAACAAAACAAAAAACAAAATAGGGTCTTGCTAAATTGCTCAGGCTGTCCTCAAACCTGCAATTCTTCTCTCTCAGCCTCTCAAGTCTCGGAATTACAGGTGTGTGACACCATGCCCAAAACCTGTCTCTTTAAAGGAGGAAATCAGTATGTTAGTCCAGGTCCTCAGAGAACTGGACACCAAAACATGATTAAATATGTGATTAACCATTCAAGGATTTAATCAGGGGAAATAACCGAAATAGGAAGGGAACAACCAGAAAAGGCAAAGACAACAGTCAGATTGCGAGGAAGTCCACCCTGCGGGAGAGGGAGACAGATCCAGGTGGCAGCATTCCAGCCTGCCCTGCCAACGAAGGAGTCTCACCTGAACTGATGAGGAGCGGAGGGCAGGAGGGGGCGTCGTGGTAAAGTGCTGGAGCATCTGGCCCACCACTGAGCAAGGGCAGGGTGGCAGGAGTGTGGCAAGCTGCAATCTCATGGCCACCACCAGGAAATGCAGAGAATGTTTGTAGTTTGCTTTCTGGTCTGTTCATGGCAGCGAGATCACCAATTCTGAGGATAAGAGCCTAGGAAGTGAGCAAGTGAAGGATCCCTCCCTTACCAGGTTCTCTAACTCTGTAGAAAAGAATTTGCCCTGTTGCCTGGGTGAGAAAGGTTCTGATAGGTCCACCGCCCTCTAGGATAGGCTTCTGTTATGAGGCACTCTACCCTCAACTACATCCCAGCCCTATTTATTTTGAAACAGGTCTTGCTAAGTGGCCGAGGATCTATGAACACCACACTAAGCAATTTGTACTTTAAGGATGCAGAGTTTTCAAACGAGAGTTTGGGGCAGGGTTAGATTCATGTTAAAGAACCTTTGGATTTAAAAAATAAAAATCCGACGGGTCCCATTGGCGCACAGATACACGCACGGGTTCCATCGGCGCACAGATGCACGCGGGAGTCCGATATAAGTATGCATGCCTTTATTCGTGGAGAGTCCACCGCCAGCCCCCGCGGGGAGTAGTGGGGGAGAGCTCGCCTCTCTGTCTCTATCCGGCTTCTCCTCTCAGGTCGCAGAGGCTCCCTTAAATAGAGGGGCGTGGTCTCCTCTGGGAATCACAGGGCTCCGCCTCCTAGCTTCCGGCCCCGCCCCCTGCGGGGCAGCGGCTCAAACCTTTCTTTGGGTACAAGAATCTGCATACCTCCTGTCTTGGCCTCCCAAGTACTGAGATTACAGGTATGTGCCACCATGCCCAGTTTAGGGCAAATTTTTATTCTTATTATTATTTTTGCGGTACCAGGGATGGAACTCAGGGGCATTCTACCTTCAAACTATACCCCCACCCCTATTTTTTTATTCTTTATTTTGAAACAGGGTCTCACTTAGTTGCAAAGGGCCTCACTAAATAGCTGAGGCTGTCTGCAAACCACGATCCTCCTGTCTCAGCCTCCCAAATCCTAGGATTACTAAAGCGCACCACCACGCCTGCCTGAGGGCATATTTTTAAATACCTACTTTCTCTGTTTCCTTGCCAGAAACAGGAAAGACTTTCTTGGGTCTTTACCATGAGCCCACATTCAACCTCTATCAATTTGTTAAAATTACAGTTTATTGCAACTGGTTTGTGGTTCCAGCAACTTTTGCTGTAGATAAGCAGCTCACGGCTGAGCGAATTTGCTGGTCTCTCCAGATTTTGGAGTGACAGTTTGCCCTGAAAACTCATTTCTCTGACAGGCCCAAGGTAAGCAGTTGAGCTTTTCTCTTGCTGAAAGCTCGACGAATAATGACCTCCAAGCTCTGTACATGTTGATGCTGAAACCAGAAGTTGCTTTTCCTTTTTTTTTTTTTTTTTTGGTGGTGCTGGGGATTGAACCCAGAGGTATTCTACCTGTGGGCTATACCCTAACCCTATTTGGAAGCAGGGTCTTGCTAAATTGATGCAAGCCTCACTGAGTACTGAGGCTGGCTTCAAACCTGTGGTTCTCTTGTGTCAGCCCCCCAATACTGGGATTACAAGCCTACGGCACCACAACTGACTGCCTTTGTCAGCTAAGGAGGGCTAAGAAGGCACAAAGGCTGTGTACTTTTGGGAAACAGTCTGCAGGGGAATGGGACCTCTGTGAAAAGACCAGTGATACTCAGTTGATCCTGGCTGGGAAGGGCTGAGGAGCAACAACTCCCATAGAGTCTGAGAGCTCAGGAAATGGCCTCCCCACCTCCACTTCACTACTTCATCCTTGCTTCATTCTCATTTGGACCAGGCTCTCTTTCCTCAGATCTCATCCTACAGACCACCTAGGATCCTGCCCCCAAAGGATCTTTCTTTAACATGACTCTAATCCTGCCCCAAAACTCAATTGAAGACTCTGCGCCCTTAAGATGAAGTACAGGTTGCTTAGGGTGGTGTTCACAGATCTCATGATTCACACCAGTTTTCCTTCTGCTGCCTGCCTTTCCAGCTCTTGCACAGTATAGGGTGTCAGGAATACCCTGAATTACTCCCAGGTCCTGGAACCTAACATGCTCTCTTCCTTTGTATGTGGGGATCCCTCTGCAAGCCCTTTCCGTTCTGATTGGCAAAGCTTACTCCACCAACAAGCCTTCCCCAAGCCCTTCATATAGCCCTCAGTCAAGATGCCATGCTCTTGGTGCCACTGAAGTGCCATCAGTGTTCTCAGCCCCAAAGGACTCCCAGCTTCCCAGAGGCACAGGAGTCATGGGCAGACATTTCACATCTCCTCCGTGGCTTGCTTTCTTCCCAGAGGTGGGATACATCCCTTCCAGCAGCTTTCCCTGTTGGTCTCTCTGGCTGAGGAGGAAGGTCTGCAGGGGATGCCTGAGCATGCACCTTCTGTTCAGAGCAGAAAGCAAAGGAAATTGGCTCTGGAGGCAGATTCATCCATAAAAAGGGTTGATAAGAAGGACCTAGTTCTTAGTAAGAACCTCAGTGAAATAAGGCATTGTAAAGGATTTTATGTTTGGTGAATGCTCAACAGTGATAGCTATTATTTGTGGTACTGAAGATTGAACACAGGAACATTCTACCTAAGCTACACTCCAGCTCTTTTTATTACTTGTTTTGAAACAAGGTCTCACTAAGTTGCTCAGGCTGGCCTTGAACCGGCAATCCTCCCGTCTCTGCCCCTCAAGTATTGGGATTACAGGTGTGTGCCACCAATCCCAGCTGATAGTTATTGTGACACCCACATTGGCCGAGCACCAAGCCAGGTGCTCCTAATGCCCTGGTGTGTTTTATCTGAGCCTTGCCAACAAAGCAGGGATGCTAGCTAGTTCCACGCCACAAAGGAGGCAAACAAGGCTTGAGGAAGACAGAGCCGTCTCCCCCTGCCCATACTGGCTCAGCTCTGTCTCTGGTGGAGGCCTAGGGGGGAGGGATGGGGCTGCAGAACTGGGCTGAGTCAGGCCCAGCCTGAGCACAATGAGGGAGGTGGGGGAGAAGCCACGAGGGAGTGCAAGGCTAGGGATGTGCCCAGCTCATACTGACTGACTCCACAGAGTGAAGGGCCCTTCTTGGCCTTGCTTCTGCTCATTCTACTCTCCTGTGCAGGTGGGAAGGAAGGAATCCCCTTTTTGAGGTCTTCCTCCTGCATGCTATGTGAATGCAAAGCTGGGGGCTCTGGTAGCATATCCACTCTCACCAACTCCCAGTCCAGGATGAGGGCCAGGGTGGCCGGGAGACTGGGGCATACAGAAGCGCTCCATCCCCATCTCCACTGGCCTCAGTCTGTACTCAAGGCCTGTTTGCTTCTTACTACGGTGGGTGAGGTTGAATCACTTGAATCAACGAAGGGTCAAACTGAATCTGGGTTAGATGCCAGAGCCTAAAGCTTTACTCTGCTTAAATCTCTCAGCTTGTATAGAGCTTGCACAGTGCACACACTACAAGACTGCACACACATCCCCGAGATCATCCTCAGATAAATGTTTTTGGGCCAGAGATATTGATTCCACCCTTCTCAGCTATGGGACCTCAATTTCTTCTTTCGATAGCATTTCAGATATACCAGTGTTAAACAAACCAAACTTAATTGGTCCAAACAATCTCTTCTGGCTTAAATACCTTTATGGAGTCACCTACCTTACAGAGCCCCTCATCTCTCATTTTCTTCTTGGTCCTGGGCTTTCCTCTAAGACCACTGTCCAATCCCACTCCTGTCCTTGGCAGTGATATCTGGAGATTGCTGGAAACCCCCCCCCCCCATGCTGCGGGAACATTCCAGGCACTCTCCTACTTTTCCTTATCTTTTCCCCCTACCTCAGGAACATGATCTTCCCAGTTGGATGTGGTGGTGCACACCTGTAATCCCAGTATTCGGGAGGCTGAGACAGGAGGCTGAACCTCTTAGGTTCAAGGTCAGCCTTAGCAACTTAGAAAGACCTTATTTCAAAACAAAAAGGGCTGAGGGCATAGGCTGGAGATAAAATGCCCTGGGTTCAGTCCCCAGTACCAAAAAAAAAAAAAAAACAAAAAAAACAGTCCTCCTCCTTCAAGCCTCAACTCAGAAATCACTGGCTTGTTCTATCCCAAGTTCCCTTCTGTGGACCAATTTCTTCAATTGCTCTCCTTCCTGCAGCCAGGAAGGATGAAGCTGTCCTCCAGAGTCAGAGCCCAATCAGATGGAGCCTGAAGAGTCGAGCATTGTGGATCACGCTTGTAATCCCAGCATTTGAGAGGCTGAGACATGGGGTGGTGGGGAGGGAATTGTGGTTTGCAGACAGCCTCAGCTACTTAGTGGAGCCCTTTGCAACTCAGTGAGACACTGTTTCAAAATAAAGAATTAAAAAATAGGGTTAGGTGTGTAGCTCAAAGGTAGAATGTCCCTGGGTTCCATCCCCAGTACTGAAAAAACAAACAAACAAAAAAAAAAAACGCCTGAAAGCAGCTGGACTGCCCAGATGGGGACACAGGGAGCTGCCTGGAAGCCCTGAGGATTGGAAGAGGGGTATACAGGAACCTTGTACCTTTGGCTTCTCCTCCCACCTGACCTGCCATTCCACCCCTACCCCAAATCCTTGCCAGCGATTCCTTGACAACTGTGAGATGTCATCTTTTGTGTGTGTGTGTGTGTGTGTGCTACTAGGAATTGAACCTGGGGTATTCTGCCTCCAAGCTACCCCCCTGCCCTATTTTTTATTATTTTATTTTGAAACAGGTTCTCACTAAGTTGCAAAGGGCCTCACTAAGTAGCTGAGGCTATCCGTGAACCTTGATCCTCCTGTCTCAGTCTCCCAAATGTTGGGATTATAAGCATGTGCCACAAAGCCCAGCTCCCAGCACACTTTATTTATTATTATTATTATTATTATTATTATTATTATTATTATTATTTGCAGAACTGGGGATGGAACCCAGGGACATTGAACCTCCGACCTACACCCCCAGCCCTAGTTTTTAGTCTTTTTTATTTTTGAAACAGGGTCTCACTGTGTTGCGAAGGGCCTCGCTAAGTAGCTGAGCCTCTCCATGAACCGTGATCCTCCGGTCTCCGCCTCCCAAATGCTGGAATTACAAACGTGTACCACCACGCCAGGCTTTATTCTTTATTTTGAAACAGGGTCTCGCTAAGTAGCTGAGGCTGGCCTCGAACTGGTGATCCTCCTGCCTCAGTACTGGGATTACAAGCGTTTGCCATTGCGCCTGGCTTGAGATGTCATCTCTTGCCCCTTCCCTTTCCTCAGACAAAGGTGACAAACCAGGGGGCCATAACACATTTTGTTTGGCCTGCCACACTTTTCGAAGGTTTCATTTAGCTGCTATCATTTAAAAATCAGAAGATTTTGCTTAAGAATCCAGCATTTTAGTTTCTTTTGAAAAGTCAGAAGATCTGGTGGCACCAGGCCCACATTCCTGGGCGGTGAAAGCCACTGGAAGCTGGTATCTGCTGTCTCTTTCTGCAGTGCTTGTGCTCTGGTTTCTAAAGTTCTACGCTTCCTGATTGCAACTGCCACCTATTTCAGCCGCATAGCTTCTAAACTGTATCTCTGCACGACATGGTCCAGAGGGGAAAAACAAAATGAGGCTGAGTAGAGGTTGTCCTGTTTGACCCTCCCGTTGCCCACAAGCAGAAAAGGGCATGCACGAGGGCAGGGTGGAGAGTCCCAGTTGGGGTCTCAGCCTCTCTCTGGCCGCTGTCTGCTGCCAGCAGCAGCAGGCTCCACCTGTGTCCCACGCTGGCTCAAGCTTGCCTCTGGGAAACAGCCGCTGCAAACACACAGCCCACTGTCGGTTTCTCCAGGCAACTCCACATCCTATCAGAGTTGGGCCGAGGCCTAAGGCTTTGTCCCGAGCCCTAGTGCAGTGGAGCCTGTAGGTAAGGGCCTCCTTACTGTCCAGCCAAGTCAGCTGAATGTGCACCAGGGAGTGGCAGCCTTGTCACAGTCCAGCATGATGTTGAGCACAGTGCAGGGGGCCCCGCCCACAGACAGGGCTACACGAGAATCCACACGGTATTTCACAGTGTTCAGGCCACCTTCCCGGTCCACCTTGAATTGCTCCTGGGAAGGAAAAGAGGAAAGGGCATGGACTCGGGGCATCATGGGAGCGAGGATCTCATCACTGGAGGTCCTAATCCCGTGATTCCCCAGTAGGAGAGGAGGAACCCAAAGCTCAGAGAAGTGAAGTCTCTTGCCCAAGGCTGCACTCCATTAGTAAGCAAGAGAGCAAGGGGTTTTTGTTGGACTAACATGCCTCGGAGGCAAGAGGTGGTATGAGGGCTGGGGTCCCTGGCCCATAGGTCTGCCTGGGATTCTGGCACCTTCAGCTAATCCTCTCCCACCCTCAGTCTGCACAGACTCTGAAGTCTGAGCTGACCCACAGTGCCCAGGCTGCCCACGGCAGCAAGCATAACAGGATATGGTGCCCAAACAGAATGTCTATGACTGACAAGGTCCAAACGGGGGAGGCCAGGAGAACTTGGTGAAATGCTCAGGCCTGTTGGTTGCCCATATCTCCACCTATCTGTCCTTGATGAGGCCAGTCAGCACCTGTTTTTGAGCCGCGATGCGCTTTTGGTCCCTCTTCCTCCAGGCTGGGTCATGCAGGTGGCGAAATGTCTTGTACCCAGTTGTTATTCTTGAGGGACGGAAAAGCTAAAGAGACCAAAGGAAGTAGGGTGTCAGACTACCTCTCCTGGAGCCTTGGCCATCACCACTAGCTCCTCTAGGGTTCTTCTGTCTGCCAGGAGGCCACAGACAAGGCTCACACTCCCATCCTGCAGACGAGACAGACCCAGAGGGCCAAGAACTGGTTACATGACCACTGCAAGTCAGGGGCAGGGCAGGGATAAGAACCAGGGGCCAGCTCCAAACTCCAGAAACTTCTCTACAGGAAGAAAAGGGAACCTCAGGACAGCCAAAATGGTGGAAGAGGTGGCAGGGCCCTGAAGGGACCCTTACCTGGAGCCCAGCTCCTTTGATGCGCCGATAGAACTCGTCGTCTTCACGGCCCCAGCCCCAGAAGCGGTTGGACATCCCGTTGCACTGACACAGAAACAGAGAGCATCTGTCACCTGCCCCTTTTTCCCAGGGTATACTTTGGTTTCCAACCACTTGGAAAAATCCAGCCTAAGCCCAAAAAGCCAGTCTTCCCTTTCTTCCTCTCCCTCCCTGGCTGTTCCAAATGAACAAAGTTCTTGCAGGTCCCTCTACCTTTGTAGTATTGGGGAACAGGACAGGTCAACTCAACCCAGTCCTTTTCCCCATTCTAATGGGGCCTTGAACTGGCATGCAATATTAGTTTTAAAATACCCAGCTGGTTAGAAGGGAATTCTAGGGGTGGGGAGCTGAAGGGCAGAGGTGCCAGCTGGCTTCTGCCTTACCCTCGTGCTCATTTGTCCTGAAGTGGCTCTAACCTGGTCCCTTTCTGTTGGGCACAGTTGGGCTCTGAGAGTACATCTATTTTTGCACCTAGCTGGGGAGCTTCATTTACCTAAGGTTGGCTTAAGAGGAGAGAAGGAGCTTGGGCCTAAGCCACTAGGTTCTTCTCACCCACCTGTCCCCCCACCACAGTGACTGACTCAGGGACAGACCAATCAAGAGTCAGTGTGGTTTAATTCGGGGATTCCTGTCTGGCCTACTGGGAAAGGAGAGGCTCCATCTCCCACCAGATTTGGGCTTAGAGTGATGCAGGTTGCAGCTTCAACAAAATCATTGTATCTGAAAATAGTCTCATGCAGGAAAGGTCAAGCTGAGCTGAGAGGTGGGGAGAGAAATAGCATCCCGGTGACACTGGCTGAGAGGTGGGCAGGGTATATATGAAGGCAGACTCTTGCCCAGCCCTACTTTCTAATTGTGAGGACAGCGCACCCCCCGTTTTCTGGAGCTAGCTGGCATGGGGTTTCTGTTGTTGCAGCAGAGTCCTGCCTAGCTGACTTGCTCATTCCTGTTCTTCTCTCATGGCTTTGGCTGCTGCTGCTGGGTCCCCTGCTAGACCTGGGCAAGAACCCATGTCCTGGGCCCCAGGAGAGCTGCTCCATCCTGCCACCTGTCTCTCCCCAGGGCTGGCTGGGGGGGACCCCAGCTCTAAGAAGAACAGGATGTGAGTATGGAGTTCAGGGTAAATTTCTGAATTCTGGGCTGGGAATGCAGGCCTCACCAGCTGGTAGTGCTGCTTGGAGAGCAGCAGGATGCCACCCACGTAGGTCTTGTAGTGGTAGAGAGGGTGGAGCTCCGGGGAGGCCACGTGGAAGGGCCCAGCCTCAGGGAAGCCATAGTCCAGCTCCTCGTTGAGAGGGAGCAGATCCACATCGTGCATGGCAATATAGTCCGTGCTGTTGCTGCTCTCCAGGAAGCCCACATTGATGAGTGCTGCCCGGTTGAACCTGTGCAGGGCAGTTGAAGCTAGGCGGGGGGCGGTGAGCTTGCTCATGGCTGGCTCTGCCCCCAGCTCTGCATGAGTCTCTTCTCCATACACATACCACCCCTGGGGTGCCTCTGTTGCCCCAGCCCATGGGCTTCACCCCATGGGGCTGCTCCTTCCAGTCATGGCATAAGTGTTTACTGAGCATCTATTATGTGCTGGGAACTACTAGAAACTGCACTGGAAGATATGGCAGTGAGAAAACAAAGCAAGGTTTCAAGGAGCTGCCAATCCAGCAGGAGAAAACAAAAGAGTAAATAAGTAACAGACAGATGGAGGTCTGGCTGTGGAGGAAAGTCAAGCAGGGCGAGGGGAACAAAAAGGCAAGGGCAGCTGTTCTCCAGACAAGGCTGTTGGGGAGGGAAAAGGTGAAAGGGCACGTTTGAGTAGAAACTTGAAGGCCTGAGAGAATGAGCTGTAGGAAGCAGGGGAACCAGGGCTCCAAGCAGAGGAGAGGGCCACTGCCATGGCCCAAGGCAAGAGCAGATACCAGTGTGGCCAGTAGAGCCAGGGGGTGAAGGAGATGAGCCAGGGGTGATGGAGTTGGCTGTGCAAGGCCTGTGGCCAGGGAGGCCTGGGGGATGGGCACTGTGTGAGAGGGGAGGGTGCTGGCTTGTTTCAGCAGGATCGCTCCAGTTGGTGTACTGGAGCAGGGGTGGAAGAAGGGAGACCAGCAGGGGAGGCATGAGGGGATGGCGGCCTGGCCTGAGGAGGAACAGCAAAGACCACGAGAAGTGACAGGTTATATTTTGCTGGTGAGCTGATGCTATGACAAAGAGTAAGGAGGATGACTCCAAGGCTTTTTGGTTTGAACAACTAGAAGCATGGAGTTTCCATTTTCTGAAATGGGGAAGAGGCCAGGGGCAGCAGTTCTGGGATGGGCAATTAGGAATTCAGCTGTGATTATGCTAAGCTCAAGCAACCTGACACCAGCAAATGGAGGGATCACACAGGTGACTGAACATGTGAGTCTGGAGTTCAGGGTAAAGGTTTAAATTCTACGCAGGGAAGACAGACTCAGAAGTCAGTAGGGATTTAATGCTACGAGCCTGGTTGAGATCCTGGGGGGAGACTCTAACTAGAAAAGGGGGAATACCCAAGCATCAAGTCCCATGAAACTGATGATGAGACACTGGAGAGATCAGGAAGAACTGGCAAAGGAGATGAGCAAGGCTGGCTGGCGAGGACAGAGGAGAACCACAGCGTATTGTCCCAGGACTCAAGCAGAGGCCTATGAAGAAGTGCCACCAGCAGCTGACAGGGGGAAGGTTTGGCATTAACAAAGGGGAGGTCACTGAAGGAACAGAAAGGAGTTTTACTACAAAGGGAAGCAAAGAAGTAGGGTGATTGCTGTGGAGGATGTGGCTTGAAAGGAGTCTTTTTTCTCCCTCATTTATTTTTAGAGGGAACGTGTGTGTGTGTGTGTGTGTGTGTGTGTGTGTGTGTGTGTGTGTGCGTGCGCACATGCATGCATTGATATGAATGCTACTGGAGAGAGGAAAAAACAATTATGCAGGAGGGAAGGGGGCCAAGTGCTGGAGTAGTGCTATCTTTGAGTGGGAGGGAGAGGAGTCCAGTGCCACAGTGGGAGAGTCAGCCCCAGAAAGGAAGCTAAGCGGTGAGTGACCAGGTGGACTGAGGAAAGTTCTCTTCCAACTCAAGTCAGAAGCAAAGTCATCAGCAAGGACAAGGAAGGAGTGAGGAGGAGTGGAAGGCTGCTGTGGATTGGAAGAAAACAGGCTTCAATGAGGACCAAGAACCTTCTTTGGTCAAGGTTCAACATCAAGGAGACAAGCAACAAGGCCATGCGTGCTGCTGATTAGGGGCAAGGGACCTAGAGATGGGTGCCAGGAAGTGACTTAAAGGTGGACCATGGCCAGGCGTGGTGGCGCACACTTAAAATCCTAGCATTCAGGAGGCTGAGACAGGAAGATCACGGTTCGCAGACAGCCTCAGCTACTTAGTGAGGCCCTTTTCAACTCAGTGAGACCCAGTTTCAAAATAAGGAATAAAAATAGGGCTGGGGCGTAGCTCAGAGGTAGAATGTCCATGGGTTCCATCCCCAGTACCACAAAAAACAAAAGCAAAAACAAAAATATAGGGGTGGAAGTATAACTCAGAGGCAAAATGGCCCTGGGTTCCACCCTCAGTTGGGTTCCATTACATCTCCAGCTGGCCAGTACCACAAAAAACAAAAAATAGGACTTGGGGTGTAGCTCAGAGGTCGAATGCCCCTGGGTCCCATCCCCAGTTCTGCAAAAAATAAAAATAAAAATAAAAAATAAAGGTAAATCATGAGTTGGGTAAGCAAAAAGTAAGGTCAAGGAGGGTGGGTAGTGAAGAGGCCAGAGGACCCACTGACTCATGGACTGGGTGAAGCCCAGGAATCACTGAAGTCCACTTTCCAGTGAGAATAAGTCAGAGGGAAACGAGGTAGGGGTTGGAGTGTGAGATGCTTGGATGGTGGTCATGGAGGAGACCAGTTTGGGGTAAGAACAAGGATTTTAGCCTAACACTAGTCTGTGGGAAACTAAGGGACCCTCTCTTTCCCTAATCCCCTTGGCTGATCACCAGCAACTCTTGTCTGCATTTTCTCTACATCATTTGTCTCTACCTCTTCCTACCATGCTGGCCAAACCAGCTCCAATGGCCAAGCCAGGGGTGTTTTACCTCTGAGCTACACTCCAGATTCTTTTTATTTTGAGACAGGGTCTAAGTTACCATGAGCTGGCCTTGAATCTGAGATCCTCCTGTCTTAGCCTCCCAAGTACTTGGATTATAGGCATGCACCACCGTGCTCAGCTTTGTCTTGGTGTAATTTATTCCACATACAGAAAACAAAGTGATATTTCCAAAGCAGAAAGATCAAGGCCCTCCCCAGATATTCCTGTCATACCCAGTGAGCAGCCCCCTCCTTGGCCTCTACCCCTGGTGGCCTCTCACAGGCCTGAGCCCTTTAGGCATGGGAGCAGGTCCTGAGAGGCCTGGGCACTGGAGAGGGGAGGCTGAGTCAGGAGGGGAAGACAAGGAGGCGACTCCTACCTGAAATGATCCACCTGATTGAGCACATAGATGTGGTGCTGGATCTTCTTCCTGCTCAGGAAGCTGTGCATATGAGGCACAAAGATCAGGAGCTCCTCAAAGCGTTCGCGAAAGGGAACCAGGACTGCCAGGCGGTGGGGGCCCCAAGATGCATCTTCTTCCCAGTGCTCAGGAGGGATTTCTGGGGGGCAGGCCCGTGGTGGACCTGGGGTCTCCTGCCCTTGCCCTCTGGCTGCCCGGGCCACATCACCAGAGCAGCTGAGCTGCAGCCAGAGTAGGGAGAAGAACCCCAATAAGAGACAGGCAACAAAGAGGTGGAAGACGGAGCATTTCCGGGGGAGGCCGCTGGGAAGCAACCTGGACCTGAGACGAGAGTAGGGATGGGATCAGAAGGGTAGGACCAAGCTTGGGCCCTCTGAAAGACCCCATCAATGGCCTCCCCATGCATAGGGCACACATGACTGGTCTATCGCAAGTGCCTGTAGTTTAGTGAAGAAGGAACTTTAATGTTTGTGTTCATGCTACTACCATACATCAGAATTCTACTTACCTTTCTAGGACCTTGTCTGTGCCACCCAACCTCTGGGACACTCTCTGGTCACTCCAGATTACAGAGCTGTCCCAGTTCCTCAATTCTCTCTTACTTTTTGTGAGTGAATCCTGATGAGATTATGAATTACTTGAGGGCAGGGACCAGGGTCCCTGTCTCTCATACTTGCCCCTTCCAAGGACAGTGGCTCAATGTCCTGAGTCAAGAACAGGAGCCCTACTTAGAAAGATGCAACCCACTGCCTTCCATACCTGCTCCCCTGCTCATTCAACCCCTCAGAAACCTTGGCTTTGTCCCACTTCGTGGGCTGATCAGAAACACATCCCAAGACAGGGATGTGTCCTGGCATGAGTTCCAGGTTAAGGCAACCAGTCCAGTATTTACTCTGGGAAGGTCAGATCTTCCCCCAAAGCAATATGAAGCCCAAATGGACAGTGGCAGTTCACTGCATGATTCTCAAACCTTCAGTCTCAGAGGGAGCCTGTGAGACGAGAGGAGAAACAGAAGAGGGAAAGAAACACAAGGGCTGGGTAGAGCACACAGGTTCATTTCAGAAACTGGACCAACAACTCAATATCTGACATGGAGGTGATGCTGGGAGACTTCCCTTTAGATTAGCAATAAGGAGAAACAAGTGGAACTCACTCTATCCCTTTGTTCCCCCTCTGGAAGTTCCTGGGGATACTAGAAAAGGAACTGAGA
This sequence comes from Muscardinus avellanarius, assembly GCF_963383645.1. Classification (NCBI taxonomy): domain Eukaryota; kingdom Metazoa; phylum Chordata; class Mammalia; order Rodentia; family Gliridae; genus Muscardinus; species Muscardinus avellanarius. The sequence goes on along the minus strand of NC_137786.1, from coordinate 110,771,419 downwards.
AACCCAAGAAGAAAGCTTCCTTCATAATCTTCTCTTTCCCCCTCTCCCAAAAATAATCTACAGAGGAATATACTTTATAACCTCTAAGAGTGAGGAGTTAACAAGCAGGCCTTGTAGACTTTACCTCCTAAGTCCCTGCGTGATTTTCCTGCTCAGACCCTTCAATCTTATGGATGATACTCCTGTTTATCAGATAAAAGACAAATCTCAGAAGCCCCATCAAAGCCCTCTGTGACTTGACCCAATCTTCAGCTGCTCTCAACAATTTCCTCTCACCCTAGATACCTCAGGGCTCTCCACACACCACATTTCTTTCTGCACTGGCCCTCCCTCCCAGCCTGCACCTTCTACTTGACATGCCTTTGTGTGTGTGTGTGTGTGTGTGTGTGTGTGTGTGTGTGTGTGGTACTTGGGATTAAACCCAGGGGGATTCTACCATTGAGCTAAACCCTTAGTCCTATTTTTTTTTTTTTTTAAAAAACAGGATCTTGCTAAATTGCTGAGGGCTGGCCTTAAGCCTGTGATCCTCCTGTCTCAGTCTCCCAAGCACTGGAATTTCAGGCGTGCACCACGGTGCCAGGTTTCTGACATGCCCCCCTTTTTTTGGCGGTACTTGTGATGGAACCCAGGGCATTCTACCTCCAAGCGACACCCCCAGCACTATATTTTATTCTCTATTTTGAAACAGGGTCTTACTGAGTTGCAGAGAGCCTAAGTGGCTAAGGCTGTCCACCAACCATAATCCTCCTGTCTCAGCCTCCCAAATGCTGGGATTACAAGCATGCGCCACCACACTCAGTGCCTGACATGCCCTTTCTTATTTGATCTGCCTAGAAGTCCCTGCCTATCCTTCAGGGGCAGACTCCAATGTCATGGCCAGCATCGCTTCCCACCATCTCACCAGGTCCTTTGTGTTCCCATACCTGGTACTCCTCTCTTTAAAGCACTTACTTGTAATGAGCCATGACCCTGCATGTCAGACCATGTCAGATTTATATCTGTGGACTTAATACACACCAAAGAGCAGGAGGCTTGCTAAGTGAGTTAACGGAAGGGTTAAAGCAGTGTGGGCATGCTTTAAATCTTACACTAGAGTCAGACCAATGCCTACCTTTCTCTAGAAACACAACTGCCAGTAAGGAAGCCAGCAGCCCAGAAGCCAGGATCAGGTCTCACACGCAGCTGAACCCTCACAGGGCTTCTGACTTACCCCCCACTGTCCTGTGGTGGTGGTGGTGGTGGTTTCCACTGGGAAGGAGCAGGGCAGAGTCTTGCAAGAGGCCTGGGAAGTTTGGAACCTCTATAGATTCTCTCTCGCACTCTGAGCTCTTTCTGGGGATGGGGTAGAGACTGGAAAGATGGCCATGGGATAATATCCTTCCTTTTAGGGGAAGAAGCAGTGACCATTATCCAGGAGGCATGGCATTTATTAGGCATTCCATGCACTTTCCCATGCTGTTCCCTCAATCCAGCTTGCCCTTCCTACCAGGATCATGTCTCCATGGGCACTCTCACCTGTGTTCCAAGGACCCAAACCACTGAGCAAATGAATTGAGCCCCAAACCCCAATTCCTCATGGAAATGGAAATGGAGAACAGCTGCTCTTGTCACCTCACCGGGTTCCAGCGGACTTCAGCTCCAGAACTGCAATCCCAGCTGCTCCCTAACCCAAACCATCTTACTTTCTTGGGCAATCCAGATGAGGCTTTGTCTTCATCAATCATTGCCCAAGGCTCATAAGAAGTGACTTCAAACTCCAAAGGCAGCACTAAATTACTACTCTACCCTCATTTGTTGCACGGACATCTGTAGCCCTGTATCAAAGTCACAGAATAGACATCAGTAAATTTTGAGGGGGAACAGTTATGGAAAGGAATAAGGAAATGGAAATGCTCCTTCATTCCCTTTCCTTTTTTCTCTCATACAAACACTAGTGGTACAAGATGTGAATACTTGGCTTCTCTAGCTATAGTACCTCAGAAGTGCAAAGGTAACTGGAAGATGACTCTGAGCCTCCTCTGTGCAAGGCACAGTGCCAAGGTTTTACACATATGGTATCCTTTAATCCTCATACAGACCTGCACATAGATACTATGAACCCCATTTCTGAGATAAAAGACTGAGGTCAGGACAAGTAAGTGATCTGTTTGTGCTTATCTAGCTATTAAACAGGTTTCCTGCCCAGGCCTAACTCCATAGACCATGCCTTCTGTTATATTCCTATCTTCTCATTTCATCACCAAGTTTGAAAACCTTTTAATGAAAAGAACTGTGGCCATTAAATTCCAGTCATATAGCACCTAACAAAAACTTAAAAAGACATAAATGGAGTAAGGTGTGGTGGCCCACACCTGTAATCCCAGTACTTGGAAGGCTGACACAGAAGGATTGCAGGTTCAAGATTAGTGAAGCCAGGTGTGATGGCGCATGCTTGTAATCCCAGCATTTGGGAGGCTGAGACAGGGAGGCTCTAGGTTCAAGGACAGCCTCAGCTACTTAGCGAGGCCCTTTGCAACTCAGTGAGACCCTGTTTCAAAATAAAAGAATAAAAAATAGGGCTGGGAGTGTAGTACAGTAAAAAATAAATAAAGACTAGTGAGAACTTGTTTCAAACTAAAAAAATTAAGTAGGGCTGGGGGTGGGTCTCAGAGGTAGAATGCCCCTAGGCGATATAAAAGGAATGACTTATCACTCACTGTGGGGAGATTCACTAATCTGTGTTCTGGGGAGAGGGGAGAGTTTGAAGGGCACATCTTAAGATGGAACTGTAGGTCTCCAAACCTAGGCAGCGAACTCACTTCCCCCATTCTGCTTCAATGGGAACCATTATTAGCTAAAGTTCGGGCCAAACTCACACCTAACACACGGGGCAGATCCCATGCAAGTGCACCTGCACAGGAAATGAACTGCTATGTGAGGCGTTCCGAATAACGAATTGTTACACGAGGAGTAATGTTATCTGAAGCGTCCTTCTGGTGTGTTCTGGGTTGGTAGCAAAGTATGGGGAGGCATGAAGGAGAGAGGATGGGTTGTGAGGCTTTAGAAATACGATAGAAAGGCAGAGAAAAGAGAAACAGGAGTAAAAACTCGCACAGACCAGGGAAAGACAGGGACCCACTGCAAGAGATCAGGGGACTCAGAGACCTAAGCGAAGGAAGAACGAGATAGACCCGTGAAGGAAAACACACAAAAAGACACAGAAGGCAGAGAGCGACTAGCACGAACATGCACAGAAATTCACAAAGGGAGTTTGACAGAGAAAATGACCAGGCGACGGCCTCGGGCTTCTAAGCTCCTCGGGGCGGGGCGCGTCCTGGCCGCCGCAGCTCACCTGCCGTCCTCCCAGGGCAGCAGCGCCGCTTTCCTCCGGGAGGGGAACATCGCGGGAGGAGGCGGCGGCCATGGGCTCGAGCACCCAGCCCCGCCGCCGGCCTCGGGGGCCTACGCGGCGCCTCCGCCTCCCGCCCCGCCCCTCGGTCCGCCGGTCCGTCGCTCCGGCCGCGCCGGCCGCTCCTCGGAACCGCGGCCCTAAGGTTCCGCCTGCGGAGGATCGCGTGCGCGCTGCCCCAGCCCCGCTGCCTCCGGGGACCTGCTAGGGGTCCGCAGAAACGGAGGCCCCAGACGCCAAGACCCACCCAACAAGCCGCTGGGCAGGAACTGGACTCGGGCGCCAGACTTCCAAACCAGTGCTCTGGGAAAATGAGCATCTTCCTCTTCCTGAGGAAGGTGAAGAGGGGCGCGACACCTCCCTGCTTATCAGCCCAGGGGGATGTATGTTCTTCCTGTTCCCAACACTGGAAGGGCAAGCCCAGCTCAGGACTCAGTACTGGGTTATGTCGACTACTTCCCAAATAGTAATTCGGATCTGGACTCTGAAAACAGATTGGGTTTGAAACTCCCTGTGCCAATTCAACTGTGTTTGGGGGCAACCCATAACCTCTTGATGCAGTTGAACTAAGAACTGAAGAAGGGAATGGGGGAATGAGTTTTCATACATATATATAATTGTCACAATGGAATTAGCCGTCACTCCCACCTCTCCTGTCTGGCAAAAAAGAGCGGCAAAGTTGTGAGACTTAATCTACTCTGCTCTTCCAAGCAAATTAAATCTAATACATAGATAATGATAAGTCAGAGGGTGCATGGGGCTCTGTGGGTCTCACTAGCACAGCTGCGTCATGATAACGAAGGAGCAATTACCAAGAGAAATGTCACAAGGGGGGACCTTCTAACCTTGACCACCACGGCCAGCCCCCACCCCACACACCTGTTAGCAACTGAGTCCAGCTTTTCCCAGAACCTACCCCCTCCTTTCTCCCCTAATATAAAAAATTTCATGCCAGGCGTGGTGGGCGCACGCTTGTAATTCCAGTACTTGGAAGGCTGAGACAGGAGGATCCAGGTTCGTGGCCACCTTCAGCTACTTAGTGAGGCCCTCTAAACTTAGTATGTGTGTATGTGTATTTACTGGGAATTCAACCCAGAGGCATTTGTGTATCTCCAAGATACATCAAAGGGTCTTGTTAAGTTGCTAACAGCCTCACTAAATTGCTGAGGGTGACTTCGAACCTGTGATCCTCCTGTCTCAGCCTCCCAAGTATTGAGATTACAAGAGTGTGTCACCACTCCCAGCTCTTTTGGTGTGTGTGTGGGGGGGGGGCTGGGGATTGAATACAGGGCATTTTACCTCCAAGCGACACCCCCAGCCCTGCTTTTTATTCTTTATTTTGAAACAGGGTCTCACTAAGCTGCAGAGGGCCTCATTAAGTAACTGAGGCTGGCCACAAACCTGCAATTCTCCTGTCTCAGCCTCCCAAGTACTGAGATTACAAGCCTGCCCCACCACACCTAGCTACTGGTAGAACCCAGAGGTATTCCACCACTGAACTATACCCCCAGCCCTTCTGTTTTTTCTTTGTAAAGTGTCTTGCTAAATTACTGCTGTTCACTATGAACCTTAGATTCTCCTGTCTGAGCCTCTCAAGTACTGAGATTACAAACATGCCCATGTTCGGCTAAGTGCTCTAAATTTTTTTTATTACTGGTATCGCATTCAATCCTTAATCAGGTATTTATTATCCTCACTTTTTTATGTATGGCACTGGGGATTCGATCCAGGGCATTTTACCTCCGAGCTACACCCCCAGCCCAATAGGGGTTTTATTTATTTTATTTTATTATTACAATAGTTTTTTATTTATTTTGAAACAGGATCTCACTAGGTTCATGAGTCTCAGTACTTGCTGAGACTGCCCTCAAACCTGCAATCCTCCTGACTCAGTCTCCAAAGTACTAAGATTATAAGCTGCCCTACCACAGCCCGGCTTTATTATCCTCATTTTTTGTGTGTCTGTGGTGCTGAGGATTGAACCCAGGGGCATTCTACCCCTAAGTTATACCCCCCTAGCCTTTTTTTTTTATTCTTTAGTTTGAAACAAGGTGTCACTAAATTGCAGAGGGCCTCACTAAGTAGCTGAGGCTGGTAGCAAACCTGTGACTCTTCTGTCTCAGCTTCCCAAGTACTGGGATTATGTGCCACCACCCCTGGCTCTTATTATCCCCACTATATTAGTGTGTGTGTGTGTGTGTGTGTGTGTGTGTGTGTGTGTGTGTGTGTGTTACTGGGGATGGAACCCAGGGTCATTCTACATCTGAGTTACACATCCAGCCCTATTTTTTATTCTTTATTTTGAAGCAGGGTCTCACTGAGTTGCAAAGGGCCTTAAGTAGCTGAGGTTGTTCATGAACCATGATCCTCCTGTCTCAGCCTCCCGAATGCTGGGACTACAAGCATGCGCCACCACACCTGGCTATCCCCACTTTAAAACTGAAGGTACAGGGAGCTAAATCAAGTAGTCTGGTTGCACAATCTTTCCCCACACACACACACACTCATATATGGTCTGAAGCACTCTGCTTCATAGAAGACTTCACTGTGGGTGAGAAATTAATAATTCCCAGCAACCCCTCCCTCCAAAACATACACACCCACCCCATCCCTGTCGTAAGGCACAACACTACATCAGAGCCTTGGCTGACTGATGGTGAATGCAAGGCTGACCTGCAGTCACGTAAGGCCAGTGATGGAAGCAGAGATGTGGAACCATGTGACTTGGAGAGCCAAAGCCCTCCTAAGGGACAGCTACCATTCCACCCTGCTAGTTGTTGCTACATTAGGATGAAGTCCCAAAAGCATCAGATCTCACAATCTCAAGAAATTAAATTTTGCATAAAAATCTGAATTAATTTTAAACTGTGGCATCCAGTATGGCATGTTGATATTTAGTATACTTTTGATATGATGAAATAAGAATGGCACTTTACCCCTGTGGTTCTCCTTTCAAAAACACTGGGCATGGTGGTGCATGCCTGTTAGCCCAGCAACTCAAAGGCTGGGGCAGGAGGATCACAGCTTGGGCAACTTAGAGAGAACTTGCCTCAAAATAAAGTTTTAAAAAAGGGCTGGGGTACAGTCTACCATGGCCGCCTAGGTTGCCCACCTCCAATGGGGTCCTAACTGCCACTGCCCCACGACGCCCCCTTACAGCAGGAAGTCACTAAGAATGGTCGTTGCCCTATTTCCCTAACAGCAGTTAGGGTTCCCTATTCGGAAGGGGGGACTGAGGAGATAGAAAGGAAATAGGCAGATAGGGAAGAGGCCTCCGTAGAAAAAAACTTAATTTCTTGAGGGCCGAGGAATAGCAGCTCTTCCAAGGTTCAGAGATAAGAAGGACCAAAGCTTCACAAAAACATCTGTTTACTAATCAACAAACCCAGGAGACATCACTGGAGCAAGTTTGACACTCCTGCTGAAAGGAGACTCTTCAAAGGACATGCAAATACCCTATGCAAATTCTGAGCTGCTTCCCAGAATCCCCAGAATCCCAAACTCCAACCACAACCAACAGAGGATATGCAGACATATATAACCCCCTACCACAGTCACCAAGACTGTTTTACCCTCTCGGGGCACCCCTCCCCTTTGGGGAGCTTTTCTCTCTCTCTTGCAGGTTGCATTAGCTTTGAGAGAAGGCGGAGTGCAACTGAAGGCATGTGGCCCAGGCTACACTCAGGTAGTGACCTAAAGGCCTCTGCTGGACATCAAGGCCGACCAGGGCCCCTAGAGGTGACCTGCACTTCCATTCTGGCAGATCGCGTAGACTCTGGGAGAAAGCAGTTTGCAACTGACGGCACTTGGCTCGGGCTACACCCGGGTAGTGACCTGCATGGACTTTGGGAGAAAGCAGCTTGCAACTGAAGGCATTTGGCTTGGGCTACCCTCAAGTATTGTCCTGAAGGCAGCTGCTGGACTTCAGAGTTCCGACAGCCCCTTCGGGGTGTTCAGCCACTTTTTCCTATTCCCTGCTGCTTCCAATAAACCTTTACTCCCCTTAAAAAAAAAAAAATTAAAAAAAAAAAAAAGGACTGGGGTAAAGCCGGGCATGTGGCGCATGCTTGTAATCCCAGCATTCAGGAGGCTGAGACCGGACGATCGCGGTTCACAGACAGCCTCAGCCACTTAGTGAGGCCCTCTGCAACTTAGTGACACCCTGTTTCAAAAATAAAGAATAAAAAATAGGGCAGAGGGTGTAGCTCGGAGGTCAAATGCCCCTGGATTCCATCCCCAAAACCCAGACACACACACAAAAAAGGCTGGGGTATAGATTACAGGTACACAGGTACAGTGCTTGTCTGGGTTTAATCCCCACTACAGGGGGGAAAAAAAAGGAAAAAGACAACAAAAAAATAGCACCATCTAATCATGATAACAGCATTAAATCCCTGTTAAGGGAAATTCTACAAAACACACAACCTGTACTTCTCAAAATTGTCAAAGAATTGACAAAAAAACAGTCTGAGAAACTGTCACAGCCAAGAGGAGTCTAATCACAGTGACTGAATGTGATGTTGAAGCATGGATGAAATCCTGGAATACAAAAGGGACAAGAGGTGAAAGCTAAGGAAATCTGCATGCAGTTACAATAACGTATCAATACTGGTTCAGTAATTCTAGCAAACATACCATACTAATGCATGATGTTGACCATTAGGAAAACTATGTTCATAAATCTTCCATAATTCTGAAGTTGTTCTTTTAAAACTTTTCTAACTCCACGCTTGTAATCCCAGCATTCGGGAGGCTGAGACCGGAGGATTGTGGTTCGCGGACAGCCTCAGCTACTTAGTGAGGCCCTCTGCAACTCAGTGAGACCTGGTTTCAAAATAAAGAATAACAAATAGGGCAGGGGGTGTAGTTTGGAGGTCGAATGCCCCTGGTTTCCACCCCCAGACCCACTAAATAAATAAATAAATAAATAAATAAATAAATAAATAAATACTTTTTAACTCAAAGAATTCAATGTTAAAAAAATCAAAGAATCCAACCAATGAACTGAACAGACATTTCTAATAGAAATAGCCAGCTGGATGCTGTGGTGGACACCTGTCATACCAGTACTTGGGCGGCTGAGATAGGAGGCTTGTAGGTTTCAGGACAGCCTCAGCAACCTAGCAAGTATCTGTTTAAAAACAAAAACAAGAGCCGGGCGTGGTGGCGCACGCTTGTAATCCCAGCGCTCGGGAGGCGGAGACAGGAGGATCGCGCAGATTTGAAGCCAGCCGTGCACGTGCTGGCTTAGGAGACCCTGTTTCCAAATACAAATATAAAATAGGTCTGGGAGTGTAGCCCAGAGGTAGAAGGGCTTCCAGGAACCCCAGTACCACCAAACAAACAAACAAACAAACAACAACAACAAAAAACAGGTGTAGTGGTGCATATTTGTAATACCAGTACTTGGGAGGCTGAGACAGGAGGATCAGGCAGGTTCAAAGCCACTCAAAGCCAACCTCAGATACTTAGTGAAGTTCTTAGCAACTTAGTGAGACCCTGTTTTCAAATAAAATATAAAAAAGGTCTGGAGGTGTAGCCTGGAGGTAGAAGGCTTCTGGGTTCATCCCCAATACCACACACACACACACACACACACACACACACACACACACACAAAAGAAACAGCTGCGTGTGTAGCTGGGAGGTAGAATGAATGCCCGAGTTTAATCCTCAGTATCACGCACACATGTGTGCACGTACACACAACATGAAAGAAATACAAATAGCCAACAGTTATATGAAAAGATAGTCAACATCTTTAGCAATAAGGGAAATGTAAAAAGCACACTAAAAGCTGGGCATGATGGTGCACGTTTGTAATTTCAGAACTCTATAGGCTGAGACAGGAGGATTGCAGGTTTATGGCCAGTCTCAGCTACTTTGTGAGGAGCAAGTTAATGAGACTCTTTAAAAATAAAGAATAAAAAAAATGGGGCTGGGGATGCAGTTTGGAGGTAGAATGCCCCTGAGTTCAATCTTTGGTAGCACACACACAAAACCACATTGAAGAGCTGGGAGTGGTGGCACATGCCTGTAATCCCAGTACTTGGGAGGTAGAGACAGGAGAATTGCTGGTTTGAGGACAACCGCAGTAAGTAGTGAGACTCTCAGCAACCTCGTGAGGCCCTGCTTCATATAAAATATATAAAATATAAAAAAGGTCTGGAGGTGTAGCTTGGAGGTAGAATGCCCCTGGATTCAACCCCTAACATCACACACAAAACAATTAAAAAACACTGAAGCTGCATGTGAAGTGCACACTTGTAATTTCAATACTTGGGAGGCTGATACAGGAGGATCACAGGTTTAAGGCCAGGCTCAGCCACTTAGGGCCTCAAAAATATTTTCAAAATAAAAAATAAAATAGGGCTTGGTGTAGCCAGGCATGGTGGCGCATAATTGTAATCCCAGTACTTGGGTGGCTAAGACAGGAGGATTGCAGGTTTGAGGCCAGCCTCAGCTACTTAGGTGAGGCTGTTTGCAACTCGGTGAGACCCTATTTCAAAATAAAGAATAAAAAATAGGGTTGGGTATATAGCTCTGAGGTAGAATGCTCCTGGGTTCCATCCCCAGTACTGAAAAAAAACAAAAAAAAAAAAAAAAAAAAAAAACTAGGCGTGGTGGCACACGCTTGTAATCCCAGAGCTTGGGAGGCTGAGACAGGAGGATTGCACAGGTTCAAAGCCAACCTCAGCTACTTAGTGAGGCTCTCAGCAACTTAGTGAGACCCTGTTTCCAAATAAAATATAAAACAGGTCTGGGAGTATAGCCCGGAGGTAGAAAAGCCCCCGAGTTCCATCCTTAGTACCACAGGGAGAGGGGAAAAATAGGGCTTGGTGTGTAGCTTTGAGGTAAAATGCCCCTGGGTCAGTCCCCTGTAATACACCACACACACACACACACACACACACACACCAATCTTATCTCACTTTAGCTAAAATGGCAATCAAGAATAAAAACTGGGTGTGGTGCGCATGCTTGTAATCTCAGCGAGGCTGAGATGGGAGAAGAGCGGTTTGTGGACAGCTACTTAGTCCATTTGCAACTCAGTGAGACTGTTTCAAATAAAGAATAAAAAATAGAAGCCGGGCGTGGTGGCGCACGCTTGTAATCCTCGCGCTTGGGAGGCGGAGACAGGAGGATCGCGCAGGTTTGAAGCCAGCCGCGCGCGCTGGCTTAGGAGACCCTGTTTCCAAATAAAAATGTAAAAATAGGTCTGGGAGTGTAGCCCGGAGGTAGAAGGGCTTCCAGGAACCCCAGTACCACCAAAAATAAATAACAACAACAACAACAACAACAACAACAATAATAATAGTCGTCGCCGGGCGTGGTGGCGCACGCTTGTAATCCCAGCATTCGGGAGGCTGAAACCTGGAGGATCGCGGTTTGCGGACAGCCTCAGCTACTCAGTGAGGCCCTCTGCAACTCAGTGAGACCCAGTTTCAAAGCAAAGAATAAAAACTAGGGCAGGGGGTGTAGCTCAGAGGTCGAATGCCCCTGGGTTCCATCCCCAGACCTGCAAAAAAAAAAATAATAATAATAATAATAATAATATAAAACAGGTCTGGGAGTAGAGCCTGGAGGTAGAAAAGCCCCTGGGTTCCACCCCCAGTACCACAAAAGATAAATAAATAAATAAATAAATAAATAAATAAATAATAGGGCTGGGGTGTAGCTCCGAGGTAAAATGCCCCTGGGTTCCATCCCTAGTAGAAAAAAAGCAAGCAAGCAATGTAGGTAGGTCAGTCCGCCGGCTGGTCTAAGTGGCAACATAAACTGAGATTACATCCTCCCAGCAAGTCAAGTAGCCCCCAAATCTGTCTCCTGTTCTTTCTCAGACACTGTTGAATCACCTTCATCAAACTTATCCTCAGTTAACAAGTGGGTAATATTCAAATCTACTTGGGTCTCAAGACTCCTCCAATTCTGATCGACCTTCCTATCCAGTGGATAGTGCCCTCTGTCTCCACACCAGCGCCTGCCCCTCCTACCCATCCTCTTCTGTGCCCTGCCATCCTCTTCTGTGATCACTGCAGAAATCACTTGCTGTTGCTTGGCCTGCAATAGCCTCATCCCCAGCAGCTCAGGGACTCTCCTTTCCACACCTTTACCATCCCCTTGCTAGACGTACCTTCCCTTACCGGCTTTCTTGCAGTGCCCATGACAATTCTGTCCACCTACTCTGGAAAGGGAAGGCCTTTCATACGGCAGGTGGCACACAGGAAATGAGCTGGATTTGGGCCCAAACCCCACAATGTACTTACTGGGAGGCTTTGCACAAACCCAATGACCCGTCACAGGGAGGCAAGTAGAGGAAGAATGACATTTACAGGTCAAGGTCCACCTTGGGATTTCAAATGCTTTGCCCACTGGAAGAAATGGCATTCCCTGAAGCACCTTGGAGTGTCATACCCAGACATTAATTTTACACTGGGCAAGAAGTCATTTGGTTTTTATTGGGAAATTGATGTAACAAACCTAGACACACTAAAAAGGAAATCAGTAACTAAGAATCTGCAGGCCCAGTCCCAAACCAGCACCAAGGCCTTTGCTTGGCCTGACACCAGTTCCTCAAGCCCCAGAGAGGACAACCATGTGAAGAAGCCAGGGCCAACCTCAGGGCCACCCTCCTGCATTGTAACCCTCTCCATCGCACCTCAGTTGACACACTCCCTAGATCAGTAGGCTGGATCTAGGCCAAGGAGAATGGCAAGGTTCCTGGGGTGGCAAGGACTCAGCCACAGCCCACCATGCTCAAAATCCCAAAATAGCAGAGGAAGACAGAAGGAAGATTGGCTCACCTGCCCACCCACTACCCTCCCCCATCCACCCCAGACAGCAGCCTCCCATCCCTGATCAGTAACACTGTGATTCTAAGGTGCCAGTGGGGTTCCCAGTGGCTTGACCTGCCCCCGGGTGACTACTGCAAAAGGTCCAGAGGCCAGGGGGAGGGGGCAGGTACTTGCCCCACCACCTGCTCAGTATTAGCCAGACAAGCTGTTTCCCTCAGCTTATACCTAGGGGTGCTTACAACCCCTCTCCCATCCAGACATCTATGGTGAGAATTGGTCCTCCTCCTAGAGGAACCAGTGTCAGGAGGTCCTTTCTTCTCCAGCCTGGGCAGAAAGATGGCCCGTGAGGCCTGAGATGGCTACACCAGTTTCTTGGCTTCAAAGAAGCTCTTGAGGTGCCGCATCTGCCAGACACCGATGGCCACGAGGATGAGAGTCTGCAGAATGGACCACCACAGCACCCGCTGGTTGGTGCTCTCACTGGTCTGCCGGAAGCGCTCCTCTCGCCACTGTGCGGAAGAAGAGAAGACAAGTCTGAAGTGGCTGGGGCTGCTGGGTTTTCAGCCTGCAAGGATGCCCCTCAGCCAGGCTCATGCCCAGGCTCCAAGCAGTGCCTGCAAAAAGCCACTCTACATGGGAACTGTCTTCACCGTCAACAGCCAGATGACTTCAGGCAACCAAAATACTTCTCTCATCTCTCACGTATAACCCTCACCCGGTCCTCCTCCACCATGTAGAGGGAAGGACTCGGCGGTATCAACCCATGGGACAAGCTGCTGTGGATGTTCAAGAGGGAACTTGATCTCTATGGTGAGAATCGGTCCTCCTGCTGGAGGAACCAGTGTCAGGAGGCCCTGTCTTCTCCAGCCTGGGCACCCTCTGTCTGTGTCCTCAAATTGCTCCTTGAAGATCCTGGGTCTGGGTTGAAAATTGGTGACCTGGGGGCTGATTCTGACCTTTACAAGTATTTTGTTTGGCTCGCTCTCTCATAAATGTTTGCCAGCGTTCAAAACTCAGAAAAATTTTACATAAAAACCTGGACCTCTAACTCCTCTTAAAAAAAAAAAAAGGAAGATATAAAAACCCAGGCCTGGCATTTCTGTGAGGAGCTCCCAGCTGACACTGGGATGGGTCACTGCTCTACCACTCGTTATGGTCACAGATTCACTCAAGCACCTGGTGGTTCCTGGTCACAAATGAGTTTGAGGCCCTTGTTCCCAGGAGCACCTGGAACCAGTAAAATCGCACCCAGGGTGTTGAGATCAATCCCCATCCCGTCATTCTGTGCGCAACTGTGACTAAGTGCAGTGACAGCCTCTGGAGTCTGTGCAATCAGAAGATGACTTAGAAGTGCCTGCTCCGTGGGGGGGAGAGGGTACCAGGGGCATTCTACCTCTTAGCCACACCCCAGCCCTATTTCATATTTTACTTTGAAACAGGGCCTAAGTTGGGAAGGGCCTCACTAAGTGGCTGAGGTTGGCAGCAAACCTGAAATCCTCCTGTCTCAGCCTCCTAAGAACTAGTATTACGGCCTGCCTCTCATCTTTTTTTTTTTTTTTTTTTTTTTTGCAGTGCTGGGGGCTTAATCCAGGGGCATTCTACCTCCAAGCTACTTTTTAATTTTTTTTTTTTTTTTTTTTTTTTTGCAGTACTGAGGATTGAATCCAGGGGCATTCTATCCGAACTACACCCCCAGTCCTATGTCTTATTCTTTATTTTGAAACAGTGTGTCACTAAGTCGCAGAGGGTCTCACAAGTTGCTGAGGTTGACCTGGAACCTGTGATCCTCCTGTCTCAACTTCCCAAGTACTGGGATAACAAGCATGTGCCACCACGCCCAGCTTAATTTTTCATTTTGAAACAGGGTCTTACTAAGTTGTGGAGGCCCTCACTACGTACCCAAGGCTGGCTTCAAATCTGCGATCCTCCTGTCTCAGCCTCCCAGGTACTGGGATTACAAGCGTGCGCCGCCACGCCCAGCTTGCTTCTCACCTTTTCTTTTTTTTTTTTTTTTTTTGGTGGTACTGGGGTTCCTGGGAGCCCTTCTACCTTCGGGCTACACTCCCAGACCTATTTTTACATTTTTTTTAAATTTTATTTTGGAAACAGGGTCTCCTAAGCCAGGACACTCAGCTGGCTTCGAACCTGTGCGATCCTCCTGTCTCAGCCTCCCAGGTACTGGGATTACAAGCGTGCGCCGCCACGCCCGGCTGCTTCTCACCTTTTCTAACCTATGCAGAACTGCATTTCTGCATAGGTAAGTCCCTTGGGGTGTTGGAAAGAACCTGCCATGCCAGTTCAGGCAGATCCCAGGGGGAAGCCCACCACTCGGTCCGAGCACTCACGCGCTGGTAATTCTGTTCTTTCTGGATCTGCTCCACTTGCTCCACCAGCTGTCGTACTCGTAGCTGTAACTCACTCAGCTTGTCTTTGGCAGCGATTTCTGCATAGTCGTTGGCGTGTTCGCCCACCTGAATGTCGAGATGAACTCTCTGGGGACAGGCAAGGAAAAGAAATCAGGCAGCACTGCTCAATGTATTCTCCTGCCAGAGACTGGCCACCGATCCCCACTTTCCTTCATTTGTTCACTTAGTCTATAGGCTGAGGCTAGACTCACTGTCCAGCCCTTTGGGGCTCTGGGCACACAAGCCCGACCTGATGCTCTGAGAGAGACATATATCAGTCTGCTCTCTGTATCTGTGGGTTTTCTGCATCTGCAAAGTCAACTCACTACAGCTCTGGGGATGGAACCCAGGGCCCTTCTACCTCCAAATTACACACCCAGACATATTATATCTTTTTTTTTGGAAACAGAGTCTCACTAAGTTATGAAAAGCCTCACTAAGTAGCTGAGGCTGGCTTCAAACTTATGGTCTATTTCAGCTTCCAGAGCACTGGGATTACAAGTATGTGCCACCATACCAGGCCTTCAAAAAAAAAAATTTTTTTTTGAGGGTCTATGGATGGAACCCAGGGGCATTCGACCTCCGAGCTACACCCCCAGCCCTATTTTTTATTCTTTATTTTCAAACAGGGTCTCACCAAGTTGCAGAGGGCCTCACTAAGTAGCTGAGGCTGTCTATGCTGGAATTACAAGCATGCACAACCACGCCTGGTTTTTTTGGGGGGGTACTGGGGATGGAACCCAGGGGCATTCTGCCTCCAAGCTATGCCCCCAGCCCTATTTTTTATTCTTTATTTTGAAACAGGGTCTCACTGAGTTGCAAAGGGCCTAAGTACCTGAGGCTGTCCGTTAACTGTGATCCTCCTGTCTCAGCCTCCCGAATGCTGGGATTACAAGTGTACGCCACCATGCCCAGCTCAAAAATATTTTTTAAAGGGGAAATAGAAAGAAAGAACTGTGTCTGTACTCAGTACATACAGACTTATTATTATTTTTGTTTGTTTGTTTCTTTTTTGGTATCAGGATTGAACCCAGGGGCATTCTAGCTCTGATCTATACCCTCAACCCTTTTTATTTCTTGTGGTACTAGGAATAAAACCCAGGGGCATTCTGCCTCTGAGCTATATCTCCAGTTCTATTTTTTTTTTTTTTTCCTCCAGTACTGGAGATGGAACTCAGGGGCATTCTACCTTCATGCTATGACCTCAGCCCTATTTTTTATTCCTTATTTTGAAACAGGGTCTCACTGAGTTGTGGAAAGTCTCACTAAGTAGCTGAGGCTGTCGGTGAACTGTGATCCTCCTGTCTCAGCCTCCCGAATGCTGGGAATTACAAGTGTGCAACACCACACCTGGCTTTATTTTTAATTTTGAAACACGGTTTTACTGAATTGTGGAGGGCCTCACAAAGTTGCTGAGGCTGGTCGTGAACCTGCAATCCTCCTGTCTCAGCCTTTCAAGTACTGGGATTACAAGTGTATGCCACCATGACCAGTTTTATTTATTTATTGTTTTAAACAAAGTCTTACTAAGTTGCTGAGGCTGGCCTCTATCCTGTCTCATCCTTCCAAGTACTTGGATTATAGGCCTGCATCACCACACTCAGCTACAGACTCTTTGGTCATTATTCTTTAAACAATACAGTATAACAAGTATTTACATAGTATTCACATTGCATTAGGGATTGTAAGCTAGAGAAGACTTAAAGAATATGGTAGGACAGGTGTAAGTTTTATGAAAATATTGCACCATTATATCTAAGGAACTTGAGCATCCATAAGTTTTGGAACCTAAAGAGTTCTGGAATTGAGAGATGACTGTACAAAGAGCTCAACCACCATGCCCTGAATGTCCATCAGAAATCCAGTGTTCTTAGAAGACACAAAATGCAGCACACTTATTTCTCACCCACAGTACCAACAATCCCCAGTCTTGACCATGGAATAAAGGCTGAAAGCTTTGAGTTTGACATGGATCCACTTACCAGCATGCCTCCAGCAAAGAGTGAGAACTTGGTGGAATTGGAGTGAAGACAGATCTGGTGCTCACCAGGAGTGTGGGAGGTGAAAGTAAACCTGCCCTCAGAGCCATACTGCCGGGCCAAGATGACCTGGAGAAAAGAGAGGGGCTTCAGTCATGTCATGAAAGGGATAAGCTGGAGAGAAATTGTGCTTATGGCCTTAAGTATCACAAAAGCTAACTACCAGAGCCTTAGGCATCTCACAACATTCAAAGAGACCAAACTGCTCAGCAATGGTTGCCAAATGCTTGCTGAAACCTATTTGTGACAGGGTTGAAGAATATGACATCAGGCTGGCAAGCAACTACTCTCAGGAAGGACTTTCCTGTATTCATGGCTCATACAATTTCAAATCTTTTTTTTTTTTTTTTTTTTCCAGGTCTGGGGATGGAACCCAGGGGCATTCGACCTCCGAGCTACACCACCTGCCCTATTTCTTATTCTTTATTTTGAAACAGGGTCTCACTAAGTTGCAGATGGCCTCACTAAGTAGTTGAGGTTGTCGCAAACCATGATCCTCCGGCCTCAGCCTCCTGAATGCTGGGATTACAAGCATGTGCCACCCACACCCGGTCGTCATCATTTATTTTTAAAAGAATTACACTGAAAGATTTGAAATTGAACCGGGCGTGGTGGGGCACGCTTGTAATCCCCGCACTTGGGAGGCGGAGACAGGAGGATCGCGCATGTTCGAAGCCAGCCTCACTGGCTTAAGAAACCCTGTTTCCAAATAAAAATATAAAAAATAGGTCTGGGAGTGTAGCCCGGAAGTAGAAGGGCTTCCAGAAATCCCAGTACCACCAAATAAATAAATAAATAAATAAATAAATGATGACAGCCGGGCGTGGTGGCGCATGCTTGTAATCCCCACGCTTGGGAGGCGGAGACTGGAGGATCCTGCTGGTTCAAAGCCAGCCGAGGTGCCTTAAGAGATCCTGTTTCCAAATAAAAAGATAAATAATAGGTGTGGGAGTGTAGCACGGAGGTAGAAGGGTTTTTCAGGAACCCCAGTACCACCAAAAAATAAATAAATAAATAAATAAATAAATAAATAATGGTGACAAAAAGTGACAACTAAAGGGTTTTGCTTTTCACTTATTTGTCAAAATTATAAGCTGCTTTTTCTTCTTGAAAGGTGTTTTGTTCTGTGGCTAGATAGTAGAGCTTTAGAGTTGACAAGACTTTTTAATTTCATCACAATTAACCTACCCATTACACCTATACAATAATTAGACTTCCATTTCATTGAGAAATGGCTCATGGAAGATAACTGACTTGGCGGACTCAGTAGTCAGTAGGAGCTTAAGGGGACCAGCTAACATCCCAGCAGTCCAAGTTTGGCCTGCAGTGAAAATCTGGGATCTTCAAATAGCACCAGCCGGCTTTCTTATTTCAGCAGAGGCAGAAACTAAGAGGGAAAGTACCAGAGCCTGCCTGGTGGAGAGCTTGGTCGGGGTAAGGAGGCGGCTCACCTTGTCTTCTGGGTCCTTCACCTCCACGAACATGCCAAGCCCGGGGGTGGCTGGCTGATACTCCTCGCGCTGCTTGTCATACAGCTGCGTCCGGTAATTTCCTGAAGAAAAGCGGAGCGAGCCCAAGTTACAGGAGATCGAGGTGGCGCTGGATCTGCTGCCAACCTGACACGGCAAGGCCAGCTCTTCCCCGCTCCAGAGAGCCGAGGGTTTCACACCCCCCAACCCCGTCACGTCCCAAATCTCCCCTTCACCGCCGCACCTATAACCATGGTCTCATCTGGAATCTCCTCGATAAAGCACTTCTTCTCTGTCTCCCCGATGTGGAAGTAAAGCGTGTTCCCGCGAGCTGCAAACCACAACAGCAGCAGAAGGGTCCTCATCATCCTGCCCAGGCCGGTCCTGGGTAGGCTCCGGAAGACCCGCACGCCCGGCTCTGCAGCCATGTTGCCCCACCTGCCCGCGCAGGCGCAGCCCGCCGAGCCACGTCGTCTTGCCGCCGCCGCGGTGCCTGACGGGACCGCGAGTTCGGCCGGGTGGACTACAAGTCCCAAAATGCCACGCGGCCTTGGCGCGGCACTACCTGATTGGGGCACCGCTTCTACCTGGCACAGAATTGGCTCCCCCAAAGAATCTTTAAAGTAGCTGGACAAATGGTGATGGCTGTCACTTCTTTACAGATAATAGAGCTGAGGAGGACTGATTGAGGTCGTGGAAGCAATTATGAGCAGAGGATTCAAACCTAGGGTCTCTGACATTCCTCAACTCAGCATATGCTGCTCTCGGTTTACTTTTTTTTTTTTTTTTTTTTTTGCCGTACTGGGTATGGAACCCAGGGGCATTCTACCTTTAGCTACACTCTCAGCCTTATTTTATTTTATTTTATTTTATTTTTGCGGCACTGGGGATAGAACTTAGGGACATTCTACCTCCGAGCGACACCCCCAGCCCTATTTTTTATTCTTTTTATATTTATTTATTTATTTATTTATTTATATTTGCAATACTGGAGATGGAACCCAGGGGCATTCTACCTCCGAGCTACACCCCGAGCCCTATTATTTATTTATTTATTTATTTATTTATTTATTTATTTATTTATTTATTTATCTTTTGTGGTACTGGAGGTGGAAACCAGGGGCTTTTCTACCTCCAGGCTCTACTCCCAGACCTATTTTATATTTTATTTGGAAACAGGGTCTCACTAAGTTGCTGAGAGCCTCACTAAGTAGCTGAGGCTGGCTTCAAACTTGCGCGATCCTCTTGTCTCAGCCTCCCAAGCGCGGGGATTACAAGCATGCGCCACCAACACTCGGCATAGTCCTTTTATTTTTGAAGCAGGGTCCCACTGAGTTGTAAAGGGCCTCGCTATGTAGCTGAGGCTGTCCGTAAACTGCTATCCTCAGATCTCGGCCTCTTAAATGCTGAAATGCTGGGATTAGAAGTGTGTACCACCACGCCCGGCTCTCTCAGTTTATTTCTTTTTTCTTTTTTCCCGGTACTGGAGATTGAACCCAGGAGCATTCTACCTCTGAACTATACTTTCAGCCCTACTTTTTATTCTTTATTTTGAAACAGGATATCACTAAGTTGCAAAGGGCCTCACTAAATAGCTAAGACTAGTCGTCAACCTGCAAGCCTTCTGTCTCAGCCTCCCAAGGACTGAATAATTACATGCGTGTGCCACCACACCAGATGCACTTTTTTTTTTAATGGCACAAACAGTAGCATAGCATGGTGCCACATGCCTGCAATCCCAGTCCTTGGGAGGGTGAGACAGGAGGACCTCAGGTTCAGGGTAACTTTAGCAATTTAGTGAGACCCTGTTTCAAAACAAAAGAATAACATAGGGCTGGAGGTGTAGCTCAGAGATAGACTGCCCTTGTGTTCAATCCCCAGTACCACAAGGAAAAAAAAAAATGGCACAAAGCACTAATTTATTCTCAAAAACTCTTTAAAATAAAAAAGCCAAAGTCTCCTTTTACCATTTATTTGTATAAAACTCCATCTATTCCTACATCTGGTTTGTATTTCCTCTCTGTCTCTCTGACAGACAGACAGACAGACACACACACACACACACACACACACACACACACACACACACACACACACAGAGGCAGGCAGGCTGGCTCTACCTAGAATTTCAGTTGCAATGGCTGGTTTCCTGACTAGAGTTTGGAACAAGCTTAGCCACACTTGAAGAGCTCTGAGGTCAGCGGAGGTCTGGGTCTGCCTCTCGTGTCCTTATATTTTATCCGAATTTCAGTAAGTTGAGAGTTCTTTGGAGTTAGCATTTATGCATTGTGACTACCTGAGGGGTTTCCTTTTTATTTTGTTTTCCTCTTTATTTTGGTTATTTTTGATGTTTTCATTTAACCCTAATGAGGGAACTTGAGTGGATATACATTCATGTTTCCCCTTCAACTTAAAGACACTTACCATGTAATTGTTCTTATAACTAATGCTACAGTAAAAATTATTTTAAATTTTACAAAAATATTTCTGCAGCATATCATTTTGATATAAGAGATCACAAAACTGCCCATCCAAAACCTTCCTACCATTTACAATCCACTAGCACTGTTTCATAGTGTTAGCTTCTCCACGCCCTCATCAGATGTTCCCAACCTTTATAGTTTTTGTGAAATCGACAGATGAAAAATTGTACTTCTCTGTAATTTTAATTGTGTGTTTATTGTGTGTGTGTTTTACTAGGGATTGAGCCCATAGGCATTCTACCTTGGAGCTACACTCCAACCCAATTTTATTTCCTCTTTGTAAACAGGGTCTCACAAGGTTGCTGAGGGCCTCACTAAGTTGCTGAGAGCCTCACTAAGTAGCTGAGGCTGGCTTCAAACCTGTGCGATCCTCCTGTCACAGCCTCCCAAGCGCAGGATTACAAGCGTGCACCACCACGCCCGGCTCCCCAGCCCTATTTTTAATTTTTATTTTGAAACAGGTTTTCACTAAGTTGTGGAGGGCCTAAGTAGCTGAGGCTGTCCGGGAGGAGGCTGGGGATGCAGCTTAGTGAGAGCCTGTTTTAAAATAAAGAATATAAGTAGGGCTGGGGGTGTAGCTCGAG
Source organism: Muscardinus avellanarius (assembly GCF_963383645.1). Classification (NCBI taxonomy): domain Eukaryota; kingdom Metazoa; phylum Chordata; class Mammalia; order Rodentia; family Gliridae; genus Muscardinus; species Muscardinus avellanarius. The sequence continues at coordinate 110,750,256 of NC_137786.1, read as the reverse complement.
GTAGAATGCCTCTGAGTTCAATCCACAATACCACACATACACACAAAGAATTAAAAACTTAACACTAAAAAACAAAACAAAAAACCCAGCCGTGCATGATGGTATATGCCTGTAATCCCAAAACCTGGGAGGATGAGACAGGAGGATCACAGGTACAAGGATAGCTTCAGCAATGTAAGGATACTCTCAGAAACCTAGCAAGACCTTGTTTTAAAACAAAAAAAAAAATGGCTGGGGTTATATCTTGGAGGTAAAATGCTCCTAGGTTCCCAGCACTGCAAAAAAAAAAAAAAAAAAAGTACACTATTACAACCAGGATGTTGGCACTGATGCAATCAAGACATAGAATATTAGCTGTAGCTAGACTTGTTGGTGCTCACCTACAAGCCAGTACTTAGACTGAGACAGGAGGATCACAGGGTTCGGGCCAGCTTTAGCAACTTAGGGAGGCCCTCAGCAAGTTAGTAAAACCCTGCTTCAAAATAAAAAATTAAATAAGGCTAGGAGTATAGTTCAAAGGTAGAACACTCCTGGGTTCAATCCCCAGTACCCCCCACCAATGCCTGCTCTGCACCTCCTTCTTAAACACAGGAAACTACTAATCTGTGTTCTCCATTTCTATAAATTTGTCATTTCAAGAATGTTACATACTTGCCTTGGTGGTGCACACCTGTAATCTCAGTACTTGGGAGGCTGGGACAGGAGGACTGAAGGTTTGAGACCAGCCTCAGCGGTTTATTGAGGCCCTTCACAACTTAAAGAGATCCTGTTTCACAATTAAAAAATCAAATGGGCTGGGATGTAGCTCAGAGGTAGAATGCCTCTGGGTTCAATTACCCAGTTACACCCCCAGCCCTATTCCCTATTTTTTTATTCTTTAACCTGCTATTCTCCTGTCTCAGCCTCCCAAGCACTGAGATTACATGTCTGGCTCTCAGTTTAGTTCATATAAATTATATATATATATATATATGTGTGTGTGTGTGTGTGTGTGTGTGTGTGTGTGTGTGTGTGTTTGTACTGGGATTACAGGCATGAGCCATCATGTCTGGTTCTCAGTTTAGCCATATATATATATATATATATATATATATATATATATATATATATTGTGTGTGTGTGTGTGTGTGTGTGTGTGTGTGTGTGTGTGTGTGGTACTGGAGGTTGAACCAGGGGCATTCTACCTCTGAGCTACTATGCTACTATTTTACTTTTATTTTGAAACGAGGTTTCACTAGTAATGAGAGTCTCACTACTGCCTGAGGATGTTCTCAAACCTGCAATTCTCCTGTCTCAGCCTCCAGGTACTGATATTATAGGTGTGCACCACAATGCCTGGCAGTGATTTGTATTTTCTTGATTGCTAATGATGTTGAACTTTTTTGATATATTTATTGGCCATTTGTATTTCTTCTTTTGAAAAGTGTGTATTCAGTTCAAGTGCCCGTTTTTATTAGGTTATTTATTTATTTGTGGTACTGAGGATTGAACCCAGGAGCATTTTACCTTCAAGATATAACCCCAGACATTTTTACTTTTTTTATTTTGAAACAAGGTCTTGCTAGGTTTCTGAGAGTATCCTTACACTGCTGAAGCTATCCTTGGACCTGTGATCCTCCTGTCTCATCCTCCCAGGTTTTGGGATTACAGGCATATGCCATCATGCACGGCTGGGTTTTTTTTGTTTTGTTCAGTGTTAAGTTTTTAATTCTTTGTGTGTATGTGTGGTATTGTGGATTGAACTCAGAGGCATTCTACCTCGAGCTACACCCCCAGCCCTATTTATATTCTTTATTTTTAAAACAGGATCTCACTAAATTGCAGAGGGCCTCACTAACCTGTAATCCTCCTGTCTCAGCCTCCCATGTACTGGGATTAAAAGCATGAGCCACCACACCTTGCTAATTTTCTTTTTTTTTAAGGGTATCTTCACTCTATTAAATTGCTTTTGCACATTTGTTTAAAAAAAATCAGATGAGCCGGGCGTGGTGGCGTGTGCTTGTAATCCCAGCATTCGGGAGGCTGAGACCTGAAGGATTGCGGTTCGCGGACAGCCTC